>NC_065451.1:120477825-120850325 GCF_917563875.1 Diabrotica virgifera virgifera | reverse complement strand
AATGAACCAAGAAAAAACCAGATTCACACTTCCAAAAACTTAGTAGTATTTAAGCATACTTCATTTTAACTTTAGGTAACATCATTAAATGACTAGAATGCTAATATGCAACTTTGAAAATTTAAAGTTAAATAGTTACCAGCAGGTCATCCGAGCCCAACGGACACACAAAAGAAAATGGAGTTTGAATTATCAGGTGTAAACTGACATCTCGCCAAGAGGCAGGCAACCTTTAAAAAATTATAACAAAGAGTGACTGACAACTGCAGTGCAGCGCGGTAAAATTTAAATTGATGTAATTAAAACAGTTATAAAAGTGTTTAAAAAGTGAAAGTAATATCAAGAAGTAATCAAGGGATGTACCTTATACCTCGTAGACAAGAATCACAGTTTATTTTAAACAAGTGAGGGCACTTCACACAATTATATGGAAAAGTGCCTACGTTAGTACTGGTTATCCAGTTAACTAACTAATATATAAGATAGTACAACAGTATAACTCCCATATATCGCAGCTCAAAATGCAAGAAAAAATATGCAATAATTAAGAGAATTTATAAATCAGTTTAGCAAATTGTAATTTATAATTAATATCAATAATTCAAATCTTATCCTATGAAAAATTTTAAATTGTTCAATCTATTAAGTAAACTGGTATTATCAAAAAAAGTGGGAAAAGCTTGAAAAAACCACCAAAAACTTTTTTACAATAAAATAATTTAAGTGTAATAACATCGACTGATTCCGCAAGATCAATATTAAAAGAAGTGGGAAAAGCCTGAAAACCACAAAAACTTTTTTACAATATAATAATTTGAGTGTAATAATACCAACTAATTCTGCAAAATCAATGCATGGTATATTTGACTCAAGTTACTGATGTCAGTTCTCTTGTTAAGTACATTAGAGGTTTTTAATATGAAACACATCTCTAAGAACTGTCTTTTCGACAGGTTGCGTTCATTGCAAAGGATCTTGGCTTCATCAAAGGCTTTTTACGCTAATACCAGGCGCATCCATGGGGAACTACCAGTGAAAAAGCTTAAGAGATGGACCAATCTGACCGAAAAACTAGCTACAGCTGAAGCAAGAAGAACTTTCCTTCTAGAGTGCAGGAGAACCAAGAAAATTCCAAGATTTATCACAGACACCACTTCTAACATACTTACTACTACCACAGGAACCCACGATCACACACTCCAACGCACGAGCCAGGCTCTTAATAGACAGGTGAGGGCACGATTACTTAATTTCCATATATCGAAGGTTCATTCAGATATTAAATTCATTTTTGGTCAAATAAATAATGTCACTGATTTCTTAGATCACACTTTACCTGCATCTTTGTTAGATAGGTTTGAGACCTCTTTACACAAGAAATTTAATTTCGTTTATAAAAAAACTATTTTACATCTTCAGAGTAAGCTTGATAAATTGGGTACACCAGACTTCCACAAAATTCCATTTAATCCTAATTGGATAAAGAATCTTTCTAATGTGGATGTTCCTCAAAATATTCTAAAGCTATTATCTTTGGGCCCTAAATTTGGTCTGGAACCTACCTTCAAAGATTATTCAATCAGTAGGACCCTTGCAGATGTGGAAAATATATTGTCTCATGCAGACAATGCTGATCTTCTTTCCCTAAGGTCATCTTCTAACAACATTCTGTTGAATTATACCAACCGCCCTAGGCAATCCATATCTGAAATTGATAAGATTTATAGGGAAACGGTATCGTTTTTAAAAACCCACCCTAATCTTCTCGTCCTCACCAGTGACAAAGGCAATGCCACTGTTCTTATGGATAAAGATCAATATATCAGCCTCAGTCAATCATTGTTAGATGACGTTAGGTACTACCAACCTCTTACTTCAAACCCCTGTTCAAAATTTTCTAACAAAATTAATAAATTCATTACTCACTTAAAAAATATTAAGATCATAGATCAAACTTTAGCTAAGTCATTACATAATTATGATGGTTATGCTCCAAGATTTTATTGTCTGCCCAAAATTCACAAGCCCACATTGAGCATGAGGCCTATTGTTCCCTCAATTAATTCACCTAACATACATATTGCTAAATTTTTGACTGATATCTTGTCAAAATCTTATAATTACAATAATGATTACAACATTGTTGACTCTTTTCAATTTAGTGAATTTATTAATGACTTTAAGCTACCACATGGTTATATTTTGGTGAGTTTTGATGTAGTTTCACTTGTTACTAACCTTCCCTTGGCTAGTGTCCTTACTTCACTAAGAAATCATTGGAATATTATCCAACCTAATTCTCCAGTTTCCTGGGAAGTGTTTGCAGAATTGCTCCAATTAGTGTTTGACACTAATTTTTTGGTCTTCAACGACAAATTTTATTTACAAATTTTTGGGACACCAATGGGTTCCTCGATTTCACCCATCCTAGTGAATTATGTTTTGGATGATTTAGTTTCTGACCGTCTGGGTTATTTAGATTTTCAAGTTCCTTTTGTTAAACGTTATGTGGACGACCTATTACTAGCCTTACCACCAGACAAGACTCAGGCCACCTTGTCCATCTTCAATGGGTTTGATCCTCACTTGCAGTTCACATGTGAACTCGAGGACCCCAACAACCATAGTATCCCCTTCTTGGACATGCGTGTCACTAGAAGTGGAGATAACACACTTTGTACAAGTTGGTATAGGAAACCAATGGCCTCTAATAGGTTTCTCAACTACCATTCTTGTCATCCTTTTAAATATAAAATAAATCTTATTAAAGCTTTAAGCTGTAGGCTACATAGGTTGACACATCCGGTTAATCGAAGGGAATCCCTTCTGCTACTCAGAAGTATATTGGTAGATAATTCCTACCCTTCCTCCCTTATCAATAAATTTCTTTTTTCCCAAAGCTACGGTTCTTCTCTGAACGACATACCCAATGGTGACCAACTTAGATCAATATCGAATAATACTGTTAACATCACAATTCTGCCTACTACTAATCTTGGGACTCCTGTTTCCCAATTTTCTTCACTTCCTTATTTTCCTCAGGTTACTGATAAACTTATTAAACTATATAAAAATAATAATATTCCTGTTAAGATTGCAATTAAGAACGCAAGAACAGTCAGAAATTTGTTCTCTAAGACTAAAACACCCTTGTCCCCTTTGGAACAAGTTAATGTGGTCTACCACATACCTTGTGCTGAATGTGACGCATGTTATGTAGGGCAGACAAAGCGAGCTTTAAAATCACGTTTAATTTCACACCGTAGTGATATCAATTTGAAAAAACCAACTTGTGCCTTAGCCCAACATGCAATAGATACAAAACATAAGGTGCACTTTGATGAAGCCAAGATCCTTTGCAATGAACGCAACCTGTCGAAAAGACAGTTCTTAGAGATGTGTTTCATATTAAAAACCTCTAATGTACTTAACAAGAGAACTGACATCAGTAACTTGAGTCAAATATACCATGCATTGATTTTGCAGAATTAGTTGGTATTATTACACTCAAATTATTATATTGTAAAAAAGTTTTTGTGGTTTTCAGGCTTTTCCCACTTCTTTTAATATTGATCTTGCGGAATCAGTCGATGTTATTACACTTAAATTATTTTATTGTAAAAAAGTTTTTGGTGGTTTTTTCAAGCTTTTCCCACTTTTTTTGATAATACCAGTTTACTTAATAGATTGAACAATTTAAAATTTTCCATAGGATAAGATTTGCATTATTGATATTAATTATAAATTACAATTTGCTAAACTGATTTATAAATTCTCTTAATTATTGCATATTTTTTCTTGCATTTTGAGCTGCGATATATGGGAGTTATACTGTTGTACTATCTTATATATTAGTTAGTTAACTGGATAACCAGTACTAACGTAGGCACTTTTCCATATAATTGTGTGAAGTGCCCTCACTTGTTTAAAATAAACTGTGATTCTTGTCTACGAGGTATAAGGTACATCCCTTGATTACTTCTTGATATTACTTTCACTTTTTAAACACTTTTATAACTGTTTTAATTACATCAATTTAAATTTTACCGCGCTGCGCAGTTGTCAGTCACTCTTTGTTATAATTTTTTAAAGGTTGCCTGCCTCTTGGCGAGATGTCAGTTTACACCTGATAATTCAAACTCCATTTTCTTTTGTGTGTCCGTTGGGCTCGGATGACCTGCTGGTAACTATTTAACTTTAAATTTTCAAAGTTGCATATTAGCATTCTAGTCATTTAATGATGTTACCTAAAGTTAAAATGAAGTATGCTTAAATACTACTAAGTTTTTGGAAGTGTGAATCTGGTTTTTTCTTGGTTCATTCTTGACTTTAAAGAAGCAAGCCGGCTTTGTTCCACTTGTTTTTTATATGTGACTGTTACCACATGGTCTTGTCTTTGGCTGTACTAAAGTTTTTTAAATATTAACTATACACTTAAATGTTATATACTTTTACATTACGTTGGTTCATGGATAAGGTTTTTTTACTATGTACATCTTATCTTTTGCTACATGTCTTTTTAAGGTAACGCTAGTGCTTTTTTACCTCTCTTTTGGATGTTGTTTCTTATAACACTCTTTTTGTAGATGAACTGATGATGTCTACTGAGCAGTAGACGAGACGTCTTCAATAAATAGATGAAGTAGCTGAATTCTTTGTCTCTTTTTTCACCCACTTGACCGATAAAACCCTACACTTACGAGTGCTCCTTTGTTATATATATATATATATATATATATATATATATATATATATATATATATATATATATATATATATATATATATATATTGTTATATTTCTATTTGATATGAAAATTAAATTTTGATAATTATAAACAAAATTCAATTCAATATAAAATATTTTCAATTTTCTCAACCACGGGCATATAAATTTAAAACAACCTGTATACAACAAATTGTTATATGTAATTTTAAGAAGTGATTAGAATAAGCGTACGAAACTCGGAACAATGTGCTTAGAATAAACAAAGTGAATGACGCGTACCATTATCGTTTCTTCGCGGAAGGTCGATCATTAGCCTATGCTAAATAAAACTCAGTGAAATAGATGATAGTTCATTATCGTTTTTCGCGGAAGGTTTCGATCATTAGCCTATGCTAAATAAGACTCATTTGAAAGAGAGAATAGGTCATTAAAATTTGTAAATAGTTAGAAAGTATTTTAGAATGGGAATTAAATATTTTCTTTTGAAATCCATTAAGCATATTTAGAAAGATTAAAAATTGGTTTTGAGGAATATTACGAATGAGAGTTGGTGGTGGAAGATTGATTTGTGAATTTGGAAGGGATATTTAGAAAGTAGGGGAATGAATGACAAAGTGAGAGCAGAATGTTTTGAGCTGTCGAGAAGTGAAGGAGTAGTAGACGGTAGTGTTCGAGGAGTGAGAAAGCCGGTGTAGTTCCGTGAGTGTGGAGTATCTATCGTGGAACGAGAAGTAGGCCAGGTCGAGAGTAAAAGAAACTCCTTGAGCCCAGAGTGTCCCGGTAGCTGATAGCAGTTTCGAAAAAGGTAGAACACAGCATCACGACAAAAGCAGGAACGAGAGCTATTCGAGCTAGTTTTTCAAAGGAGAACATCACTGGAAGCCAGGACGAGGTTTGATCGCAGCCAAGGATAGCAGGAAAGGGTTTTGTGTGAGGACATTTTCAGTTCACCAGGAAAAGGTCAGTCTCATTTGTTTGGACATGAATGTATGGGTTTTTCGTATTAAATTCCACATAAAAAATTGAATAACATAATCAATAATATCAGAAAAGCTTCATCAAACTTAAATAGAGTTGTTCCTAATAACTCCTAATAGTTAAATGTTAATAAAAACTTTCAATTGAAAACCAAAAGGAAATAAGATTCCCATTTGTAAATGTTATGTTTAAGAATAATAAGAAATAGCAAATATTAAGCATTGATTGCCTTTTAAATAAAATAAAAAATATTTTGATTATAATTGTAACCCATATGTGTATTTTTTTTACTCTTTTCTTTTCTATCCCGATTAGGAACCATTAAGAAATATTTAGAAGCCACGGAAGTAAGTAATTAATTTATAATTCGCCCTGAGATTGAAAACATATTGATATGTGATCTGGTTAATTAATTGGATTAGTATTAATACACTGATTAAATTAAGTAACATATAAGAATATTATCTCATATCAATAATCAAGATCACATCAACTGTCGTCCAACGTGGAAAGCATTGTAAAGTATTTCTAGTGGAAAATTTGAAGGATAGAAAGAGTAAAGCCGTTATTTGAAAATTTATATGCCTGTGGTAAAAAGTGAGATACTTACATTTGATAACATAAAATTTTAGATCTCTTTAGGTACAAATTTTACATAACTGATTTAATATTTTATTTTTACGATATTTACATTTGATATATTTATTGACAATTTATAATATTTGGGTGAGAAAAAGTCGTCCTGGTAACATACTAGTAAAATTTCATATTTGGCGGGGACAGTACTTCTTGAAAACAAATGTCTGTGACAAGAAGCCAAAGCAAGGACAACAAAAAACAAAAAGAACATTCAGACCAAGAAGATATTTTAGACAAGACAATCATGGCATCAGAACAGCAAGAATTATCAGGAATAGATAAACTATTACAACTGATGCAACTCCAGTCACAAAAAACGGATGAAGCAAAAAGGACAATGGATAAAAATCAGGAGGAAACAAAACTAGCAATGGATGAAACAAAAAGGACAATGGATAAAAATCAGGAAGAAACATCAAAGAAAATGGATAAAGTGGATCAAAAAATGGAGGAAACACAACAAAAAATGGAACAGAAAATGGATAAAGTGGAGAAAAAAATGGATGACAATCAACAGGAAACAAAACAAGCGATAGAAGAGAACAATAAGAAAATAGAGGAACGCATAGAAAAGTATGAAATGAAAATTAAAGATCACATGCAAAAACAAGAAATGAGAATGAAGGACCACATGAAAGAACAAGAAATGAAAATTCAAAATAAAATGAAGGAGTTAACGAATTGCCAGAAAAAAGAAATGGAAAGTTTGGAAAACAAGTTGCAAAACGCTATTCAAGCAGACATAGAAGAAGTGGAAAGAAAGATTGCGGAAATCAATACGCAACAAAATGTCGGAGAAAGAAGAGAAATGGTTATACATAGCACAGATGACGTGAAGATAAGGTTTGGCGGGGATGTAAGAAGATTACACCCAGTGCCGTTCATTAATAGCCTGAAAAAGAAAATACAACACATCGGAAATTTCGATACAGCAAAAGAAACTATCAGAAACCATCTCAAATATGAAGCAAGCCTATGGTTCGATAGTAAAGAAGAAGAATTCGGCAATTGGCAACAATTTGAACAAAAATTTTTGAATTATTTCTGGGGAAAGGTCCAACAATTGGAAATTAACAAGGAATTGCAAAATGGGAAATACAATGATAGGATGGGTGTATCAGAAAGGACATATGCTTTGCAAATTTACAATAATGCAAAACATTTACAATATAATTACTCATCGGAACAATTAGTCGAACTGATTGCAAGACATTTCGAGGAAACGCTGGAAGACCATATCACATTGCAAAATTACAAAGACATAGATAGTTTATGCCAATTCCTACAAATAAGAGAATCACGTCTAAGAGAAAGAAAATCAAGAAGGTCGCGTGAAGATTACAGGCCCCGAGAAACACAAGATTACAGAGATAGAAATCAAAATAGGAGGGACTATACAAGACGAGATTTTAATCCCAGAAGGGAAAACGAAAATAGAGACAACGGAAGAGGAAATTATGAACAAAGAAATAGGCAATGGAATGAGGACAGAAATCGAGAATACCAGAATAGAAACACCACACGCTCAAATCAAGAAAACAGAAATAATGGTAGACAAAATGAACAGGGATATCGAGAAAACCGAAACAGATCCGACAGACCAAGAGAAAATAGAAGAGAAGTGAATAATACCCAGACAGATGAATATGACGGAGAGAGACATTATGACGAAAATATAAACAACGATGAGCAACCGGCGTCTTTTCACGACGGCGCTCACTAAAAACCAAAAATCAAACAGGAATCTTTTGTCACCCCAAGGAGTTTATTAAATTGGCAGGAAACAACGAAAAGAAAAATGGAGTTAATTTAAAATTTGTGGATGGATTTATCAACGAGAAACCAATTAAAATTATGATAGACACTGGATCTGAAATAACATTGGTCAACAGAAAACTAATAGAAGTTAACTTAACAAATTTAATTTATAAAATAGCTAGGGTAAATTTAGTGGGCGCAAACAAACGGACATTGGCAACTATAAATGAAGGCATACGAGTAATGGTACGACTGGGCAAGAATATGTATGCACTACAATGTGTAATAATGCCAAACATGTCACATGACATGATAGTAGGAGTGGACGAATTGGCAGAAAAACATGTAGTGATAGATTTTAAAAATAATACGATGAAACTAACAGAAGAAAAAGAAAAAGAACAGGACAAGGAACATGAGAAACAAAATACGGACGAATCAGGTAAAGAACAAACAGTGGAAATGAATTTGGCAGCGAAGCAAGGACAAAGAAGAAAAAGGAGAAAAGGTCAGAAAAAGATAAAAGAAAATGAAACCTGTGGCTCCTCAAAAGAAGAGTTGAGCCCAGAAGAAGAAAATTTGAGAGTATCAGAAACAAAGGAAACCTGGGATTCCTCAAAAGAAGAGACGGGCTCAGGAGAAGAAGAAATAAAGCTAAAAAATGAAAGTGAAAAGAATATGATTGAAACAGTGGTATTTGAAGAGGAGGTATATGCAAACGAGGATGCAGAATGCACGGTAAACATGTGTGAAGAATCTGAGAAAAAAGACAGAAAATTGATATGTGGAGAAGGGAAAGAAAAAGAATTGCGGTTGATGTTAAGAAACTACGAAAATTTGATCAATGAGGAAAACAGAGTGGCTAAAAAGTACGAACATTCATTTGAGGTGAAAAACTTGGGAAATTTTCGATCAAAGACTTACCCGATTCCATACAAGTATCGACAAGAGGTGAAAGAAGAAATAAATAAAATGTTGGAAGATCAAATCATCGAAAGATGTGATTCACCGTATGTTAACCCGATTGTGATAGTAAAGAAAAGCAGTGGAGAATTGAGATTATGTTTAGATGCCAGGAATATCAACCAGCACACTGTATCACAATATGAATCACCTCTAAACATCGAGGCCATTTTTGGAAGAATCACCGGGTCACACATATTTTCGAAAATTGACTTAAAACACAGTTTTTGGTTGATACCGTTAGCTGAAAAGTGTAGAAACTACACCGCTTTTTCTATTGATGGTATTGTCTACCGGTTTAAGGTAGTGCCGTTTGGATTGCAGAGTGCTTGTGCTGCACTCGTCCGAGCTCTACATACCATTTTGAATCGCCACGAAGATTTCATAGTTCATTATATCGATGATTTATTAATTTTTTCACAAGATACTCAGAGTCATCTGAAACACATAGAAATAATTCTGGAAGAATTGGACACAGCGGGATTGAAATTAAACATTGAAAAATGTCAATTTTTTCAAAAAGAAGTCATTTATTTGGGTTTTCAATTGGACACCAAAACAGTAAGATTATCCGAAGACAGAGTCAAGCTCATAGATGAATACCCAAGACCAACGAATTTGAAAACATTGAGAGGTTTTCTTGGCACGATTAATTATTTTAAAAAACTGATTCCCGATTTGAGCCAAAAGGAAATCCCTCTGATAAAGTTGCTTAAAAAAGGAATAAAATGGAATTGGAAAGAAGAACAGGAGGAAGCTTTCGAAACATTAAAACGAGAATTCGCAAAAGGAACGAAAATATACCACCCCATTTACAATTTACCTTTTATACTCCGAACTGATGCGTCCATACAAAAATTTGCAGGAGTTCTGTCTCAAATACAAAACGACCAAGAAGTGCCGATATGTTTTATATCGCGAGTGACTAAAACACATGAGAGAAAATATAGTGTTACAGAATTGGAGTTTGCCAGTGTACTATATTGCGTGAACAAATTGAGGTTTTACTTATTGGGAGCAAAATTCACAATCGAAACAGACCATGCAGCTTTAGTACATATCATGAAGAATAGATTAGTAAATAATAGAATACATAGAGGTATTCTATTATTACAGGAGTATGATTTTGAGTTCCGATATATAAAAGGAAAAGACAACATAATAGCCGACGCTCTAACACGGGATGAGGACACGGGAAAAAAGGAAACAATTACTCTACAGGTGGGACTAAATAGATTAATACAAGAAGAAGGGATATATTCGTTAAATGAGATAAGGACAAACCAAGAAGACCTAGAGGAAAGAGAGAAAAGAAGAGCGGAAGTAGAAAATGACATATATTTTAAGAGAATAGACGGAAAGGAACTATATTTAGTGACACAGACATTGGCCGAAAAGATAATAAAGAAATTACATGAGGACAATGGGCATATCGGTAGCAGAAAAGTTTGGCTCGTTTTTAGGGAAAATTACATCAGCCGACAGGATTACCGCATTGCAAAGGAAATTACCCAGAAGTGCGATGTATGTCAAAAATATAAGAGTCGGAATTTCAAAAACGAAAATGTTGCCAAAAATATTGAAGCCCGAAACAAACTAGACATTGTAGCAATAGATATGTTAAGCGATCTAATTATGACCACTAAAAGGAACAAACATATTCTGGTAATGGTGGATGTGTTTTCAAAATACGTAAAATTATATAGTTGCCGCACCACAAAGGGGGAGGAAATATTAAGAAAAATCGACAATTTTATAGCCATAGTAGGAACACCAAAAAAGATTCTACTGGACAATGCAACGTATTTCCGAAATGATCGTTTCAAGGGACAACTTCGAGAACGAGGAATAGAGACAAATTTTGTCAGCATCAGGCATCCACAGAGTAATCCTTCGGAACGATTCATACAGGAAGTGATGAAATTTCTTCGCATTGCAACAGATGGTCAACATCGCCACTGGGACAGGAAAATGGCGGAAATAGAAAGGTATCTAAATACAATTCCGAGCACAGTAACAAAAGAGACCCCAGAATACATCATGAAGGGTGTATTGCCGATAAGGCCATGGGAAGACCAAGAGCCAAAAGAATATCAACAGGTGATTGAAACCGTACAGAGAAGATTACGGCGAAGCAACGAAAAATATATCCAAAGACAGGAACAAAATAGAAAAAGAAGACCAGTGACTTTCCAAAAGGGTGAAAAAGTACTCGTGAGGGCATTACGAGTATCAAATCTTCCTGGGGGCATTTGCGCAAAGTTGATGCCTGTTTTCGAAGGCCCGTACATCGTGAATACTGAAAATGGGATAAATAGTTATGAGTTGAGGCACAGGAACTCGGAAAAGATCCGAGGAATTTATAATATTCACGATGTATACAAATATCACGAATAAAAGACAGAATTACATGAAGTAGATAGTAAGTTAGGATATAAGACGTAGATTAAAGTAAGGAAATATACAGGGAGTTGGTTTTGCCTCGAGAAAATTTATTTAAAAATGCAGATAAATTTTATCGAATACAAGGCGGGGATTTGTTATATTTCTATTTGATATGAAAATTAAATTTTGATAATTATAAACAAAATTCAATTCAATATAAAATATTTTCAATTTTCTCAACCACGGGCATATAAATTTAAAACAACCTGTATACAACAAATTGTTATATGTAATTTTAAGAAGTGATTAGAATAAGCGTACGAAACTCGGAACAATGTGCTTAGAATAAACAAAGTGAATGACGCGTACCATTATCGTTTCTTCGCGGAAGGTCGATCATTAGCCTATGCTAAATAAAACTCAGTGAAATAGATGATAGTTCATTATCGTTTTTCGCGGAAGGTTTCGATCATTAGCCTATGCTAAATAAGACTCATTTGAAAGAGAGAATAGGTCATTAAAATTTGTAAATAGTTAGAAAGTATTTTAGAATGGGAATTAAATATTTTCTTTTGAAATCCATTAAGCATATTTAGAAAGATTAAAAATTGGTTTTGAGGAATATTACGAATGAGAGTTGGTGGTGGAAGATTGATTTGTGAATTTGGAAGGGATATTTAGAAAGTAGGGGAATGAATGACAAAGTGAGAGCAGAATGTTTTGAGCTGTCGAGAAGTGAAGGAGTAGTAGACGGTAGTGTTCGAGGAGTGAGAAAGCCGGTGTAGTTCCGTGAGTGTGGAGTATCTATCGTGGAACGAGAAGTAGGCCAGGTCGAGAGTAAAAGAACCTCCTTGAGCCCAGAGTGTCCCGGTAGCTGATAGCAGTTTCGAAAAAGGTAGAACACAGCATCACGACAAAAGCAGGAACGAGAGCTATTCGAGCTAGTTTTTCAAAGGAGAACATCACTGGAAGCCAGGACGAGGTTTGATCGCAGCCAAGGATAGCAGGAAAGGGTTTTGTGTGAGGACATTTTCAGTTCACCAGGAAAAGGTCAGTCTCATTTGTTTGGACATGAATGTATGGGTTTTTCGTATTAAATTCCACATAAAAAATTGAATAACATAATCAATAATATCAGAAAAGCTTCATCAAACTTAAATAGAGTTGTTCCTAATAACTCCTAATAGTTAAATGTTAATAAAAACTTTCAATTGAAAACCAAAAGGAAATAAGATTCCCATTTGTAAATGTTATGTTTAAGAAAAATAAGAAATAGCAAATATTAAGCATTGGTTGCCTTTTAAATAAAATAAAAAATATTTTGATTATAATTGTAACCCATATGTGTATTTTTTTTACTCTTTTCTTTTCTATCCTGATTAGGAACCATTAAGAAATATTTAGAAGCCACGGAAGTAAGTAATTAATTTATAATTCGCCCTGAGATTGAAAACATATTGATATGTGATCTGGTTAATTAATTGGATTAGTATTAATACATTGATTAAATTAAGTAACATATAAGAATATTATCTCATATCAATAATCAAGATCACATCAATATATATATATATATATATATATATATATATATATATATATACCATTTTTGTAATATTATTTCTTCAGAAATGAAATTTCACATATAAAAGTTTATCAAGAAAAACAAATACAGTGGTAAATAGACTGTAGATTATAATGGTAATATTATTAAAATACTTTGTCACATTCGTGTATAGATTTTGCCTAGTGGAAAATGAATTATAAAATGATAAACGTGACATCTAGAACACAAAAAATAATGGATAGCGTTAGGTCTAAACATGAAAGAGATGAGCAATGTATGGACCAAAATGGAACTAAGGTAATAATATGGTTAACTTTGCATCAAAATAGAAAATACATTTTATTTATTTTTCTTAGGTGACCTCCGATGCAGGAGACATTTATGACACTCTCCTACCAATACCGAATAATATAACAGGTAGAGATAATGTTTTTTGGTATTAGTGAATTATTTTTAAAACCAAGATATTGTTTTAGATACAATTTCTGGCACCGATGCTCAAGAAGGCATACTACCTCTGGGTGAAATTCAAAATGTTTCAACTAGCAAATCAATACTTGCTAGCAATGAAAATCGTACAACCAATAATATAGCAGGTAGTTTTTTTATTATTGTTTTGCGTGTATTTTTTTGACCAAGTTAACTTAATTATTTTAGATGAAAGTCCAGAAGATGAAAAAGAAACACTATATCATGCTAAAGAACAAAATGTTGTAATAACTGAATTTGATAGTGATTATGACAACAGAGCATCGTCGTCAGATAATTATAATCCTGAAAATGAATCTGACAGTACAAGCAGTTCTTCTAGTTGCTCCACTTGCTCTACATCCTCAAGCTCTTCTAGTTCTTCTAACGATCAAGCGAAGAAGCAAGTAAGTTAAAAAAATATTTAAAAATACAAACAGGTCTTACTGTTTTTAAATTTTTGGATAATTTAATAGTGCCATAAATACTCATTGCTTTTTATTTCAGAAAATCTTCCACTAAAGAGGAAGAAAAAAACATTGGAACTTGGAAAAAAATATCAGAAAACAAAAAAGACTTAGAGGAGAGGCATACTTAAGTGTTAAAAATATAGAGAAACCAGCAAGGCCGTTACTACCATGCCCTTGTGGTGGCAAACCCAAACATAAATGCCTCGAATCTGTTTCAGAAGAGAACAGGTCAAACGTTTATGAAGAATTTCAGCAACTCTCGTCATTAGATGATCAGCGGAATTTCATTATTCATCATGTTGAACAAATACTAAAAAAAAAGAAGTACCAGAAATCTAGAAACTTCCAGAAGGGTCAACACTTGTAATTATTTTCTTACCGGTGATAAGGTGTGCCGCGACAAAAAAATAAGGTGTGCCGCGAATTTTTCATATCTACACATAATGTAACAGATTTATTCATAAGAATATCTTTACAAAAACGATCTTCTACTGGAACAATAGAATAAGACCGCCGTGGCAAACATAGTCCTGCTGATAAGTTAACTGAGGATTGTTTGCAAATGGTACGTGATCATATTTTATCATTTCCTGCAGTTGAGTCCCATTACTGTAGGGCTTAAAGGAAAAAAAATATTTGGACCCTACCCTAAACTTGTCCATAATGCACAATATGTACAAATCACAATGCAAAGAAAAAAAATATTCGCTCTGTTTCAATCGAAAAATACAGACAAGTTTTTAAAGAATATAACGTGGGTTTTTTCAAGCCAAAGAAGGATCAGTGCAAGATATGTTTGGCACAGAAAAATATGACTGGAGCAGAAAAAGAAGCCCAAGAACAAACTTTCCAGCAACACTTGAGAAGAAAGGAATTTGCACGCAAGGCTCGCAGTGCCGATAAACTGGAAGCAATAGACAATTCTGCTATATTAGCATTCAATTTTGACCTTGAAGCTGTACTCACAACTCCAAAAGGATCTGCAGGACAGATATTTTACTTGCGCAAGTTAGCTGTTTATAACTTGAAAGTTTATAATATTGGAAATCAAGATGGCATTTGCTATCTATGGGATGAAACCCAGGGTAAAAGGGGTTCAAATGAAATCGCTTCTTGTATCTATGAATACGTATTATCTAATACAGAAGTAACAGAAGTTAGAATGATGTCAGATGGCTGTGGTGGCCAACAAAAAAATTCAAATTTTGCTGCTATGTGTATCCACCTCATTTCTGTTCATCCTAGCTTGAAAATCATAGATCATAAATGTTTCGAAAGCGGACACACTGAAATGGAATGCGATTCCATACATTCTAAAATTGAGCAGAAAGCTAAGCATGTTCCTGTATACATTCCTGAAGGTTGGGCGCAAGTAATACGAGATGCTCGTATGAAACCACGACCATTTGAAGTGAGGAGCAGAAGCTTTGATGATGTTTATGATTTTAAAGAATTTGTAGCGCAAAAATTTGAGATGAACAAAATACCATGGCGTAAGGTTTGCTGGATTCGTTATCTTAAATCGGACATGACGAAGGTGTTTTACAAAATAGATTTTGAACAAGAATTTCATGAGATAAACTGCATGAAAAAATTTCGCGGTCGACCAAAAACAGCTGAGTTAAAAAAATCATACGAATGCGAGTTACCCATTGCGAAGCCAAAATACAGTAGAACCTCGATTATCCGTCAGGGCACCGGACCAAGGGTATGATGGATAATCGAAAAGACGGTTAACAGAACATTAAAAAAAATTAAAAATTCATGGTACAAATCTCAAATTTCATTTGTATGTTTTGTTTTACAATATAAGAGGGATTTGTGTTCGTACAATCGAATCAATTTAAAATATTCTGAAATCTTTGTTTTACTGTTGCTTCACATTTTGCGACAGCTGAATTTCCTAATCGGCGTAAGATCATGCAATCTACTTTATTAGCTTCTTCTTGTTGAGAATACCACTCGATGAATTATTGAATGTGCGATGCAGCTTCTCTAGATTATTTACGCAAATCTTTGTCAGTTACAATAGGTTCATCAACATATCTACAGTCAAATTCCAAGTCTGTGTCAGTTTCTGCATCTGTTTGGTCCGCCTTTGTTGCCATTTCAACGATTTTATTATCTGTCAGCAATGGATAGCCGTTTGTGTCCTCATCACAAATCAAATTAACTTTTTTTTGATTTCTTTATATTAAAATTTTTGCTTATGTAGTCAATACAACGTCTGTATGTGCCCTGACGGTTAACAGAGGTGACGGTTAATGGAGAGACGGATAATCGAGGTTCCACTGTATCAGGATTTACAAAAAATGTGTTCTGATTTAACAATCCCAAAAATTCATCACAGTTTTTACAAGACGTTAAAAATTAATAATAATATTAGGGATAGATTACCAGAACCAGATGACAGTGAAAATACTGACTCAGATGAAAATTAAACCATTTCACTTCATACTCAAGCTCATTCAAGCATATGAATTTAGTTCCTTTTGTATTTTCAGTATTTTTTGAGAAAACCTTTTTCGATTTTATATTTTATTTTGCCAATGATTTAGAAGTTTAAGTTGTTTTGTTTTCTTAGATTTATAGCTCCTGAGTTTATCCTAGGTTCCCAATGAAATACACATGTTTGTTGATATTTCAAATTAATAAAAATATTGAAAATCATTGTGTCTTTAGGTTTTCTTATTGTACTGTAAGTGATTTGAAAGAAAATTTTGCAATGCCAAATCCAAGAATGTGACATTTTGGAAGGTGGGGGCTAATAAACAGAAAAAATAATAAGCAAGTCATAAACTGTCAAATTAGATCCTATATCTCCCAAGAAGTTAAATTATTCCGATAAAAATCTGAATTTTCACAGAGCATCAAAACCTTCAAACCCAAATATCTCCAAATCACGATTTTTCACATTCATGGTTTTGGCATTGGGCCGACGATATGTGCCCCGACCTTCAAGTCATATATGGGGGTTCGTCAGCACATGCGCTCTGCGCATCCTGACGAGTACAACGGGGACCTCGAGCAGAGGTACGAGAATCCCGGTAGACTGTCAAGGATCTCTGGGAGGACCAGATCCGCATGAGTAAGTTGGAAGTCCAATATGAGGGCCGATACGTCCGTATGTATTTGGAGGAGCAATTCCCCTTAATTTACACGAGACCAAATTCGGCGGGCACGCGCTGAGCCTCAGTACCAGGAACTCCTAGAAAGTCTTAGGGAGGAAAGGGAGCGGACCCCACCTGGGAGTCCTGTTCCCGGACCTTCTAACACCGAGACTTTCGCAAATTACTCATCGGAGACGGAATCTTCTCCTGAGAGACGGTCAATCGAGGGTGAATCAGAACACATATCGAACCCCGAGCGTACTGCTGGTCAGCACGGTGATGTGTCACCTTCACAGACCTTGAATGTATTAGATGCCGATGCCGAGGAATTCGTTCCGATGGGAAACCGTGCGGCGTTGGCCACTTATATCGACGAATATTTTAGATCGCAAGCAACATGGAATGACTCAGAAAGGGAAATCTATCGAAAATCGCAACTGAATGAAGCTGAGAAACGTCGAGAGGGTGTCAGAATTCTACTTAACGAATATATCACCGCTGATATACTATCAGTGAGCACAGGGAAGCGAAGAACGAAAAATCCAAATTCAAAGGCTCAAACCGCATCTGTGATTAAAAATAGAAACCACGAAAGAGCTCTAAAATACCGTCTGACTCAACATCGATATCGAGCTGATAGATCGCCTCTAGCTCAGGCAATCATAGAGGACAAGCCCCTTTGGGGAGGTGATGTGCATCCAAATATAAAGATTGTGGAAAGAGAATATAGAGCGATATTCTCATCAATATCGCCTGGAGACGATAAACCGATTTCCGATCCAAAGGACCCCGTTTTGATTGGCTATGTCATTACCGAAGCGGAAATCCTAGGGGCCTTACAAACTATGAAATCTCAGGCAGCTGGTCCAGACTTCTTAAAGATCAAAGAGCTGCGTAAGGTACCTGCTCGGAAATTGATTCTCCTCTTTAATACCATGCTCAAATTTGGTGTTACCCCAGACGTGTTGAAGAGTTGTCGGACCACTCTGATACCAAAGGGTGGCGATCCATTGGAGGTAGGTAATTGGCGCCCTATAACCATTTCTTCAGTCTTGGTTCGGTTATTTCACCGAGTATTGGGTAAGCGTCTGTCAGCACTTGATTTCCATGGGAACCAAAGAGGATTTCGTCAAATAGATGGTGTTCTATTAAATAATCTGACACTTCAGACGGTCATCAAACAACGTAGAAGTGGTCTTCGTCCGTATAATATAATCTCGATAGATTTACGCAAAGCTTTTGACACAGTTTCTCATCGTTCGATAGAGCTAGCGATGACAAGGTTCGGCGTCGACGATACATTCAAGCGTTATGTGATGGACGCATACAAGAACTGCCGTACGATCATCACCGCCGGTAGTAAGTCAACCAAGAACATCGACATGAACAGAGGAGTAAAGCAGGGCGACCCGCTTTCACCTTAGCTGTTCAACATGGTGGTCGACAAGTTGATATGTAAGCTCGAGGAAGACATGCTCGGTTTACCTGTGGTAGATGGCAGAACGGTATCAGTGTTGGGATATGCTGATGACTTAATTATGTTGTCCGAATCGCCCCACAATGGGAACAAGCAACTTCGGACGGCTGTCGAATTCTTTGAGGAGGGGGATGTCGATCAACGCTAGTAAGAGTGCTGCAATTACGGTCAATGTCGATCGTGGTAACAAGCACTCTTACTGCGTAACGCGCTCACTCTTCTCGGTCGGCAACGATAGGATAAGACAGCTGAAACCGAGTGAGATGTTTAAGTACCTAGGGCGAAGGTATAATGCCCTGGGACAGACCAAGGTACCCTTCCAAGACTTGCAGATTCAGCTCGATCGCATCTCGAAATCTGGTTTAGGACCGGCTCAGAAACTGAACTTGGTCAAGAATTACTTGTTATCGAGATACATTGACAAGCTCCAGAGTCCAACGATAACACTGAAAGCTCTAAAAGGCTTTGACATGACCATACGCATAGCCGTGCGAAGGTTTTTGCGTCTCAACAAAACGTGTGCGGATGCCTACATACACGCGCCCACTAGAGAGGGTGGTCTGGGCGTCATGACCATGGTCATGCACGTTCCGGCCATCTTAAGAAGGAGATTGGCTAAATTAATAGTCTCAGCTACTCCAACGACAGCCGATATACTGTCCTTACCTTATATCAGCCATCTCTGGGAGAAATTTCTTAAATGGACTTCCAACAACGGCGGCAGTTCTGCATCCATAGCACGTGAGTTGAGCGCGAAATTGGACACTGGTTATAGCGGAAATGGTCTTGTTCAAGGCTCCAGCCAACCAGAAAGCTCTGCCTGGATACACAATCCACCGCCCCCCAGTGTGTGTCGATGAGCTAGGTGGACAAAAGTCATTTCAAAATTAAAACAATTATTATTTGAATATTGTAAACAATACCCCAAAACATGCTACTCTAATATTTGTTTATGTCTAACACATCCCATCGTTGAGTAATAGAGCCCGAAAGTACGTATTCTCATTGTAATAGACTAAATCAGTTGAATTCGGTACATCATTTCAATCACACGAAATTAATGTTTTCCTTAATTTTTAAAGATCAATTGTTGAAGATGACTAATGGTTATGCTGATAAGTGCTCATTTTTTCTAATCCAATAAACCTATCTAATAATAATCAAACAATATTAAAAAAAGTTTCTATGAACGAAGGAAATTTTCTTCTTGAAACTTTGGAAGGGTGGCAATTACTTGTACCCTTTTGTACCCGGGCTAAATTTTCAATATATCATAGCTGCACCGTTCCCATTAATATTAATACTTATTATAACCTGCACACGCTTGCTCATCATTCTTTTTTTTTTAGTAATAGCGTCCAAAGGTACGTATTTTTATTGTAACAGAATAAATCAGCTGAGTTCCGTTCATATTTTTTTCACACGAAAGTTTTCCTTAATTTATACAGATTAATCGTTGAAGATGGATAATATTTGTGCTAATTTTTTCTAATTTAATAAATTAATCTGATAAACAAACAATATTAAAAAAACTTTGTATGATGAACGAATGAATTTCCTTCGTTTTGAAACTTTCGAATGATGGCAATGACATGGACCCTTTGTTTTGGAATGATAATAAGACTTATTATAACTAAAACACTCGATGCACATTTTTTTTGAAATTTGAAAATTTCTGTTTTGAATGCAGAGAACTTTTTCTTAGCCATAAGAGCCATTTCATGGTACTGAAAGTCACTGTACATAAAATACTCATACATAGTATGTAAGTAATCAAATCAGCATTAGTTCCACTTGGACCGCTTTCAAGAGAAGCTCAAGAAGCAAGGAACAAATATTGCCGCAAGTTCCGAGAGCAATACACCAGAGGCTGTTCACGTATTGCCACGACTACAGATTTACTTTCAATGTTGATCATAACATCTGATCCACTGATAAATAGCCTCAGAGAAATTCTAAACAAAAAAGCTGGTCAATTGTACCCAGAGGTTTTAAAGTTGAGTATAGCTCCTACAGTAGAGTCTCAACCTCTGTCAAATCTACTTCAAAATCAGACGAATATTTATTTATATATTTATGTATTTGTATTTATAATGTATTAAATATAGAAAAACTTTTGTTTTTAATTTTTTTATTTATTTTCTAGGCTTCTAGACCTCTCTGATTCAGTTTTTAATTAATAAAAATGATTTATTTTATTATCAAATTATATTATTGCTCTATACAAATGTAAATACGATGAAAAATAATTTTGTCCACCTAGCTTGTTCTAATCCACACACTGTGCGCACTACTGGTCAGGGAGAGACTACGTAAAAGAAATACAGTTGCGAGGAAACCTTTTACCAACCAGAGGCATCCCGTCAAATCCACCTCAAGAACGCCTTTGTCGGACGGGATGTGGTAGGACCGAGTCTCTGAGTCACGTTTTACAGAAGTGTTCAATAGCGCACTGGCAAAGATGTAAGAGACATGACCAGCTCGTGTCCTCTCTTCGAAAATCCTGCGAGAAGAAAGGGTGGGTATGTGAGGTAGAGCCACGTATTAGAGTGAGCGATGGCAGGTTAAGAATTCCTGACCTTGTAGCTTGTCACGATGACAGAGTACTTGTTGCGGACGTAGCCGTTGACTGGGAAGGCCCAGATCCACTAAGTATGGCCACCTCTAACAAGACGGCCAAATACACAGAGCCCCTATTCCTTCAGTCCATGCAAGTCCGACATCCCGGGAAAATCATATGCAGTCATATGCAATCCCAATCTAATAGTATGGGCTAGAGGGACTTGGTGTCAGGCGAATTCCAAAATCCAAGGAATTCTGAACCTATCACGGTTAGACATCAGGAACCTTATTACTAAGGCCATTATTGGCAGCCTGTGTATTCACAGCTGGTTTATGAAGAATGCATAAACAGCTTGTGGAAATATTCCGAGTGGAAGACCGGCTTACTCCACGAAAGGATGTACGTTCGTCTAGGTATTTTTGTATATTTTTGTATATTTTAATTAGTTATATGTATTTTCGCGATTCACGTTTGTTTGCCACTTAGGCATGTAAATTTAAAAATGTCTAACTGGTATTGTTTTCCAAGTCAGAGTTCATTGGGGGTGGTCTAGCTCGACCGGATGCGGCAATCGACTAATAGACCGATAAAAGCTGGCAAAAGATCGTGCCAAAATGAGCCAAACGTCGCTGGTTGATCGAGTCCGCGTCACATGACGCGGGTGCGACCAACCAGCGAGATGTGCGCTGGATCGATGACGAGGGGGACTAATGATCAATTGGCCCCTCGACCGGCATGCACAGGCACGCCAACGGAGGTTTTGGCTCCACTCTGAATCCCAAATGTACATCCTAAACGTACATAAGGAATCCCAAACGTACATCCCAAAGTTTGTTCAGAGGTCAGTAAGATATACTTCCTACTGGTCCAGTTAACTCCAAATCCATCGAACTATAAGATGATTGTCTGCATCTGTGGCACTATCTTCGCCACGCAAGCCGGTCTAGATACTCATCTACGCAGGCTGCGATGCCGAGGGCCAAGAACAGGTAACGACGACATCTGCAACATATGTGCCCGGACCTTCAAGTCATATATGGGGGTTCGTCAGCACATACGCTCTGCGCATCCTGACGAGTACAACGGGGACCTCGAGCGGAAGTACGAGAATCCCGGTAGACTGTCAAGGATCTCTGGGAGGACCAGATCCGCATGAGTCAATATGAGGACCGGTACGTCCGTATATATTTGGAGGAGCAATTCCCCAAATTTACACGAGACCAAATTCGGCGGGCACGCGCTTCGCCTCAGTACCAGGAACTCCTCGAAAGTCTTAGGGAGGAAAGGGAGCGGACCCCACCTGGGAGTCCTGTTTCCGGACCTTCTTACACCGAGACTTTCGCAAATTACTCGTCGGAGACGGAATCTTCTCCTGAGACGGTCAGTCGAGGGTGAATCAGAACACCTATCGAACCCCGAGCGTACTGCTGGCCAGCACGGTGATGTGTCATCTTCACAGACCTTGAATGTATTAGATGCCGATGCATAGGAATTCGTTCCGATGGGAAACCGTGCGACGTTTGCCACTTATATCGACGAATATTTTAGATCGCAAGCGACTGTAACGGAACGTTACTTAATGAAAATATTTTAATTAAAATCATTAATAATTTAATATTTATAAAATGCTACTTTTCCATCTTGCAACACCGCCAACACTGGACAGTAGTTCCACGAATACCCGCTGTCGCAAGTATCAAGAAGGACTGTCAAATTTTTAAAATTTTTACTGTTCGCTGAATCTTCGAAGAAATAACTTCCAAGTGGTCGATGGCTGTCTGAACAAAAAAAAAGGAATCGTCTTTGAGTTTTTTTTTGAATATGGAATTATCTTAATTAAGTTGAAGGAGGAGAAAGTTTTGTTTTGGTTAGTTTTACGAAGAAAAGTATTAATTTGGTGAAAATTTGGGAGAATCGCTGTCGGGTGAGTTTTTATCATGAGTTCATTCATATAGGCAGCCATATTGACAAGCGGTAAATTTCTAATTTTCATAATTACTAATGTTCCTAAATTCTTTTCATTATTATATATTTCGACTAACTATTTATAGATACAACTTCTAATATCATTCCCAACTTTAAATAGACATATTTCTATATAAAATTCCATAAAGTTATTCAAGGTCAAGCTGTACCAATGTTTTTGGTACAGAAAAAAAAACAACACTTCTTTTAATGGATGCTGACCAGTTTTTATTGGAGGTTTAACTTCCAACTTTTTCCTTTTTCCATAAGATTGAATGCCAAATTTACAAGGGGTTTGTATATTTTAGCCACTTGGAAGTATTTGGAAGCACTTGGAACCACTTAAAATGTCACCCCCAGAACATCAGGGGATGAATCAACAACTTTAGCAGCAGTCACGGGGTAGCCCAGGCGGGAATAATCTTTTAAGTTGGTTTTTGGAACTATCATCATTATTTTGGTTGGACATTTGGAAAGGACTTTACGTTAGTTGGTGTTGGACAGTGATTTAAGTATTTCTTTTTTTATTATTATCAAAAACATTAATTTTTTTTAAATAATTGGAACATTAAATATTTATTAAAAATATCATATTAAATAGTTTTATATTACACTTCACTTACATTTATATTTAAAATATTTTCCCAAACCAAAAACAAAAGAAACCATTTAATATTTTCAATTCTTTTAAATAATTAATACCTCCTCTTCAAGGCTTAAATTTTGTATTTTTTTTAATCAATTTATTTCTGTTGTTTATTTTCTCAACTGTAAGGTAATTGAGCTCAAATATCCGGAGAAAATTTGGTACTTTTTTTATATAAATTATAACCAATTAACCTTGGCTTTCGTCCCCCTCAGGGTAGATTGACCATTTAACTTGCCTTTTATTATTGTAACCGCACGTGAAGTTAGAGTTCTATCTCGAGTAGCGTGTCGGTTCATTTTTGTATCATAAATTGGATTTGCCATTTCAAACCAATTTTTAGGGCTGGACTTTGTTCCTCTTTTGTTTAAACTACTCTGTAGACTGTAAATTGTACATACTTTATTAGTAAAATATTTTTTTGATTAATTTTAGGGTATACATTATTGGTACATATAGGTACTAATTTATTGTACATATGGGTAAAAGTTAAATATACTATTGATTGGGTCGTATAATATTTCTTTTCTTACCTAGTTGTTGTCATATTTTACTAGATTTACTAATTTTATTCTCATAGCAACTAACTGGTACGAGTGCAGCAGTATAGGATACCTGGTAGAGCAATAGTCTACGCTCTACTGGCGCCCACGATTTATTGTTATTCTCCTACATTTTCTAGCCTTTGTTCACCTTCATATTTTCCTTATAGCCATCATCTATATTCTGTAGATTTACTGTCTTTGACGGCGTGAAAATTGGCCGAAACCATCCTTGAGTATCAAGTGCTCTTTCTCTTCTACACACAGCTAGCCTAACTATATTTTGTTTCATCCTTCTACTTCTGTTTTTGTCAATAGTTCACCATCTGATTCTTTCAATTCACATTCCCATACGAGTACTACTGCAAAGGTAGTATTTTGTTACGTCTGCTTCCCAACGTAGAAGCCCCTTCATTCTAATACACTTGCTTCCCCTTCTTTTTGTTTATATATTTTGTTTATATATGTTTAGTTTATATATTTCACCCAACTATTACTCCAACAGAAGTACTCTACAGTTTTGTTACAGTGGCGCCCAACGTGGGGCCATCTTAGGTCGAAGACAGTATTTTCTTTAGGTCATATTTTCTCTTTTATCTAAGTTTCTGTATTATTTTCTGTTGGTATTCCCTCACATCTTGTTGTTGATTTATTTTATCCCCAATTTTGTTATCATTTTTTTTTCAGGTACTCTTATATTGCTGTATTGTTAGATTAATATTTAAATACCCTTTTTAGTTATAGTTGTACAGCTGGCAGTCTATATTGGAGTTTATAATTTATTAGGAGTTTATATAATATATATTTAACCTAACAATAAATAACTAAAACATATATTATTCTAAACATTTGAATACATTCAGACAATATTGGTATATTTTTAGGATCAACTAATTGTTGACCAAATATATAGGTACATATTTTTTTTCAGAGCTATTGTTGAACATAACTGAAAATTATTTTCATTACTCACATTCACATTGATAACCTGATTATATTTATTGGTGAGATTTGTTGATTCTGTTGGTGTGTTGCTAATATTTTCTTCATAGATACTCTTACAAACTTAAATATACTTTGCTGGTCACATTTTTGATTTTGATCGTTTCATTGTTTGTTTTTCCTCTCATCATGTGTGCCTTTCAGCCAGAGCATTTGTTAGTTAAGGAATTAGATTACGAGTTGAGGATAAGGGACATAGAGGTCGAAGAATCCGATAAAGTTGATAGAAAACGCAGTCTATTGCGTTAAACTCTTAAACAAGAACAAGGGAATAGGAGTTTCCGACAAATTTCTGCTGCAACTATTCCTTTTCCTGAAAAACAACAAGGGATAAACGATACGATTGAGGATCTTGCTAAAAAGATATCCGATTTTAGAGGGACTGTCCATGATAGCAGGTATTCTAGGTGCATATCACGTCTTGCCCATATCTCCGGTCGTGTTCATTTACTATCTTGCTCTGATGAGGAACAACAAACGTACAAGCGTTCTATGTCCATTAGGATTCTTGGTTTAGAAGGCGAACTTGATTCTCGAGTAAGTCCGGTAGCCACCTCCACTCCTACTTCTTCTGTTCAAGTAGCTAACTATTTCTTACACCCCAAACCAATTCATATACATAAGTGGGGAATTTTATTTTCTGGTCAAGGTCACTACGATCAAGTAATTACATTTTTGGAAAGAGTGGAATGTCTTCGTATTTCAAGAGGTGTGAGTGAGGATGATCTTTTTGCAGCTTCTGCTGAATTATTTACAGGTCCTGCGTTTACTTGGTATATGAATAACCGTCATAGTTTTTCCACTTGGTCTGATTTAGCTCAGAAGATGACCTCTTAGACGAAATAAAAAACCATAAACAGAAACCAAATGAACCTGTGACTATGTTTATTAACACAATTTTGGGCATGTGTAGTCGACTTGAGACTTCTCTAACAGACTCTGCCAAAATAAAAATCATTCTCAAATGTCTGTTGCCTTCTTACCATAAACAATTAGCTTTGATAGACATTCAAAGTATCGTGGATCTCACTGAAAAGTGCAAACGTTTGGAGGAAACATTATCTTGGTCGTCTCCACCTTCTTCCTCATCCCGACAATCGCCTATTTCTTCCTCTCAGCCAAATTCTTTTAGGCACCGTCCATGGCAAAATAAGGGTCCTGAACGGAATGTTTCGGCATTGAATTCTGTTGTCTGCTGGAATTGTCACCTTCCGGGTCACACGTTTGTTGGGTGTGAGATCCCTCAAAATCGTATTTTCTGCCACAGTTGTGGTCGGGAAAATACCCTCAAACGGAACTGTTTCAAATGTTCGGGAAACGGAGCGTTGGAGGTCCGTCCCCTGAGCGTTTCTCCTTCCACCTCCCTATCAGGGAACCAAACCCCAGTATCAACCGAGTCGGCAAGTCCAAGCACGTCCAGCAACACAAACCCATCTCCCAGTCGGAAGGGGAAAGGGGTGTCATCCAAAAGATCAGCACACACCACAGATCAAAATCAATCAAAACAGTAAGCTCTAATTGTGATATATTAAGTCCACATGGTTCAAGTGATCATAGATGGTCATCCATAAATACTCCTTTAATTGATAGTGTTGAACATAATGGTAATTGTAGTAGTGAAGTAGTTCCCTTGTCTATATCAGTTTCTAGTTTTGTTAGTAAGGATAATATGTCTGTGTTGTTACCCCATAATTTTGATAACCAAGCAGATGCTTTAGATTTTGATATAAATTCTTTATTAGTCAGAAAACACAATGATAACAGACCGTATCTTGAAATTGAGATATTAGGACAATCATGTTTAGCTCTATTAGATAGTGGCTCAAATATTTCTTTAATAGGTTCTTATTCATTAAATTACTAGAAAATACTGATATTACTATTATGCCTATTTCTTCTTTGCAAGTGTCCACTGCAGATGATACAGTTCAGTCAATTACAGGTAAATTTGAGACAGACATCTTAGTTGCTAATATTCGGAAAACAATTACATTTTATATCATACCTTCTGTTCGAAATTCCATAATTCTTGGCATGGATTTCTTAAATACATTTAACAGCACATTGAATTGTTCTGACTTTTCAGTTTCCATATCGTCATTCAATTTGTCAACTCTCAGTGCTATTCGTGAGTTTTCTAGTTTGTCTGTCAGGGAACAGAAACAACTAGAGGATATCATTTCTAAATTTTCATCGATTTCTTCTAAAGATAAATTAGGCCGTACTCATCTAATGGCTCATACTATTGAAGTGAATACTTCAACCCCTTTTCGGCAATATCAGTATCCCATACCTCAAGCATGGTAGGCAGATTTAGAAAAGGAGGTTGATTCTATGCTCTCCTTAAATATTATCGAACCGTCCAAGTCTTGCTATTGCAGTCCGCTTTGGCTCATAAAAAAGAAGGATGGATCCTTTAGAGTTTGTTTCGATGGTCGAAAATTAAATAGTATCACTACTAATAGGGACGCTTATCCTATCCCCAGAATAGATGTTGTCTTAAGCAAACTTCAGAATGCTAAATACATATCTTCTATTGATCTATCTAAGGCCTTCTTACAAATTCCTTTGAGTGAAGAGAGTAAGAAGTATACCGCTTTTGCTGTTAGTGGGAAAGGGCTATTTCAATTTGTTACCATGCCTTTCGGTCTTGTTTCTGCTCCCCAGACAATGTGTCGTTTAATGGACTTGGTTATTGGTCCACAACTTGAGCCATATGTCTTCTATTATCTAGATGATATTTTAGTTGTTACTCCTGATTTTGATTTACATATTGAAATATTAGGAAAGCTATTTTCACTCCTTAAAGAGGCTAATCTTACGGTGAATTTAGATAAATGTAATTTTTGTCGTCCTAATTTGAAATTCCTAGGATACGTTGTTGATAGTCAAGGTCTGAGGACAAATCCGGATAAAGTATCCGCTATTAAGGACTTCCCCATACCTAAAACCACCACCCAGTTACGTAGGATCTTGGGAATGTGTGGATACTATCGCCGGTTTGTGCCTTCTTACTCTACTTTGTTGTCCCCTCTTACCTTCTTAAGAATAGGAAAAAGGGCCAGACTATTACCTGGACTTCTGAGGCTGATGATGCTTTCCACCGCATTAAAGAAGCCCTCACCAGTGCTCCAGTCATGACCTCTCCTAATTTTAAGGAACATTTTTACCTCATGACTGATTGTTCGAATACAGCTTCAGGTGGTGTACTCTTTCAGATGAAAGACGGTTCAGAACACCCCATAGCTTACACTAGCAAGAAGCTGAATAAGGCTCAGAAAAATTACTCCACCACTGAGCGTGAACTCCTTGCCATCATTCATGGCTTGGAAGCATTCCGTTGTTATTTGGAAGGTCGTAAGTGCACACTTATAACTGATCATAGTTCGTTGTTGTGGTTGCATTCTATGCGTAATTCATCCCAACGATTATCTCGTTGGATTTGTAAGTTATCGGCGTTTGACTATAATATCGTACATCGCAAGGCTAATGGTGTTGTAGTAGCTGATGCATTGTCTCAAACGTTTGATGTCAACCTTCTTGACATATCCACTTTAGTTCCGGATACATGGTATCAGAACATGTTGGAGAAGGTTACCCAAGAACCTAGTCAGTACCCTGATTTCAAAGTAGAGAATAATGTCCTATATAAACATGTTATCAGTCCTATAGAGTCACTGTCGAATATGTCTGACTGGAAAATAGTAGTTCCAACACCTAATAGGGAAGAGGTCTTGAGAAATTTTCATGATGATGTGACATCAGGTCACTTCGGGTTTTATAAAACTTTTTGTAAAATAGCCGAGTTATATTATTGGCCTGGTCTGCGCAACTCGGTCAAGAAATACATTTCTAGATGTAGAGTTTGTGCAACCTGCAAGCCTAGTAACCTACCTCAAATTGGACTCATGGGTTCCTACAGGAACATTAATTTTCCTTGGCAAATGATATCATTAGATCTTATTGGACCATATCCACGTAGCTATAAAGGTAATACATGTTGTTTGGTAGTTGTGGATTATTTCACTAAGTTTCCCTTAGTTTTTCCTCTTCGTCAGGCCACAACTCCAGCCATTTTAAAATATTTAGAAGAACAAGTTTTCTTACTATTTGGGGTTCCTCAAATAGTATCATGTGATAATGGACCACAATTTGTGTCCAAAGCTTTTAAAGATCTCTTGAGTAAATACAAGGTCCAAAAGATTTTTTATAATACTGCGTACCATCCGCAGGCAAACCATACTGAGCGTGTTAATCGTAGTATCGTAACTGCACTAAGGTCTTATACGTATATGGATCATAGAGCTTGGGATCAATATATTCATTCGGTCGCTCAGGCCATTCGTACTTCTGTTCATGAGGTCACCCAATGTTCTCCAGCCTATCTTAATTTTGGAAGAAATGTTCCATTGTCTGGTGACTATTTTGGATTAATTTCGGAGAATCGTATTACTCTTCCTCAGATTTCGGAGGATCTCCATCGTCTGGAAGATCTCCAACAGTTACCCCCCATTTTTGCTGACATTAGGAAAAAGTTAAAAACTTCTTACCTCAGGAATCAGAGTCAGTATAATTTAAGGAAACGAGATTTGCGATTCTTTGTTGGTGATCGGGTCTTAAAGCGTAATTTTGTAAAATCCAGTAAGGGTGATGCCATTTCTGCAAAGTTTTGTCAGAAATATATCCCGTGCACGGTCGTGAGGGTATTATCTCCTTTAGTGTATGAAGTAAAAGACAATTCGACAAACAAACGAATTGGCTTAACAGAGTTGTTTAAGCTAGTATTTTCCTCTGTTGTCTTTAGCTCGATTTTTTTTGCGGTTTGGTATTTTAGTCTAATGTGGTTTTTGTCACCAGATAGTTTAGGCACATGGATAAATTTTTATCTCTTGGCAGTTTTTTAAGACTTCATTTTATTAGGTAATTATTGGATATGAAATACCATATGTGTGAGTTCATCATTTTTGGTAATATAAATTGTGCATTTTAATTATTATCAGTTAATAAGCTTAGGTACTAGTCCTGTCATCAGCAATATAAGATCAATATGAACTCAGACTTATTTCTTTTTGTTCTTTTTGATACACATCCACTACTTTTTGATAGAAAGGATGATTTATATATTATATATCTGGCAATATAGACTCATACAACTACTCATATTTAACTGCAATGGGACTACGTTGTACACTACTATATCTTGACTGGTGTGTTACCTTTGGATATTGGATTATCTGCTATTTGTTTTATATTTTGTTAGTGGATTTGCCATATTGGAAAGATGTTATAGTTTTAATTTGCTATTGGTTTACTTTATCGACGTTTGTCACAGATGTCCTAAATACTTATAATAATTTATATCCTTAATAATACACAGTATGAACCTGGAATTAGTGGGAATTTAGATTTATCTTGTGTCTTTCATATTATTTCCTCTAAAAATTAGTCTGTGTGTACTAGGAGTTGGTGAATGCGTGGGTTCGAAGTTGTTGTTCGGTAACTGGCCAGTGCTGTTCGATTAAATTTCGTAATCTATGCCTTTCATGGCAGAGTACACAGATGTTTATTCGTCATAACATGTTCAGTCATGAAATGATTGATCCTTTTTGTTGGAGAATGACTTAACCATTTTTAGTGTAATTATCTAATTATTCCAGTTACCTTGTTACAGGTTGATAGGGAAGTTTATTTAGTTTATATTATGTCTCTTATTCATAGCGTTTGTTCTTGACTATCCCTATACCTAGCAAGTTCATTTAATTCAGTGTTTAGGGTATTTAGACAAATGAGTTGTTATTGTTATTATATTGTTACTTCTTTCCTTAGGCAAGTTGTTGTTTAGATTCAGGTATATTTCCTAGATAATCCTACATATGTGAGAACATATCATAAATCTACAGTTTTATTTAAAATTGTTTGCTTGTTCTCGACATTTTTCTGTCACCCAGATAATGGTATCACAGAACAGAATATTAGTTCACCAATTTATTTTTACTTATTATTGTGTCTGGTTATTGGCATACATCTGCTGTAGCAACGTGCTATAACTAGCGAATACCAGCACGAATCAATTTTATTTAGTCACCGAATTCTTTTAGTCGATATACTTTAGGTATTTATCTTATTTTCCGTTTAATTGATTACATCTCTGTTGATTAGTATGGATAAGTGTGACATACATTACCTCACACTTTGTTAATTTTTTGTTTATTAGATTGGGTTCATGGATGCTATGGTAACTCGATATTAGGATGGAATCGATCAATGGCTGTCCTTTTGTTTGAAACCATTAATTCTATATTGGATCCAATAGTTTAGTTTGGTATAGTCCGGATTGGCTCATACTACCGGATGTAGGTGTAGGTATACCTAAGTTATTTATTTTATATAGTATTAATGAGAATTGGTCCATAAATCTTCCTGATCGTTCTTCTCTGGATATGCTTTATGAATCTGGTGTCCATTGTTAGTCCGATTTTGGATAGTGTCTGATTCCTCACTGATTTTGGGTTAATCAGTTCTTTGTTATATTAAGTATTATTTGGTATTAGTGAGAATTGTTCCAAAAATCTTCCTGGTTGTTCTTCTCTGGATATGTTATTATGAATCTGGTGTCCATTGTGAGTTCAATTTTGGATTAAGTGTTCAATTCTTCATTTATTTTGGTCAATAATTTCTATGATTTTACTTTATTATAGCTACAAGTTCGTGATTGTGCGAATTGGATCAAATTTTTGCCTGGTTGTTCGTCCTTGGATATGCCATATAAATCTGATGTCCATTGATATTTCAATTTTGGATCTAGTGCCCAATTCGACACTTATTTGTCACTATAAATTTATTTACTATGTTTTGGTTTCTTCGCTACTGGTTTATACAGACATTTTAATATGACTTCGAGTCATCTTATGGAATCTGACGAAATGTCCATACTTTTTTTTCTTGATCCATAAATTGTTTTAATCTTGCTAATCAACGTGTAATGAAGAAATAGACCACTATGGTTAGTAATGTTTTAAGTTTAGGAAAAAAAAATTTTTGTACCTAAATTTTTTTTCATCAAGTTGGAGGGGAATGTAACGGAACGTTACTTAATGAAAATATTTTAATTAAAATCATTAATAATTTAATATTTATAAAATGCTACTTTTCCATCTTGCAACACCGCCAACACTGGACAGTAGTTCCACGAGTACCCGCTGTCGCAAGTATCAAGAAGGACTGTCAAATTTTTAAAATTTTTACTGTTCGCTGAATCTTCGAAGAAATAACTTCCAAGTGGTCGATGGCTGTTTGAACAAAAAAAAAAAAAGGAATCGTCTTTGAGTTATTTTTTTTTAATACGGAATTATCTTAATTAAGTTGAAGGAGGAGAAAGTTTTGTTTTGGTTAGTTTTACGAAGAAAAGTATTAATTTGGTGAAAATTTGGGAGAATCGCTGTCGGGTGAGTTTTTATCATGAGTTCATTCATATAGGAAGCCATATTGACAAGCGGTAAATTTCTAAGTTTCATAATTACTAATGTTCCTAAATTCTTTTCATTATTATATATTTCGACTAACTATTTATAGATACAACTTCTAATATCATTCCCAACTTTAAATAGACATATTTCTATATTTAAATATAAAAAAATTTCATAAAGTTATTCAAGATCAAGCTGTACCAATGTTTTTGGTACAGAAAAAAAACAACACTTCTTTTAATGGATCCTGACCAGTTTTTATTTGAGGTTTAACTTCCAACTTATTCCTTTTTCCATAAGATCGAATGCCAAAGTTACAAGGGGTTTGTATATTTTAGCCACTTGGAAGTATTTGGAAGCACTTGGAACCACTTAAAATGTCACCCTCAGAACATCAGGGGATGAATCAACAACTTTAGCAGCAGTCACAGGGTAGCCCAGGCGGGAATCATCTTTTAAGGAGGGGGTATGGTTTGAAATATTTAATTTTTTTATTATTTCAAATAAAAGTGCATACTTTCAAGAATACTCTCTGAAAATTTCAAAATAATCGGAGTAAAATTACCAGAGATACAGGGTGTTGAATATCCCTACCTTCGACTCGCTTTGCCGCGGCTTCGCGCCAGCACGCCGGAGCGTAGTGAGAAACGTTAAACAACTGTTCGCCTTCTCTTTTGTAGATTACTCCCCAATTTAAAATACATATTCCAATGTTCATCACTTTACGATTTGGCAGACAAATAAGAAGATGAAGATGCAATTGTCAAAACTTTAAACGCATTTTTCTCCAAACTGCTTTTTCAAATGCGGTGGACATTGTAACTGAAAAACTACTCGGCCGATCTACCTCATATTTTGCACAGATTTTCTTTAGACATTTCATGAGGTAACAACGTCGAGATAGTTTTCGTTTTGTGCTTATTTTTTGTTCAACAATATTAAATCTGTTGGTTTTCACAAAATTTTTATCAAAAATTTCGTATTTTTGACTTTTGAGTGATACCAAAAATTCAAAAATCATTAACAATAAAAAAACTCGACGTTGTTACCTCGTAAAACTCATAACCTAATAAAATCTTTTTGAATTTTTTGTTTCGTATAATCCAGTGATGAGTTCTGATGTCCACTGCAAAATCCATTTTTTTGAGCTGCCTGCCAAAATTTGTCGCCAATGGCTTATATTTCAATATTTTGGATTGAATTTTTTCTTAAATATTCTTTGAATTGTACTTAATGTGTTTATTTACTTTAAAAATAAAATAATTCTACCATAGTTTCGAAAAAAATTAACAAAAATGTGCTTGATATGTTGATTTCAAACCATACCCCCTCCTTAAGTTGGTTTTTGGGACTATCATCATTATTTTGGTTGGACATTTAGAAAGGACTTTACGTTAGTTGGTGTTGGACAGTGATTTAAGTATTTCTTTTTTTATTATTATCAAGAACATTAATTTTTTTAAAATAATTGGAACATTAAATATTTATTAAAAATATCATATTAAATAATTTTATATTACACGACACTGTGGTATTCGCTGACAGTTCTGAAGCCCTACAGGAGTTAATGAGCAGAATCGCAGAAGTCAGTCAGAGATACGGACTTTCACTAAACACTAAGAAAACCAAATGTATGATGATCTCTAAGAATGAACAGCAATTTGGACGAATCAGTGTGAATGGTCAACAAATAGCAAGAGTAAAAACATACACCTACCTTGGTACGAACGTCAATGAAAATTGGGACCATTCTATAGAAATCAAATGTAGGATAGAGAAAGCAAGATCTGCATTTCAAAAAATGGCAAAGTTGTTCAAATGTCATGATTTGTCGATACCCATAAAAGTCAGATTACTACGATGTTATATATTTCCTATACTGTTGTACGGAGTTGAGTCGTGGACTCTCACAGACGCCACCTGCAAGAAAATTGAGGCTTTTGAGATGTGGCTTTATCGTCGAATCCTGAAGATATCTTATACCGACCACATTACTAATGAGGGTGTTTTGCTGAGAATGAAAAAAGAAAAAGAGCTGTTAATCAAAATAAAAACAGCCAAAATCGAATACCTCGGTCACATCATGAGGAACAGTGAGAGATATGGACTGCTGCAACTGGTCTTGCAGGGAAAAGTAGAGGGAAAGCGAGGACCAGGAAGGCGAAGGATTTCCTGGCTGAGAAATTACGAACGTGGTTCAACACAACCACTACAAATCTTTTCAGAGCAGCAGTGTGCAAAGTGCAGATTGCCATGATGGTCGCCAACATCCGAAACGGATAGGCACTACAAGAAGAAGATATTACACTTCACTTACATTTATATTTAAAATATTTTCCCAAACCAAAAACAAAAGAAACCATTTAATATTTTCAATTCTTTTAAATAATTAATACCTCCTCTTCAAGGCTTAAATTTTGTATTTTTTTTTAATCAATTTATTTCTTTTGTTTATTTTCTCAACTGTAAGGTAATTGAGCTCAAATATCCGGAGAAAATTTGGTACTTTTTTTATATAAATTATAACCAATTAACCTTGGCTTTCGTCCCCCTCAGGGTAGATTGACCATTTAACTTGCCTTTTATTGTTGTAACCGCACGTGAAGTTAGAGTTCTATCTCGAGTAGCGTGTCGGTTCATTTTTGTATCATAAATTGGAAGTAAAAGGGCAGCACGGCTACGGGCTATTTGGTGGAGGCGCCCCATGTTATTTCTTATGGGAAAACGAATAAAATCGCTAAGGTCCATTCTGGTCATTTTTGACGCTTTTTGTGGAGGAGACGCGACTGCTCGTTGGATCGTGACGTTTGAGGTATTGTTGGAAAGGGAGGGGGTAACGAAAGAAGTGACAGCAACGTGACATTTCGAAAAGAAGAAGAAAAATTGACAGCAACATGACAGACGAAAAGAAGAAGAAGGCTCAACGCAATGAAGAATAATTGACAAATCAAAAAGAAGAAGAAGAAAAATTGACAGCCACATGCCAAACGAAAAGAAGAAGTGTCAATAGCTCAAAACAATGAAGAATAATTGTCAAATCGAAAAGAAGAAGAAGAATTGACAAACGAAAAGAAGAATTGACAGCAGCATGACAAACGAAAAGAAGAAGTGACAATAGCTCAAAACAATGAAGAATAATTGTCAAATCGAAAAGAAGAAGAAGAATTGACAACATGACAAACGAAAAGAAGAAGAATTGACAAACGAAAAGAAGAAGTGAAAATGGCTCAACACAATGAAGAAGTGGCAAACCGGAAAAGAAGAATTGACAGCAACATGACAAACGTAAAGAAGAAGAATTGACACACCGAAAAGAAGAAGAATTGACAGATGGCTTGACACAAAGAAGAAGAAGAAATTAAATACGAGTTTATTATTCATAAAATTCACATCTAATACTAAGTATTAAATAGGATCCTGGACGCCCATATAAAAAGCATGGAAAACGGAAAGTTTACCTTGGACAGAGGAGTCCTGTGATGGACATTTAAGTCAACCTTGGACAAAAATTCAATACAAATTAAATGGGTCAATTCTCTATTAGACATGATACAGTCTAGCTTGGACTGAACTATTCTAAATAAAATTCCAAGAGTTATCGCATTCATATAGGTAAAAAATGGGGGTTACTATACTTTCGACTACCGTGTTTCAACTACCATTCCAAGGTCACAAGCTAATGCTTAGCGCATGCGTAGCTGTGTGTAGTAGAGCGTAGCAGAGCGCTGCAGCGGTTAGCAGAGGATAGCACGTCGGACGTCAAGTAAATGTATCGTCCTACGTCGAATGTCACATTCGTGCTATCCTCTGCTAACCGCTGCAGCGCTCTGCTACGCTCTACTACACACAGCTACGCATGCGCTAAGCATTAGCTTGTGACCTTGGAATGGTAGTTGAAACACGGTAGTCGAAAGTATAGTAACCCCCATTTTTTACCTATATGAAGGTACGACTACATCGACCGCCATGTTAGTAGGGATGATGGTTAGTAGGAATGAAATATTTTACATTATATGATAATATATTTAATAATAATAGCAATACACTTAACTTACTAAGATCAGCTCATTATTATCTAACTTGGTTTAATAGACATCTTTTTATTGATCTGTTGGACATCTTTTATATATTCATATTAATGTTAAAACATCGACACTTTGGTGTTAATTCATTCGTTACTATGTTCTGTAGTATTCAAAATGAATTATTGAGGGTAAATTTGATCGATAACTGTAGGTTATCTAATCTTAACACTAGGGATTTTTCCGACTCCTGTTTTGTGACAGGCTATCGAAGACTTAAAACTAAATCGGGGGAAAGAAGACCATTAAGTTATCGATTGTCTTAATTTATAGGCTACATGAGCAACGGCTCTAGAGTTAACCAGAACGTCTTATTAATTTGCCTGTTATATGGTCCATATCAGATATCTTTTTACTGGTCATAAATAAACATCTTTTTTTTTTATATGGGTTAATCTTAATAAATATACTTAATTTAGAGATAATATACACAAAATATAGATCGATTAGAATTATCATATTATATAAAAACGATGAGTAAAAGAAAGGTTGAGAAAAGGAACGTAGTAAAAAGGTCTGCTCCAGATATATTTAGCATTGTGTTAGCTGTAATAAATAAATAAAATTTTAAAAAATATTCAATCAACTAAATATGCTAATCTTAATGACATAAAAATGATGAGTGATATTAAAGGGTGACAAGAGAAATATAATAAAAAATTGTCTGATTCAGATATATTTATTATTATTGTTGATGTAATAAATAAAGTTCAAAAAATGACCATATTCAATCAGCATCCATCTTAAAGTCAATCAAATCATCAAGGATAAATGTTAATATATGGCTGGCTTATTGTAGTCTTGCTTTGTGTTAAATCTAATTAACATCCATCTCAAGATTATCAATTAAATAGTGCCCCCACGGAAGCGTATCATAAGACTCCGGAAGGTGATGTCTTTTATCATCATAGGGGCTGAGAGCAATATTGCTTTGTGTTATAGTATAAACATGATGCTTATCTGAGCGTATTAGATTCTGCGAGGCTGTCTTTGTTGTAAAGGTATCTAAACACTCGATGTAGTCTTCGAAGGTAATCTTAGTGTTTACAACAGATTTCTTAACCCCCTTAGCCTTCTTTGTCACACCATAATTTTTAATAAGTATTTCAATCTCATCGTCCTCATACTCCTGATCTATCAACTTCCCCCTCAGTTTTGTGATGTCATTATCTGTGATAGCTACTTTCGTCGTATATAATTTAGATCGGAGCCCTATATAGTCAGTCATAATGCAGCCATTATTCTCATCCTTCATCATACCCAACACCTTCTTGTTAACCTGGGGGATGCCATAAATATTATCTTTAGGATAGTCAGACGTGTCAAAGTGCTGATGGCAGTCTGTTTTCATAGCCTCATAGGGATCTTTTTCCCGTATCTCCACGATCACACTATCGGTATCTGTATAGCAGGTTGTAAAGTTCTCACCAAACCTTCTATCTAAATACCCATAGTCAAAATCGTAGATCGTGGTTTTAGCCAAATCCAGTATACTCATACCCACATATATTGGTTTATCTAACCATATTTCCGCTCTATGCATCTCGACAGCTACCAAGTTTTCATTAAAAATAATAGCATTCTTAAACAGGGGACTACTTATTCTAGCTTCAGCTCCGTAACGACCCTCCCATTCAGTAAGCAATTTAATATCGACGCGCTTGCGCACATTCTCCATGGTCTTGCCGAACACAGCATTGTTCATAAGCTTGAAGAGATTTTTCTCAAATTCATTTTTCGCTGCCTTCCGGAGATCTGTATTCAAGTCAATGTATGACTTTAGCCAAGGAGACTGCTTAAATTTCAGGACGCGGTGAATCTTTTTTAGTATTAATCCGTGTGCTAGCGCTTGCTTCAAGGTCCTATAATGAATTACGTATCTTTCTTTATCATGAAGGGTAGCCATTAATTTAGTTTGCTCTCGCGGTCGTTTAGGAGGAAGCATAGTTTTAGGGTTCAATGATTGGGGGCAAAACGGAAGATCTTTATGACGATCGTGGATATGTTGAGGGTACTTCAGATCAACCTCGAGAAAATACCCTTCAGAAGCATCGTCTGGAATACTTAGAATATCAATGTTGGCATCGACCCATCCGAAACTACCATATGGAAGGTATTGAGACATTGCCCAGCCATATTGATTATTGACATCGAAATACATCAGATATGAGTCGGGTTGTGATGGATCGTAAGATTCCATATACTTGTTATTAGCGTGAACGCGGCGTTTCGAGCATACTTGACTCAAACCACCAAGTATACCACGCTCCGCAAACAAAAACATATCTGGATCTGTTAAAAGCTCCAGTTTCTGTTTTGTATGTTTAAGCATTGCATCCCACGTGAAGCCGGGAAGAGTAAAGTAGTGAGCTGGGTCAAGATTATATGTTTTGAGACAACTGGATCGAAATTGCTCAAAGACGTCGGCAAGAAGAAGAATGTCTGTTTTCATATATAAATCGATATAATCACCAAGAGTGGAACATGAGAATGATGACCACACATCTTGGGCTCTACGATAATGTCGACGAGGACATGGTTTATCCTCAAGTTTATTGTAAAAAGACTCGATAGGAGGTAGAGACGTTTCACTAAATTTTATAAATGAATCGATATAATCATATGGCATGATTCCTTTCTTAGTTAGAAGATGGAAATTCTCCTCAGGAAGCGAAGTATATTGGGAGCGGAGATTAGGATATTCTATCAAATAAGAAGAGAGCTTATCGAGAGAAGAAGCCATGAATCGAAAACTATCGATAAAACGGAATCTAATTCGAGCATCATCAATGTGTTTCGTAAAAGAGATATATTTTTCCTTAGTAATAGGAAGGAGATCTACTGGGCCTTTGATGTGTGTAGCAATATCATTAACAATGAAGTGGGCGTCATATCCGCTAAGGTTATGAAATATCACTGGGATAGTGTGAGCATCTTTGTAATTAATGTTACAGCCTTCATGGGCCGCACCTCTGTAGTTATTATCTGGAGTGAGGTGGTCGTGGTCCCGAACTTTCTTATCATCGAGGGAGAAGCGCTGCTCGCAGATATGACAATGCGTGGCTGCATGAAAATCACTCTCTTGCTGAGATGTCATATTTATATCATATGGGCATATAAACACTGTAGAAACATTCTCAGCAAGCTGATTAAGTTCATCTACGAACCATTTCATGCAATCCTTTCCCCGATATGACTTATAAAAAGAGATGGTATCATTATAGGAACATTTAAAGAAATAGCCAACTGCTACAGGAATGTGTTCCTGATGTTTCTTAGGATCACCTGTACGTTTTAAAGCACTTTCGAGATCTGCGTAAACGGCGAAGGGGGCTTTAATTTTATTTCTGAAATTCTTAAATCTTAGCATTTTACGACTTTGTTCTGGCATTTTGATGGCTGTTGTGTTAATTCTTACGCAATCGTTGGTGTGAGCTTCTAGCTGTTTTGATGATGAAAATGGTTGTAAACACCTATCACAGATAACATCTGAGCGCCCTTTGCAGCATGTCGTATGAACATTTAACTGTTCCTGTGATCGAAAGTAATGGAGGCATGTATCGCAGAAATATTTTGTTCTCTTTTCTTTGCTTAATTGGGTGGAGAGGAGGCGGGATAGATTTTTTATCCAAACGTAATGATATCTAATCGGAGTACCTTGCTCCTCATATGTATCCTGAACAAGAAGAAGATTCACATGTTTATCCTTCTTGTTCTTTGTTATGAAGGTTGGGAGGGTCGTATAGTTCTTCTCCTTTTTTAAAATGTATACGTTGATCGATATATTGTTCTGCTGTTCAAAATTCGGAATCTGTTTGATAGTCATAGGCCACTGAATACCTTTAAGTTTTAATATGCTCGAGTACTGCGGGTAAGATGACAATAAATCGACATTTTTAGTTGTAGGGTATAATGCCGATATGACAGCCCATGCAAAGCATGCCTCGTCATCGTTCTTAACATTAATGCATGCCTGTTTTCTTTTTATCTGAGGGGGAAGATCAATGTATGAGGAGCCAAGCTGTGGTGTAAATTTGTTAATGTTGACCCCCAGGTTAACAACTGCCTTTAGAGCCCATCCAGAATCGCGTTCTTGGAATTCTTCCATGTCTCTGGAGATGGGCTCCACTACTTTCTTTTCAAACCACTCATCCAAGTTTGTGTCTTTGTATATGGGTGAGTTTGAAGTAGTGAAATACTTAGTTTCATTTAAGATCTTATCTCCGCTGGCCACTTCGAATTCCCCACCAAATGCCATATTCACCTTTACTGCCTCATTTTCCTTAAGAACGTTCTGAATTCTACGTTTGAACAGAGCTTTGCAATCGATGAGGAAACTGCTCGGGTCCTTGTGTTTAAGATTTGAGATGACTCCAGTCCGAATTCTTGAGTTGAACGCTGATAAAGAATCATCCCAATGCACCCTATGCTTTGCAGTCTCCTTTGTTGGTGTCAGTCCTGCCCCCTTCTTTTGTTTGGCTTTTAATTGGTTTCTTAATGTTTTCACCTTTCGCATCTGAGCTTCGAGGTGCTGCTTTTCGCCAATCGTCTTGGCATATCTCATAGAGTCCCTTAATTTTTTGGATGCCTTATTACACTCTATCAACCCTTGTCTTAACTTTTCAGCATTATAATCATTTTTGATTAAGCCTAAGATGGTTGCAATTACCTGAATAAGTTTTGCCAACATGTTTAAGCAAAAAAGCAAATATTCAAAAATAGATTACAAATAAAAAATTTTCACAAAATTATAAATTATCAAAAAACCAAAAATCAAAAAATCTGAATCAGAAATTCAAAAATTATCAAAAAAAACTCGAAAATTTTCAAAATATTAAAAATTTTCAAAAAACAAAAAAATATCACTCACCACCAGAGCACGTCTGAACGTTTTAAAACTTACCAGAGCACACGTCTGAACGCTAGGAATATCTGAAACAGAATGAAGAAAATGCCATAATGTAGGGTATTAAATACTTTTAGTCGGACGGAAAACTGAATGGTATTATGTGATGCTCGAAAGGCCCCTGAAATGTGTAGATTTGTGCTTGTTGTTCCATAAGAATCAATGTAAAAGTGCTGCATTTAAGACATTTAGTGAACTTGGTTACATTTTTCCCTACTCATGCTACGAGAGATACATGAAAGTATCAGTACTACCAACATAATACCGATCTAGCAAGCACTATAAACACTGTACAATAGTATAAATAGCAAATTTTAGATCTAAACACTTAAAAATCTTTGATTATTCCCCCACCACTTTCATTACTAACTGCAGTACCTGAGACGTACAGTGGGGGTACATGAGACGTACAGACGTCATCAGAGATACGCTAACAGAAGGCACAGACGACTACAGAGGGTTACAGACGTCATCAGAGACACGCTAACAGAAGACACAGACGATCACAGAGACATACAGATCTCATCAGAGACACGCTAACAGAGGGTAGCAGAGGCTAACAGAGGGTAGCAGAGACGTACAGACGTCATCAGAGACACGCTAACCAGAAGGCACAGACAACTACAGAGGGGTAACAGAGACGTACAGACGTCATCAGAGACACGCTAACAGAAGGCACAGACAACTACAGAGGGGTACCAGAGACGTACAGACGTCATCAGAGACACGCTGACAGAAGGCACAGACAACTACAGAGGGGTACCAGAAACGTACAGATGTCATCAGAGACACGCTAACAGAAGGCACAGACGACCACAGAGGGGTATCAGAGACATACAGACGTCATCAGAGACACGCTAACAAAAGGCACAGAGAACTACAGAGGGGTACCAGAGACGTACAGACGTCATCAGAGACACACTGACAGAAGGCACAGAGGTATAAATACAAGGACTCAAAGTCGAGAATTCATTTGTTAACATGTCTTCAAGTAGAGCAACCCAAGTAAACAAACTTGCGGCAATAGTGAGAGAAAAGTACAAAGCTCTTAGAAGAATGCAAGCTGATGAAAAAGAGCTTCTACAGACAACGTTTAAGCCAATAACTACGCCTCTTAAAGAAATAACCAAATACGTGAATGAAAATGTTCCTAAACCAGATCTCAACGAAGATGACTCACACATTAATCAACCATCACAGATCAGTGACGACGAACCTCTACATATGCAAACATCGTACAACCCTTATTTAGAAACATATACGCAAGATATAGGGAATACTGACCAGATATTTGGCCCCAAGTATAACTGGGAGACGGCAGCATGGACGATTGGTAATAAACGAATTGAGTTCGGTAAAGATAGCATTAAAATGGATTCACACATTTTTAAAGCTACACCCGGCCTGTACGACCTGATCTTCTCGAAGGAACCTACACAATATACTCTAGCCGATCAAAAAGTTTACAAAACTCTTCTAGACGTATCAGGAGTACATAAGGATGGACGAGGGCGTCTACGTCACCAATCTCACACAGCAAAATACGAAAAAATTATTAAGTCAATGTATCAAGGAAAAAGAAGAAGAACACATGCCTTACATGGTACCGCAAGAAATGTCGAAACACAAGAAGAAGACACATCAGACATACAACAACAGTGTAAAAGAAGACATGTAGCACAGAAGGGTCAAGATACAAAAGACATGCAGATGCAAGATTCAAAGAAAACCCGTGTTGGTGTTTCTACAGGAACTGCTGCCATAAGGGAACGTGATATAGCAAAGAAGCAGATACTTGACGAACTGGAAGAGATATGGTGTCTCTATAGCGAACATGGTGACCCTAACATGCTTGTGAAAGGTCTTAAAATTCTTTCAAAAGCCGACGCTTTAACCGGAAAAGAAGCAGCTGAAATTATAGACGAACTGAGGTACCTAGATATTATTGAATAATAACAGACATATACTTTAAGAAAACAAGAAATTTTAGAACAACCAAGAATTTCAGAATTTAAGTTCATCTCATTAACAGATCTGACCTTCAAGAATAAATATACTAAAGTTCTGTGTTTTATACATATTAATTTTTAACAATAAAGTATTGAATTTATTTAGTGTACCTTTTATTATCTACATACCAATTCATCTGTTAAACACGTCACTACCTTTAAAAGTAGCGATGACATCACCTATCCTAACTGGCTTTAACAGCCTCAACTATATAAAAAATATTAGAAGTCGTAGGTATTCATAGAGTACATAGAACGGCTACATAAAAAAAAATGGGGAGAGAGAAATAGAAGTCAAAATTATTAAAGCAGAGTAGACGTGATTTGTTTTTGCACGTAATTATGTTAAAAATACATAAAACAACCACAAGTACATAATACTAACATAAGAACTTATTTAAAATATATTTAAAACATGAAACACAAGTACACAATAAATATACATAAAAATGTTTACCAAATGAACAACAAAAATCGCTTACCTTGATTCAATATTTATCACTACACTGCGAACTTCTAGTGAAACATTCAGATGCTAACTATAACTCGGACACAAGTGGTTATACACAATTATTACTTTATACTTGTCAGAAACTCAATGAACTGACTATCCTCCGATTTCTATTTATATAGTAGGTTACTTTGCCGATGCAATATAATTTACATGTGCTTGCAGGATTCTTTGAAACGGCATTTGCATATTATTTCTAGAATTTGTGGTTTTAATTTCCGTTTTTAACACGTATTGTGGAATGTGCTGTGTCATAATAATGAAATCGTATACTAAAAAATAAAATCGATGCTTTTTTGCGGTCATTACCCTACATTTTTACTAAATTTGCACTATCAGGTTAAAATGCAATATTACACGACATGTGAATATTATTTCTAGAAGTTGCAGTTTTAATTTCCGTTTTAACGAGTCGTGTAAAATTTGCAAGGTATTTCTGGCGATGTTGCAAAAAATATAATCATTGCTTTTCGGTCATTGCCCTGCATTCTTACTATTGCAATATCACGTTACAGGTGTAATATGATATTGCTTCCGCTGACACATTCGTTTTGTGTGACTAATGAAATTCTATTTAATACTTAGTATTAGATGTGAATTTTATGAATAATAAACTCGTATTTAATTTCTTCTTCTTCTTTGTGTCAAGCCATCTGTCAATTCTTCTTCTTTTCGGTGTGTCAATTCTTCTTCTTTACGTTTGTCATGTTGCTGTCAATTCTTCTTTTCCGGTTTGCCACTTCTTCATTGTGTTGAGCCATTTTCACTTCTTCTTTTCGTTTGTCAATTCTTCTTCTTTTCGTTTGTCATGTTGTCAATTCTTCTTCTTCTTTTCGATTTGACAATTATTCTTCATTGTTTTGAGCTATTGTCACTTCTTCTTTTCGTTTGTCATGCTGCTGTCAATTCTTCTTTTCGTTTGTCAATTCTTCTTCTTCTTTTCGATTTGACAATTATTCTTCATTGTTTTGAGCTATTGACACTTCTTCTTTTCGTTTGGCATGTTGCTGTCAATTTTTCTTCTTCTTCTTTTTGATTTGTCAATTATTCTTCATTGCGTTGAGCCTTCTTCTTCTTTTCGTCTGTCATGTTGCTGTCAATTTTTCTTCTTCTTTTCGAAATGTCACGTTGCTGTCACTTCTTCCTATTTTTTTTCGTTTGTCAATTCTTCTTCTTCTTTTCGTTTGTCACGTCAATTCTTCTTCTTCTTTTTGATTTGTCGATTATTCTTCATTGTGTTAAGCCTTCTTCTTCTTCTTTTCGATATGTCACGTTGCTGTCACTTCTTCCTCTTTTTTTTCGTTTGTCAATTCTACTTCTTTTCGATTCGTCAATTCTTCTTCTTCTTTTCGCTTGTCATGCTGCTGTCAATTCTTCTTTTCGATTTGTCAATTATTCATCATTGTGTTGAGTCTTCTTCTTCTTCTTTTCGTTTGTCAATTCTTCTTGTTTTCGTTTGTCATGGTGTCAATTTTTCTTCTTCTTCTTTTCGGTTTGTTAATTCTTCATTGTGTTGAGCCATTGTCACTTCTTCTTTTGTTTGTCAATTCTTCTTCTTCTTTTCGTTTGTCATGTTGCTGTCAATTCTTTTCGGTTTATCAATTCTTCATTGTGTCAAGCCATCATCACTCAACGGTTGTTATGGCACTGTAACATACATCTTTTTTTACGGATAAGCGAAAATCGACGTACGGACCATCAAATTAATTCTTGATGATCAATTAAGTTGTGACGACTGTCACATAAAACTTATAAATTGATCACATATACATGAAATATTAATAGATTTATGTTATCCCAATTTAGGTTTTTTATTAACGCATAAGTGGGTGGATCAATGAAACAAGTTTATTTCTTAACATTTCTTTATTTCTACATTCATTTTATTATACACAATATTTCTATGAGCGGCATCTAATACAGGATTAATAAGTATGGCAGTTACATGTATACGATCTTGGAATCGCATTCGGTTTAGAAATTCAAAATTATAGTCACTTTCTGGTTTATAGATAACATATATTTTATTTAAATCTTCGTTAAACGTAACCTTCTTTGCTGCCTTCTTCATCCTTGTTGGGGTCGAGCTTGATTCAGTCCTTTTGGATAAAATTAATCAAATACATAACGTATGTGTATAAGCCAATGTTAAAAACGTGAAGATTCAAGTATAAAAAAGATGATGATGTGAACCAAAACAAGTAATATATTTAGAAATAGAAATTTAATATTGCTATCATGTAGCTGAATATTTTGATTCTTCTCGATCACTGTGCTGCTGTTGTTTTGAAAGAAAATATGTTGTATTTTTTCTATAAATTTGCAACTAGGACTAAACTTTCTATGATCTTCAAGAATATTGTCATCTGGTTTCCACTTGTAAATTTCTACACCACAGTTGAAGCACCTCACAATATCTTCTGTTTGTAGATAGTAAAATCCACAAGCTGCTAACTCTATTGCAGGTTTATTTCCCTTCCAGCTACCAAAAGTTGATAATCTTACATAAAAATTGCTCATCTCAGGCGTACAATCGTCAAGACACATTATGATTGACTAATGAAATATAACAAAAGTTTCTCTTTATGTATTGTAATTGTACAATACACCATCCAGTATTTTAAAAAACATTAAGTTTCATTAAGCGTGAAAGAAACAAAACAAGATATATTTTATATAAATTTATTATGGATATCTTAATATTACATTATAATTCATTAATCCATGATTAATACATTTACATTTTAAAAAGAGCCGTTCAGATTCATCGTTGCAGCAAAATGCTGTGAATTCATTCATTTTCTTTATGTGATGTATAAGTTTGCAAGCATATCCTCTTCTCCGATGGTTAGGTAAAGTGTATATATAATCTAATACTCTTGGTACATCGTGTTGTCCGAGTGGATCAAAGTCACATTTTGATAATAGAACAAAAGATGCTGGTACTCCGCTGACATATAGGATGTAGCAGGTAACTTTTGTGTTTGTCATCCATTGATCAATAAGTATGTCATCTAAATTTAACTGCTTAATTTTTCTGACAGCATTCGGACCTCTGAACAACTCAATTTTTTCCATCTTACTTCGTCGAATGATTGATTGATACTGATTTTGCTTTATTCATTTAATCATGTAACATCTGTGTATTTTACAGTAGTGGGGAGGGGTACGTCATAGTACTCTATACCGAAGGTTTATATAATATACAAACGTTAACATATTTACGTTCCATTTACGGACGGATTATAGCTAATAATTAACATAAAAATAGATGTAGAATGTAACTCACCGTAAAAATATTACCCAACTTGCCGTAGAAAAAATATTGTATGCAACTCACAATACATCTGTATTCAGTAATTTTCATAAAAATGGTACGTATATACAGAATAATAGCGGTGTATAATAATTTACGTTTAGTGGAGATCCATGTATAGTAGTACTCAATCAAAAGATTATATCGAGGATGTTTGTTGGTTTGGCCATGCTGTAAGAATGGTATATGTTCTTTGTAAAGAGCAATGTACGATTAAAGGGAGATCCATGTATAGTAGTACTCAATCCGAGAAGATTATGTCGAGGATGTTTGTTGGTTTGGTCATACTATAATAATTGTATACGTTCTTCGATTAATTATATTCTATTTCTAGTAATACCTTACACGCTGCTGTACGGTATATCGTTTTCAGCGATACCTCGCCTGTATCATTCATGAATTGTTTCGTGAGAGAGAGAGAGAGAGAGAGAGAGAGAGAGAGAGAGAGAGAGAGAGAGAGAGAGAGAGAGAGAGAGAGAGAGAGAAGAAGCTATAGGTTGTCTGTCGAGATGAAGAACTATAATAGATGAAATCCCATTCCCCTTAAATTGTCACACGTCAAAATAGGTTCAACATTAACGAAGATACGATAGAGTGACGTTTTGGCACTGATGTCGTTTGTTTTTCTCTGTTAACCAATGTCCATTCATTCGATGTCTCTTATGCTAAAATCGGACCAATAACAACGGAGATATGCTGTAATACCGTTTTGGCAATGTCTTTGTGTTTGTTTTTGTGTTAAAGTATTCGTTACCCCCTCCCTTTCCAACAATACCTCAAACGTCACGATCCAACGAGCAGTCGCGTCTCCTCCACAAAAAGCGTCAAAAATGACCAGAATGGACCTTAGCGATTTTATTCGTTTTCCCATAAGAAATAACATGGGGCGCCTCCACCAAATAGCCCGTAGCCGTGCTGCCCTTTTACTATTGGATTTGCCATTTCAAACCAATTTTTAGGAGCTCTAAAATACCGTCTGACTCAACATCGATATCGAACTGATAGATCGTCTCGGGCTCAGCCAATCATAGACGACAAGCCGCTTTGGGGAGGTGACGTGCATCCAAATATAGAGATTGTGGAAAGAGAATATAAAGCGATATTCTCATCAGTATCAATAATTCGATATCAATATCAAAGAGCTGCGTAAGGTACCCGTTCGGAAATTGGTTCTCCTCTTTAATACCATGCTCCAATTTGGTGTTACCCCAGAAGTGTTGAAGAGTTGTCGGACCACTCTGATACCAAAGGGTGGCGATCCATTGGAGGTAGGTAATTGGCGCCCTATAACCATTTCTTCAGTCTTGGTTCGGTTATTTCACCGAGTATTGGGTAAGCGTCTGTCAGCACTTGATTTCCATGGGAACCAAAGAGGATTTCGTCAAATAGATGGTGTTCTATTAAATAATCTGATACTTCAGACGGTCATCAAACAACGTAGAAGTGGTCTTCGTCCGTATAATATAATCTCGATAAATTTACGCAAAGCTTTTGACACAGTTTCTCATCGTTCGATAGAGCGAGCGATGACAAGGTTCGGCGTCGACGATACATTCAAGCGTTATGTGATGGACGTATACAAGAACTGCCGTACGATCATCACCGCCGGTAGTAAGTCAACCAAGAACATCGACATGAACAGAGGAGTAAAGCAGGGCGACCCCCTTTCACCTTACCGGTTCAACATGGTGGTTGACGAGTTGATATGTAAGCTCGAGGAAGACATGCTCGGTTTACCTGTGGTAGATGGCAGAACGGTCTCAGTGTTGGGATATGCTGATGACTTATTATGTTGTCCGAATCGCCCCACAATTGAAACAAGCAACTTCGGACGGCTGTCGAATTCTTTGAGGACGGGGATGTCGATTAACGCTGGTAAGAGTGCTGCAATTACGGTCAATGTCGATCGTGGTAACAAGCACTCTTACTGCGTAACGCGCTCACTCTTCTCGGTCGGCAACGATAGGATAAGACAGCTGAAACCGAGTGAGATGTTTAAGTACCTAGGGCGAAGGTATAATGCCCTGGGACAGACCAAGGTAGCCTTCCAAGACTTGCAGATTCAGCTCGATCGCATCTCGAAATCTGGTTTAGGACCGGCTCAGAAACTGAACTTGGTCAAGAATTACTTGTTATCGAGATACATTGACAAGCTCCAGAGTCCAACGATAACACTGAAAGCTCTAAAAGGCTTTGACAGGACCATACCCATAGCCGTGCGAAGGTGTTTGCGTCTCAACAAAACGTGTGCGGATGCCTACATACACGCGCCCACTAGAGAGGGTGGACTGAGCGTCATGACCATGGTCATGCACGTTCCGGCCATCTTAAGAAGGAGACTGGCTAAATTAATAGTCTCAGCTACTCCAACGACAGCCGATATACTGTCCTTACCTTATATCAGCCATCTCTGGGAGAAATTTCTTAAATGGACTTCCAACAACGGCGGCAGTTCTGCATCCATAGCACGTGAGTTGAGCGCGAAATTGGACACTGGTTATAGCGGAAATGGTCTTGCTCAAGGCTCCAGCCAACCAGAAAGCTCTGCCTGGATACACAATCCACCGCCCCCAGTGTGTGTCGATGAGCCTAGCTAGGTGGACAAAAGTAATTTCAAAATTAAAAGAATTATTATTTGAATATTGTAAACAATACCCCAAAACATGCTACTCTAATATTTGTTTATGTCTAACACATCCCACCGTTGAGTAATAGAGCCCAAAAGTACGTAATCTCATTGTAATAGACTAAATCAGTTGAATTCGGTACATCATTTCAATCACACGAAATTAATGTTTTCCTTAATGTTTAAAGATCAATTGTTGAAGATGACTAATGGTTATGCTGGTAAGTGCTCATTTTTTCTAATCCAATAAACCTATCTAATAATCAAACAATATTAAAAAAAGTTTTTATGATGAACGAAGGACATTTTCTTCGTTTTGAAATTTGGAAGGGTGGCAATTACTTGTACCCTCTTGCAACCGGGCTAAATTTACAATATATCATAGCTGCACCTTTCCCATTATTACTAATACTTATTATAACCTGCACACGCTTGCTCATCATTATTTTTTTTAGTAATAGCGTCCAAAGGTATGTATGTATACACCGTTCTTAGGCGTCAACCCCCTTCGGTAGGGATCTATGGAGGAGTATCACCAAGCCGGAAGCCCTTATCCCTTCCCGTACCGCTCGTCCATAGGCCGATCAGACGCCAGTTTATTCCAGACCAAGCCGTAGACTCTATTGAGTTTTATACTACGGCGTTGGCCTTTTATAAATTTCATGACCTAGCTGAGGCTCGAACCAGCGACCGCAAATCGCAAATCCACTAAACTTGTCGATCGACTGAGCCCCAGCTAACTGGACCGTCAAGACCGACGAATTTTTATTGTAACCGAATAAATCAGTTGAGTTCCGTTCATATTTTTTCACACAAAAGTTTTCCTTAATTTATACAGATTGATCGTTGAAGATGGATAATATTTGTGCTAATTTTGTCTAATTTAATAAATGTATCTGACAAACAAACAATATTAAAAAAACTTTGTATGATGAACGAATGAATTTCCTTCGTTTTGAAACTTTCGAATGATGGCAATGACATGGACCCTTCGTTTTGGATTGATAATAAGACTTATTATAACTAAAACACTCGATGCACATTTTTTTTGAGAATTGAAAATTTCTGTCTTGAATGCAGAGAACTTTTTCTTAGCCATAAGAGCCATTTCATGGTACTGAAAGCCACTGTACATAAAATACTTATACATAGTATGTAAGTAATCAAATCAGCATTAGTTCCACTTGGACCGCTTTCAAAAGAAGCTCAAGAAGCAATGAACAAATATTGCCGCAAGTTCCGAGAGCAATACACCAGAGGCTGTTCACGTATTGCCACGACTACAGATTTACTTTCAATGTTGATCATAACATCTGATCCACTGATAAATAGCCTCAGAGAAATGCTAAACAAAAAAGCTGGTCAATTGTACCCAGAGATTTTAAAGTTGATTATAGCTCCTACAGTAGAGTCTCAACCTCTGTCAAATCTACTTCAAAATCAGACGAATATTTATTTATATATTTATGTATTTGTATTTATAATGTATTAAATATAGAAAAACTTTTGTTGTTAATATTTTATTTATTTTCTAGGCTTCAGACGTCTCTGATTCAGTTTTTAATTAATAAAAATGATTTATTTTATTATCAAATTATATTATTGTTCCATACAAATGTAAATACGACGAAAAATAATTTTGTCCACCTAGCTTGTTCTAATCGACACACTCTGCGCCCTACTAGTCAGGGAGAGACTACGTAAAAGAAATACAGTTGCGAGGAAACCTTTTACCAACCAGAGGCATCCCGTCAAATCTACCTCAAGAACGCCTTTGTCGGACGGGATGTGGTAGGACCGAGTCTCTGAGCCACGTTTTATTGAAGTGTTCAATTGCGCACTGGCAAAGATGTAAGAGACATGACCAGCTCGTGTCCTCTCTTCGAAAATCCTGCGAGAAGAAAGGGTGGATATGTGAGGTAGAGCCACGTATTAGAGTGAGCGATGGCAGTTGTAGCTTGTCACGATGACAGAGTACTTGTTGCAGACGTAGCCGTTTACTGGGAAGGCCCAGATCCACTAAGTTTGGCCACCTCTAACAAGACGGCCAAATACACAGAGCCCCTATTCCTTCAGTCCATGCAAGCCCGACATCCCGGGAAAATCATATGCATGGCACCTCTAATAGTGGGGGCTAGAGGGACTTGGTGTCAGGCGAATTCCAAAATCAAAGGAATTCTGAACCTATCACGGTTAGACATCAGGAACCTTATTGACACCAGGCCATTCTTGGCAGCCTGTGTATTCTCAGCTGGTTTATGAAGAATGCATAAACAGCTTGTGAAAATATTCCGAGTGGAAGACTGGCTTACTCCACGAAAGGATGTACGTTCGTCTAGGTATTTTTGTATTATTTTTGTATATTTTTGTATATTTTAATTAGTTATATGTATTTTCGCGATTCACGTTTGTTTGCCACTTAGGCATGTAAATTTAAAAATGTCTAACTGGTATTGTTTTCCAAGTCAGAGTTCATTGGGGGTGGTCTAGCTCGACCGGATGCGGGCAATCGACTAATAGACCGATAAAAGCTGGCAAAAGATCGTGCCAAAATGAGCCAAACGTCGCTAGTTGATTGAGTCCGCGTCACATGACGCGGGTGCGACCAACCAGCGAGATGTGCGCTGGATCGATGACGAGATGGACTAATGACGAATTGGCCCCTCGACCGGCATGCACAGGCACGCCAACTGTGGTTTTGGCTCCACTCTGAATCCCAAATGCACATCCCAAACGTACATCCCAAAGTTGGTTCAGAGGCCAGTAAGATATACTTCCTGCTGGTCCAGTTAACTCCAAATCCATCGAACTATAAGATGATTGTCTGCATCTGTGGCACTATCTTCGCCACGCAAGCCGAGGGCGAAGAACAGGTAACGACGACATCTGCAACATATGTGCCCGGACCTTCAAGTCATATATGGGGGTTCGTCAGCACATGCGCTCTGCGCATTCTGACGAGTCCAATGGGGACCGCGAGCGGAAGTACGAGAATCCCGGAAGACTGTCAAGGATATCTGGGAGGACAAGATCCGCATGAGTAAGTTGGAAGTCCAATATGAGGGCCGGTACGTCCGTATGTATTTGGAGGAGCAATTCCCCCAATTTAACGGCTGGTAAGTGCTCATTTTTTCTAATCCAATAAACCTATCTAATAATCAAACAATATTAAAAAAAAGTTTTTATGATGAACGAAGGACATTTTCTTCGTTTTGAAACTTTGGAAGGGTGGCAATTACTTGTACCCTTTTGTACCCGGGCTAAATTTTCCATATATCATAGCTGCACCTTTCCCATTAATATTAATACTTATTATAACCTGCAACGCTTGCACATCATTCTTTTTTTTTTAGTAATAGCGTCCAAAGGTACGTATTTTTATTGTAACAGAATAAATCAGTTGAGTTCCGTTCATATTTTTTTCACATGAAAGTTTTCCTTAATTTATACAGATTAATCGTTGAAGATGGATAATATTTGTGCTAATTTTTTCTAATTTAATAAATGTATCTGATAAACAAACAATATTAAAAACACTTTGTATGATGAACGAATGAATTTCCTTCGTTTTGAAACTTTCGAATGATGGCAATGACATGAACCCTTTGTTTTGGATTGATAATAAGACTTATTATAACTAAAACACTCGAGCACATTTTTTTTTGAGATTTGAAAATTTCTGTTTTGAATGCAGATAACTTTTTCTTAGCCATAAGAGCCATTTCATGGTACTGAAAGCCACTGTACATAAAATACTTATACATAGTATGGAAGTAATCCCAAAGTTTGTTCAGAGGTCAGTAAGATATACTTCCTACTGTCTGCATCTGTGGCACTATCTTCGCCACGCAAGCCGGTCTAGATACTCATCTACGCAGGCTGCGATGCCGAGGGGCAAGAACAGGTAACGACGACGTCTGCAACATATGTGCCCGGACCTTCAAGTCATATATGGGGGTTCGTCAGCACATGCGCTCTGCGGATCCTGACGAGTACAACGGGGACCTCGAGCGGAAGTACGAGAATCCCGGTAGACTGTCAAGAATCTCTGGGAGGACCAGATCCGCATGAGTAAGTTGGAAGTCCAATATGAGGGCCGGTACGTCCGTATGTATTTGGAGGAGCAATTCCCCCAATTTACACGAGACCAAATTCGGCGGGCACGCGCTTAGCCTCAGTACCAGGAACTCCTCGAAAGTCTTAGGGAGGAAAGGGAGCGGACCCCACCTGGGAGTCCTGTTCCCGGACCTTCTAACACCGAGACTTTCGCAAATTACTCGTCGGAGACGGAATCTTCTCCTGAGAGACGGTCAGTCGAGGGTGAATCAGAACACCTATCGAACCCCGAGCGTACTGCTGGCCAGCACGGTGATGTGTCATCTTCACAGACCTTGAATGTATTAGATGCCGATGCCGAGGAATTCGTTCCGATGGGAAACCGTGCGGCGTTCACCACTTATATCGACGAATATTTTAGATCGCAAGCAACATGGAATGACTCAGAAAGGGAAATCTATCGAAACTCGCAACTGAATGATGCTGAGCAACGTCGAGAGGGTGTCAGAATTCTACTTAACGAATATATCACCGCTGATATACTATCAGTGAGCACAGGGAAGCGAAGAACGGAAAATCCAAATTCAAAGGCTCAAACCGCCCCTGTGATTAAAAATAGAACCCACGAAAGAGCTCTAAAATACCGTCTGACTCAACATCGATATCGAACTGATAGATCGTCTCTGGCTCAGCCAATCATAGACGACAAGCCCCTTTGTGGAGGTGACGTGCATCCAAATATAAAGATTGTGGAAAGAGAATATAGAGCGATATTCTCATCAATATCAATAATTCGATATCAATATCAAAGAGCTGCGTAAGGAACCCTTTCGGAAATTGGTTCTCCTCTTTAATACCATGCTCCAATTTGGTGTTACCCCAGAAGTGTTGAAGAGTTGTCGGACCACTCTGATACCAAAGGGTGGCGATCCATTGGAGGTAGGTAATTGGCGCCCTACAACCATTTCTTCAGTCTTGGTTCGGTTATTTCACCGAGTATTGGGTAAGCGTCTGTCAGCACTTGATTTCCATGGGAACCAAAGAGGATTTCGTCAAATAGATGGTGTGCTATTAAATAATCTGACACTTCAAACGGTCATCAAACAACGTAGAAGTGGTCTTCGTCCGTATAATATAATCTCGATAGATTTACGCAAAGCTTTTGACACAGTTTCTCATCGTTCGATAGAGCGAGCGATGACAAGGTTCGGCGTCGACGATACATTCAAGCGTTATGTGATGGACGCATACAAGAACTGCCGTACGATCATCACCGCCGGTAGTAAGTCAACCAAGAACATCGACATGAACAGAGGAGTAAAGCAGGGCGACCCGCTTTCACCTTACCTGTTCAACATGGTGGTCGATAAGTTGATATGTAAGCTCGAGGAAGACATGCTCGGTTTACCTGTGGTAGATGGCAGAACGGTCTCAGTGTTGTATGTTGTCCGAATCGCCCCACAATGGGAACAAGCATCTTCGGACGGCTGTCGAATTCTTTGAGGAGGGGGATGTCGATCAACGCTAGTAAGAGTGCTGCAATTACGGTCAATGTCGATCGTGGTAACAAGCACTCTTACTGCGTAACGCGCTCACTCTTCTCGGTCGGCAACGATAGGATAAGACAGCTGAAACCGAGTGAGATGTTTAAGTACCTAGTGCGAAGGTATAATGCCCTGGGACAGACCAAGGTAGCCTTCCAAGACTTGCAGATTCAGCTCGATCGCATCTCGAAATCTGGTTTAGGACCGGCTCAGAAACTGAACTTGGTCAAGAATTACTTGTTATCGAGATACACTGACAAGCTCCAGAGTCCAACGATAACACTGAACGCTCTAAAAGGCTTTGACAGGACCATACGCATAGCCGTGCGAAGGTTTTTGCGTCTCAACAAAACGTGTGCGGATGCCTACATACACGCGCCCACTAGAGAGGGTGGTCTGGGCGTCATGACCATGGTCATGCACGTTCCGGCCATCTTAAGAAGGAGATTGGCTAAATTAATAGTCTCAGCTACTCCAACGACAGCCGATATACTGTCCTTACCTTATATCAGCCATCTCTGGGAGAAATTTCTTAAATGGACTTCCAACAACGGCGGCAGTTCTGCATCCATAGCACGTGAGTTGAGCGCGAAATTGGACACTGGTTATAGCGGAAATGGTCTTGCTCAAGGCTCCAGCCAACCAGAAAGCTCTGCCTGGATACACAATCCACCGCCCCCCAGTGTGTGTCGATGAGACTAGCTAGGTGGACAAAAGTCATTTCAAAATTAAAAGAATTATTATTTGAATATTGTAAACAATACCCCAAAACATGCTACTCTAATATTTGTTTATGTCTAACACATCCCATCGTTGAATAATAGAGCCCAAAAGTACGTATTCTCATTGTAATAGACTAAATCAGTTGAATTCGGTACATCATTTCAATCACACGAAATTAATGTTTTCCTTAATTTTTAAAGATCAATTGTTGAAGATGACTAATGGTTATGCTGGTAAGTGCTCATTTTTTCTAATCCAATAAACCTATCTAATAATCAAACAATATTAAAAAAGTTTTTATGAACGAAGGACATTTTCTTCGTTTTGAAACTTTGGAAGGGTGGCAATTACTTGTACCCTTTTGTACCCGGGCTAAATTTTCAATGTATCATAGCTGCACCGTTCCCATTAATACGAATACTTATTATAACCTGCACACGCTTGCTCATCATTCTTTTTTTTTTATAGTAATAGCGTCCAAAGGTACGTATTTTTATTGTAACAGAATAAATCAGTTGAGTTCCGTTCATATTTTTTTCTCACGAAAGTTTTCCTTAATTTATACAGATTGATCGTTGAAGATGGATAATATTTGTGCTAATTTTGTCTAATTTAATAAATGTATCTGATAAACAAACAATATTAAAAAAACTTTATATGATGAACGAATGAATTTCCTTCGTTTTAAAACTTTCGAATGATGGCAATGACATGGACCCTTCGTTTTGGATTGATAATAAGACTTATTATAACTAAAACACTCGATGCACATTTTTTTTGAGATTCGAAAATTTCTGTTTTGAATGCAGAGAACTTTTTCTTAGCCATAAGAGCCATTTCATGGTACTGAAAGCCACTTTACATAAAATACTTATACACAGTATGTAAGTAATCAAATCAGCATTAGTTCCACTTGGACCGCTTTCAAAAGAAGCTCAAGAAGCAATGAACAAATATTGCCGCAAGTTCCGAGAGCAATACACCAGAGGCTGTTCACGTATTGCCACGACTACAGATTTACTTTCATATCATAACATCTGATCCACTGATAAATAGCCTCAGAGAAATGCTAAACAAAAAAGCTGGTCAATTGTACCCAGAGGTTTTAAAGTTGATTATAGCTCCTACAGTAGAGTCTCAACCTCTGTCAAATCTACTTCAAAATCAGACGAATATTTATTTATATATTTATGTATTTGTATTTATAATGTATTAAATAAAGAAAAACTTTTGTTTTTAATTTTCTTTATTTATTTTCTAGGCTTCAGAACCCTTTCGATTCAGTTTTTAATTAATAAAAATGATTTATTTTATTATCAAATTATATTATTGTTCCATACAAATGTAAATACGACGAAAAATAATTTTGTCCACCTAGCTTGTTCTAATCGACACAGACTGCGCCCTACTGGTCAGGGAGAGACTACGTAACAGAAATACAGTTGCGAGGAAACCTTTTACCAACCAGAGGCATCCCGTCAAATCTACCTCAAGAACGCCTTTGTCGGACGGGATGTGGTAGGACCGAGTTTCTGGAAAGAAATACAGTTGCGAGGAAACCTTTTACCAACCAGAGGCATCCCGTCAAATCTACCTCAAGAACGCCTTTGTCGGACGGGATGTGGTAGGACCGAGTCTCTGAGCCACGTTTTATAGAAGTGTTCAATAGCGCACTGGCAAAGATGTAAGAGACATGACCAGCTCGTGTCCTCTCTTCGAAAATCCTACGAGAAGAAAGGGTGGATATGTGAGGTAGAGCCACGTATTAGAGTGAGCGATGGCAGTTGTAGCTTGTCACGATGACAGAGTACTTGTTGCGGACGTAGCCGTTCACTGGGAAGGCCCAGATCCGCTAAGTTTGGCCGCCTCTAACAAGACGGCCAAATACACAGAGCCCCTATTCCTTCAGTCCATGCAAGCCCGACATCCCGGGAAAATCATATGCATGGCACCTCTAATAGTGGGGGCTAGAGGGACTTGGTGTCAGGAGAATTCCAAAATCAAAGGAATTCTGAACCTATCACGGTTAGACATCAGGAACCTTATTGACACCAGGCCATTCTTGGCAGCCTGTGTATTCTCAGCTGGTTTATGAAGAATGCATAAACAGCTTGTGAAAATATTCCGAGTGGAAGACCGGCTTACTCCACGAAAGGATGTACGTTCGTCTAGGTATTTTTGTATTATTTTTGTATATTTTAATTAGTTATATGTATTTTCGCGATTCACGTTTGTTTGCCACTTAGGCATGTAAATTTAAAAATGTCTAACTGGTATTGTTTTCCAAGTCAGAGTTCATTGGGGGTGGTCTAGCTCGACCGGATGCGGGCAATCGACTAATAGACCGATAAAAGCTGGCAAAAGATCGTGCCAAAATGAGCCAAACGTCGCTAGTTGATCGAGTCCGCGTCACATGACGCGGGTGCGACCAACCAGCGAGATGTGCGCTGGATCGATGACGAGATGGACTAATGATGAATTGGCCCCTCGACCGGCATGCACAGGCACGCCAACTGTGGTTTTGGCTCCACTCTGAATCCCAAATGCACATCCCAAACGTACATAAGGAATCCCAAACGTACATCCCAAAGTTGGTTCAGAGGCCAGTAAGATATACTTCCTGCTGGTCCAGTTAACTCCAAATCCATCGAACTATAAGATGATTGTCTGCATCTGTGGCACTATCTTCGCCACGCAAGCCGAGGGCCAAGAACAGGTAACGACGACATCTGCAACATATGTGCCCGGACCTTCAAGTCATATATGGGGGTTCGTCAGCACATGCGCTCTGCGCATTCTGACGAGTACAATGGGGACCGCGAGCGGAAGTACGAGAATCCCGGTAGACTGTCAAGGATATCTGGGAGGACAAGATCCGCATGAGTAAGTTGGAAGTCCAATATGAGGGCCGGTACGTCCGTATGTATTTGGAGGAGCAATTCCCCCAATTTAACGGCTGGTAAGTGCCCATTTTTTCTAATCCAATAAACCTATCTAATAATCAAACAATATTAAAAAAAGTTTTTATGATGAACGAAGGACATTTTCTTCGTTTTGAAACTTTGGAAGGGTGGCAATTACTTGTACCCTTTTGTACCCGGGCTAAATTTTCCATATATCATAGCTGCACCTTTCCCATTAATATTAATACTTATTATAACCTGCACACGCTTGCACATCATTCTTTTTTTTTTAGTAATAGCGTCCAAAGGTACGTATTTTTATTGTAACAGAATAAATCAGTTGAGTTCCGTTCATATTTTTTTCACATGAAAGTTTTCCTTAATTTATACAGATTAATCGTTGAAGATGGATAATATTTCTGCTAATTTTTTCTAATTTAATAAATGTATCTGATAAACAAACAATATTAAAAACACTTTGTATGATGAACGAATGAATTTCCTTCGTTTTGAAACTTTCGAATGATGGCAATGACATGGACCCTTTGTTTTGGATTGATAATAAGACTTATTATAACTAAAACACTCGAGCACATTTTTTTTGAGATTTGAAAATTTCTGTTTTGAATGCAGATAACTTTTTCTTAGCCATAAGAGCCATTTCATGGTACTGAAAGCCACTGTACATAAAATACTTATACATAGTACGGAAGTAATCCCAAAGTTTGTTCAGAGGTCAGTAAGATATACTTCCTACTGGTCCAGTTAACTCCAAATCCATCGAACTATAAGATGATTGTCTGCATCTGTGGCACTATCTTCGCCACGCAAGCCGGTCTAGATACTCATCTACGCAGGCTGCGATGCCGAGGGGCAAGAACAGGTAACGACGACGTCTGCAACATATGTGCCCGGACCTTCAAGTCATATATGGGGGTTCGTCAGCACATGCGCTCTGCGGATCCTGACGAGTACAACGGGGACCTCGAGCGGAAGTACGAGAATCCCGGTAGACTGTCAAGAATCTCTGGGAGGACCAGATCCGCATGAGTAAGTTGGAAGTCCAATATGAGGGCCGGTACGTCCGTATGTATTTGGAGGAGCAATTCCCCCAATTTACACGAGACCAAATTCGGCGGGCACGCGCTTAGCCTCAGTACCAGGAACTCCTCGAAAGTCTTAGGGAGGAAAGGGAGCGGACCCCACCTGGGAGTCCTGTTCCCGGACCTTCTAACACCGAGACTTTCGCAAATTACTCGTCGGAGACGGAATCTTCTCCTGAGAGACGGTCAGTCGAGGGTGAATCAGAACACCTATCGAACCCCGAGCGTACTGCTGGCCAGCACGGTGATGTGTCATCTTCACAGACCTTGAATGTATTAGATGCCGATGCCGAGGAATTCGTTCCGATGGGAAACCGTGCGGCGTTCACCACTTATATCGACGAATATTTTAGATCGCAAGCAACATGGAATGACTCAGAAAGGGAAATCTATCGAAACTCGCAACTGAATGATGCTGAGCAACGTCGAGAGGGTGTCAGAATTCTACTTAACGAATATATCACCGCTGATATACTATCAGTGAGCACAGGGAAGCGAAGAACGGAAAATCCAAATTCAAAGGCTCAAACCGCCCCTGTGATTAAAAATAGAACCCACGAAAGAGCTCTAAAATACCGTCTGACTCAACATCGATATCGAACTGATAGATCGTCTCTGGCTCAGCCAATCATAGACGACAAGCCCCTTTGTGGAGGTGACGTGCATCCAAATATAAAGATTGTGGAAAGAGAATATAGAGCGATATTCTCATCAATATCAATAATTCGATATCAATATCAAAGAGCTGCGTAAGGTACCCTTTCGGAAATTGGTTCTCCTCTTTAATACCATGCTCCAATTTGGTGTTACCCCAGAAGTGTTGAAGAGTTGTCGGACCACTCTGATACCAAAGGGTGGCGATCCATTGGAGGTAGGTAATTGGCGCCCTACAACCATTTCTTCAGTCTTGGTTCGGTTATTTCACCGAGTATTAGGTAAGCGTCTGTCAGCACTTGATTTCCATGGGAACCAAAGAGGATTTCGTCAAATAGATGGTGTGCTATTAAATAATCTGACACTTCAAACGGTCATCAAACAACGTAGAAGTGGTCTTCGTCCGTATAATATAATCTCGATAGATTTACGCAAAGCTTTTGACACAGTTTCTCATCGTTCGATAGAGCGAGCGATGACAAGGTTCGGCGTCGACGATACATTCAAGCGTTATGTGATGGACGCATACAAGAACTGCCGTACGATCATCACCGCCGGTAGTAAGTCAACCAAGAACATCGACATGAACAGAGGAGTAAAGCAGGGCGACCCGCTTTCACCTTACCTGTTCAACATGGTGGTCGACAAGTTGATATGTAAGCTCGAGGAAGACATGCTCGGTTTACCTGTGGTAGATGGCAGAACGGTCTCAGTGTTGGGATATGCTGATGACTTAATTATGTTGTCCGAATCGCCCCACAATGGGAACAAGCAACTTCGGACGGCTGTCGAATTCTTTGAGGAGGGGGATGTCGATCAACGCTAGTAAGAGTGCTGCAATTACGGTCAATGTCGATCGTGGTAACAAGCACTCTTACTGCGTAACGCGCTCACTCTTCTCGGTCGGCAACGATAGGATAAGACAGCTGAAACCGAGTGAGATGTTTAAGTACCTAGGGCGAAGGTATAATGATTCAGCTCGATCGCATCTCGAAATCTGGTTTAGGACCGGCTCAGAAACTGAACTTGGTCAAGAATTACTTGTTATCGAGATACACTGACAAGCTCCAGAGTCCAACGATAACACTGAAAGCTCTAAAAGGCTTTGACAGGACCATACGCATAGCCGTGCGAAGGTTTTTGCGTCTCAACAAAACGTGTGCGGATGCCTACATACACGCGCCCACTAGAGAGGGTGGACTGAGCGTCATGACCATGGTCATGCACGTTCCGGCCATCTTAAGAAGGAGATTGGCTAAATTAATAGCCTCAGCTACTCCAACGACAGCCTATATACTGTCCTTACCTTATATCAGCCATCTCTGGGAGAAATTTCTTAAATGGACTTCCAACAACGGCGGCAGTTCTGCATCCATAGCACGTGAGTTGAGCGCGAAATTGGACACTGGTTATAGCGGAAATGGTCTTGCTCAAGGCTCCAGCCAACCAGAAAGCTCTGCCTGGATACATAATCCACCGCCCCCCAGTGTGTGTCGATGAGCCTAGCTAGGTGGACAAAAGTAATTTCAAAATTAAAAGAATTATTATTTGAATATTGTAAACAATACCCCAAAACATGCTACTCTAATATTTGTTTATGTCTAACACATCCCATCGTTGAGTAATACAGCCCAAAAGTACGTATTCTCATTGTAATAGACTAAATCAGTTGAATTCGGAACATCATTTCAATCACACGAAATTAATGTTTTCCTTAATTTTTAAAGATCAATTGTTGAAGATGACTGATGGTTATGCTGGTAAGTACTCATTTTTTCTAATCCAATAAACCTATCTAATAATCAAACAATATTAAAAAAAGTTTTTATGATGAACGAAGGACATTTGCTTCGTTTTGAAATTTGGAAGAGTGGCAATTACTTGTACCCCCTTGCAACCGGGCTAAATTTACAATATATCATAGCTGCACCTTTCCCATTAATATTAATACTTATTATAACCTGCACACGCTTGCTCATCATTCTTTTTTTTAGTAATAGCGTCCAAAGGTACGTATTTTAATTGTAATAGAATAAATCAGTTGAGTTCCGTTCATATTTTTTTCATACGAAAGTTTTCCTTAATTTATACAGATTAATCGTTGAAGATGGATAATATTTGTGCTAATTTTTTCTAATTTAATAAATGTACCTGATAAACAAACAATATTAAAAGAACTTTGTATGATGAACGAATGAATTTCCTTCGTTTTGAAACTTTCGAATGATGGCAATGACTTGGACCCTTTGATTTGGATGGATAATAAGACTTATTATAACTAAAACACTCGAGCACATTTTTTTTGAGATTTTAAAATTTCTGTTTTGAATGCAGAGAACTTTTTCTTAGCCATAAGAGCCATTTCATGGTACTGAAAGCCACTGTACATAAAATACTTATACATAGTATGTAAGTAATCAAATCAGCATTAGTTCCACTTGGACCGCTTTCAAAAGAAGCTCAAGAAGCAATGAACAAATATTGCCGCAAGTTCCGAGAGCAATACACCAGAGGCTGTTCACGTATTGCCACGACTACAGATTTACTTGTTTTAAAGTTGATTATAGCTCCTACAGTAGAGTCTCAACCTCTGTCAAATCTACTTCAAAATCAGACGAATATTTATTTATATATTTATGTATTTGTATTTATAATGTATTAAAGATAGAAAAACTCTTGTTTTTAATTTTTTTATTTATTTTCTAGGCTTCTCGACCTCTCTGATTCAGTTTTTAATTAATAAAAATGATTTATTTTATTATAAAATTATATTATTGCTCGATACAAATGTAAATACGATGAAAAATAATTTTGTCCACCTAGCCTGTTCTAATCGACACACTGTGCGCCGTACTGGTCAGGGAGAGACTACGTAAAAGAAATACAGTTGCGAGGAAACCTTTTACCAACCAGAGGCATCCCGTCAAATCCACCTCAAGAACGCCTTTGTCGGACGGGATGTGGTAGGACCGAGTCTCTGAGCCACGTTTTACAGAAGTGTTCAATAGCGCACTGGGAAAGATGTAAGAGACATGACCAGCTCGTGTCCTCTCTTCGAAAATCCTGCGAGAAGAAAGGGTGGATATGTGAGGTAGAGCCACGTATTAGAGTGAGCGATGGCAGTTGTAGCTTGTCACGATGACAGAGTACTTGTTGCGGACGTAGCCGTTCACTGGGAAGGCCCAGATCCGCTAAGTTTGGCCGCCTCTAACAAGACGGCCAAATACACAGAGCCCCTATTCCTTCAGTCCATGCAAGCCCGACATCCCGGGAAAATCATATGCATGGCACCTCTAATAGTGGGGGCTAGAGGGACTTGGTGTCAGGCGAATTCCAAAATCCAAGGAATTCTGAACCTGTCACGGTTAGACATCAGGAACCTTATTACTAAGGCCATTCTTGGCAGCCTGTGTATTCACAGCTGGTTTATGAAGAATGCATAACAGCTTGTGAAAATATTCCGAGTGGAAGACCGGCTTACTCCACGAAAGGATGTACGTTCGTCTAGGTATTTTTGTATTATTTTTGTATATTTTAATTAGTTATATGTATTTTCGCGCTTCACGCTTGTTTGCCAATTTGGCATGTAAATTTAAAAATGTCTAACTGCTATTGTTTTCCAAGTCAGAGTTCATTGGAGGTGGTCTAGCTCGACCGGATGCGGGCAATCGACTAATAGACCGATAAAAGCTGGCAAAAATCGTGCAAAAATGAGCCAAACGTCGCTGGTTGATCGAGTCCGCGTCACATGACGCGGGTGAGACCAACCAGCGAAATGTGCGCTGGATCGATGACGAGGGGGACTAACGATGAATTGGCCCCTCGACCGCCATGCACAGGCACGCCAACTGAGATTTTGGCTCCACTCTGAATCCCAAATGAACCGGGTGTCCCAATAAGAATGGCGCTCGGCCATATCTGAGGAACCGTTTATAGTACAGCTTTGGGAAAACAATTTTTATAACAAAAGTTGCCTTGAGAAAAGCCTGGAAATTATTTTCATAATTGTAAGTCCACCGCTAGAGGACGTAATTGAATATCAAAAATTAAAAATCGAAATTTTACAAAATTTGACTAATGAAAGGGCACTGGAAATCCGATTATCGTATTCTTCATAAAATTCTGCGCATATTTTATTTCACAAGTCTACCTGTGCAAATAAGAGGTGGGGGTGAGTGGGAACCTTGTTATGAAAAAATCGCTGTAAGTCCGGTTCTGCTTAATCGATTTTTGCAAACTTGGTCTTGTTGAAAACAGCTCTTTTTCGTAAAGGTAAAAGTTATAATTTGGAAACAGCCTATTACGTAATATGCTGGCTAGGAGGCGCTATTTATTTTCTTTTTAGAAATCTAGTTTTCTTTGGAAAATATTAAATACAAGTATGTATTTTTTTTCCTGTATTACAAAATTAGACCAAATTAGTAACAGAATACCGAAAACCGCATGTCTATACCTTTTTTTATCTCGAGATATCTTAAGAAACGTGTAAATTTTATACATAATTGTTGCTGTCATATAAGTGGAAATATATAGAAGCAAGTAGTGTGCTATGGAAAAAACAAAGAAACATTTTCCAGATGTCACCGTATATAATAAATCAAAACAAAATATGAAAAACTCTACTACTGGGGTGATGTCTTTGGGGATATTTCATTGCATATATTCTAGCCGCAACAGTTGCATTTCTTATGCATTCAAAGAATGTGGCTATCATGTCAAATGCTTCTTAGTTTGTAAGAATCATCTTGAATTTTACTCTTTATAAATTTTATATAAAATTTAATAGAAACAAACCGCAACAAACCATCAATGAACAAATTTTTATGTTTTACTGATTTGACACATAATTTGACACATGATGGCTTTTTGAAGGTAATACTTCTAATAGTTCTATTTTTTCCATAGCACACTACTTGTTTCCACTTTGACTTCCTAACTTAGTTTACCGGTGACAATAACAGTTATGTATTTATCTTAGTTGGGAATAGGATAATTGATATTAAAATATAATGAAATAAAAATTAAAAATTTGTGTAGAAAATCTGACGTTTTTACATTTTCTACGATTCATCGAGAGAAAAGCAAATGCGCGGAGGCAACAATTCATAAAAATTTACATATTAACGCTATTTTTTTGGTATTATTTTAAGTATTAAAATTAGTGTAATATTTAAATAAAAATTAAATTAAACTGTTTAAAATATATTTATTTCGTTAAAATCATAATAATAGAAGTATAACTTCTTACTCGCGTACAAAGTACACGCACTCTTTTTTTTTTGTTATATCTTAGAGTGTTATTTGTCTTATTGTTGTTTTCATTCATTATATACGGTGACATCTGGACAATGTTCCTTTGTTTTTTTCCATAGCACACTACGTGCTTCTATATTCGTTGGTCTAGCGCACAGAGGTGCTAAGTGAAAAATAGCTAATTCGAGTAATTGCAAAAACAAAGTTCATAACATCATATAAAGTCAAATAAGTTTTGTTTGCAGCGATTTATTTGTTTTTAGTAAACTTGTGACGTTCCATCACTTATCTAATTAATTATTAATGGGAACACCTTATTTAATTATGGATAAAATTATTTTTCTTGTAATCAAAACAAGCCGTTCGCACAAAATCCTTTTGATGATGTCACACCTAGGTGCTGTGGCATCACTGATAGATTTTTGAAGTTGGTATTGACGCCGGTCGCCAGCTGTCATCAAGTCGAACAGTGGAACGAACCTCGTTGTTCTCTGCGAAGTGCCAAGAATGGCGGTGTAAATTATTAAGTGATCGAGAAAATTATATTTTAGCCGCATGGTTCAATTATTGCTGTATTGCCAGTTATTTTATTAAGTTTGTGTTGGAATCAAAGTGACGGAATATATTGAAACTGTAAGAAGAAGGATTTTGCACCGGTATGTTTTTTATATGTAATAGTTTTTTCATTATGGCATCCTAGTTTTGGCCATTGTAATATTATTTTCATTATGGATTGAATTTAAATCAAGTCATCGATTGGCTTTTATGTAGAATATTGCAGTGTCTATAATGTATCCAGAGAATATCTCTAATAATATTCTTAATATGTATGTGGTTATGTTCATCAAAATTTTCCAGTTCTGAAAACCTTGCAAATAATATCATTACTTCCTGAAACTTATTAAAATTTTACTTTATAGACTTCATAATTCTTTTCCCATATCTAGTATGTTCATATATGTTCACAGTACCTATTTCTTTATACAATACATGTACAACTTCTTTTGAAAAAAAAAACCTATTATTTGTTAAAATACCAAAGGTATCATATTCTACATTTAAATTAAGTTTTCTTGTCTATTCGAATCAAGGCCATATGTGTTAAAAGTCTTATCACAACCTATGGTTAAAAGGTCAAGCTAGATAGGTTTTTTGGGTCAATGAAAGGTCGGGTTTTTGTAGTCTTCTCTTCTAAAAACCTTTCCTCGTTAACTTCTCTCTGATACTTCTTTTTATAAGATGTTTTATTGGAAATAAACTGGGAATGTTTTTGGTTTTAGCCATTCGGGAGAACTCGAAAACAACACATGAACTCATAAAGACCCACAACACCAAGGGTAGGCACTTCCAGGGTTCAATCGACAAGGGACAGGTCTGGAGGATATACAACCTCCCATTTTGACTTTCTTTATTTTGGTTATCTTCCTGCAACCCTCCAAGGGACAGTTTCAGTAACGGTTGGACAGTTACACCGAGTTGGTGTTAACTTCGTACCCCGGACTTGGGTATCAGACATCAAGGAACATTGGAACTTGTGAAAAGGGGTTTGTTTTGGGGACATTTATTCGTACCGGTTAAAGACACTGTTTTTTTAATTTTTCAGGACATTTAGCATACTCATACCTTCATAATTTAATTTTACATATATTTTTCCTTTTCTTCAAAAACATAAGTACATTGTAATTTATCATAGCCATACCTAAAGTTGATAATGTTCCCCAAATTTACATAATTCCTTGGTAGAAGTTTCGAGCTCGAATATTCTTCCCACATATATGTTCTTTACCCTTGATTTGTATAAATTTTAGACTTGTTCCCATTTAAATTAAATATATAATTATCTAAATTCACTTAAACTTAAAATCATTCAACTTGCTTTCATAATTTTTCAATTTTTATTAGTTTTTGCAAATATTATTTAACTTTAACGTATTAATCATTTCCTTTTTTATATTAAATTTAAATCAATCCCTAGTACCTAGCCCATCAGGAAAGTACTAGTTTTACTTGTTACTATTATTCAGAACCACGAGTCAGGAAAAGGATCTGTTGCATCCAGGACTCCGTTGGTTCACTTAGGAACTTGTTACCCATCAACTCAGTGAGAGTTGTATAAAATATATTATTTATATTAGGTATTTTTATTATTATATTATCAGGTAGTATTCAATTAGGGTGTACGTATTAAAATCGTACAAGTGTTATTCGATGAAGGGTTCATACTAATCTAGGTGTAAGTTGTACTTTCTACATTAGATATTTTCACTAGTAATACCACTAGAGGTCAAATTATTTCCGGAAATTTTTTTGAGATCATGAATATTTTGAAAATTTCCCGAGTCGCAGACGAGGGAAATTTTCTAAAAATATTCATGATCAAAAAAAAATTTCCGGATATTAATTTGACTTCGCGTGGTATTCGGTAAGAAAATTCCACACCAAATTTGCATTTGAAAATCCAAAGCTGCATGAACAGATTAATAGCGCGCCATAGCTTTGTCAGCAATTATTTAGGCTTTCAAATTCGTAATTTCTACTCATTGTAGTTGCATGGGAATAACATTTCAAGATAGAAAATAGTATATTCTTCAATTTTACATCTTAGCTTTGTAACTAAAATGAATCAAAACTAAATTATGTAAACAAATAAAAACCAGTCTGTCAAAAATGTTCTGTTATTGTAAACGTCAAAAAATTTCCACTATAATTCGCTGTTGGGTACCCCACGAGCAAAAAATTTCCGATAAAATACCTCCGTTGCCATGGTGATCTGTCAAAATAACGTATTTTGATTGGTTCAAAATTACAGGTGTGGAATTTTCATGTAAATTTTCTAACATCATTATCACTATTGTTATATTATTTAATTCTGTAAGAGATTTTGACTAGTGTCATTTATTGTCATGTTATAGTCACATACTAGTCACTTGGTTTAACTCAGAGATTGTGGAAATCTAGTAGTTATATGTAATAAATATTTAATTATTGTGATATCATTTTTTTACCATTCCTTTATATTCACAGATTTAATATATATCCTTGCTAAAAATTTAATATACTCTATAGCAGCGTAGAATACCTGGAAGAGTGTTAACTTCCTTCTAGTTGACAATCTAGTTAACTCCCTTCTGGCGCCCAAAAATTTATTCTATTTTGATTGTATTATTATCATATTTACTCTATCTATTTTTTTGAACATTATCTTAATATCTCCTTTTCTGGCATCATTGTCAATTCCTTTAATTTACTGTCTTGCAAAATAGGCGTGCAAATAGGCCGAATCCATCCTTGAGTGTCCAGTGGTCATTCTCTTGCATAGCTAGCTAGCCATTCAGTTTATATCTATCTATTCATAATTTCATTATCCATCTATCTCACATTCTTCATCTTTGCATCTTCCTCTACGAATACTACTACAAAAGTAGTATTTTGTTACAAACTATACACAATTGTTTGATAATACGATTTAAAAAAATTGAAATAAATCTCATAGCTTCTTTAGAAAAAAACATGTTTTCAAAACAAAAGTTTCACGTAACTCATATGTGTTACTAGTTAATTTAACCCTTAAACGCCCAACCTTTTTTAGGTTCCAAGTACGCCCAAGGGTGGGTAAAAAATGTCAACCTCGAAAATAGCTAATATATTTATTGAGAGTTGTTGGAAATGGATTAAACTTAAGAATCTTATGCTTAATAAACACAGCATCTTCTAAAATATTAAGATAAACAATTTACAAACCTTACAACAACATTAAAATGTACATCAAAATTAACATACCAGTAAAAGCCAGTAATTCAGATTTGTCGATTTTCTTCACATTCTTCTTTTAGCCTCCTTATTGGCGGATGATTATGTTGATTATGTAATTATACGTCGATAATTTTATGGATTGTGTTCCTATCAACGAGAAATTATATAGAAATCTTTAATAACAAGTTTTACCGATGGTGCCCTTTTTATGCCCACCCATATTTAACTCAAGATATTACTTTTATTTTCAAAATATCGGTAGAACCAATTTAACATTTGATAAAAGGCTGTCTTTTTAACAATAAATAATTTTTGGAAAATTTTTAAACACGTAATAAATTTGTTACAAGGGAATATGCATTAGGTGGACATTTTTTACCCACCCTTGGGCGTTTAAGGGTTAATTCACTAAATAAGAAAACATTAGACTTAAGACCATTTAATATTAAAATATTATAAATTCTTAAACAAAACACAAAAAACTCTTTAAAAATAATTGCATTGAAGATTAGTCTCTCTCCTTGTGTACTGCTAACTGCGTTGAATCCGATGTCGATGGAAGACTAATAATGAAATCTCTGTATTCTTCGGGAATAATTTTTTTATTGAGTAAATAAACCAGGTCTTCCTTCTTTTTATCAGAAATAGGAATGCGACTGGGATATTTAGATTTAAGCTGTACAGAAGTCCACTTCTTTGTTCGGCCGAATCGTTTTCTGCTTTGTGTAATATCAAGTTCCAAAAAAGTTTCTGATGATAGATCGTACTTATATTGAATTATGAATGCCTTTTCTTTCTGAAATCGCATCCATTTGATTTTTAGCCATTCAACCTTGTCCCCAACACAATTTACAGTACTGTTTGTCATAACGTCATCGACAAGATTCTGTAAATTAAAAAAGTCTGAGTTCTTTAAATGAATAACTTGGTATGGTCTAGGTTTCATCCTAGCAGCTGAAATCAATAGACACCACTCCCGAGTGTTATAAATTTGTTTATGTGCCCGAGCTCTCTCGATTGTAGAGTGCATTGAATCCACTTCCAGGTACGAATACCTGATTCCATAAAATTTAAGTCAATGATTTGAAGATTATCAATTGTATTGACGGCATAGAGCATCGCTGTGGCAACGTTTTTATTTCTGTTTTGACCGCCGCATGTGTCGGAAAAGGAAGCTACGTGGCTTACAGTTTTGGGTAGGTCTAGTAGATATTTAAGCAGACATGACCCAATCTCAGAACTACCTTTGCTACCATGAGTTTCATCCCAGACATAGCAATAACCGTCTCGAGTAGATCCATCATAAATTGTAAAATTGTAAATATTTAGATGTCTCTTGTAATATATCTGAGAATCACCAGCAAATGGAACGGGTAGAATAGCTTCCAGATCGAATGTTATTGCTCTAAATGTTTTTCCCAACTCGGCTTTTTTTGTCGTCTTCTTTCATATCCATTGACTGTTTTTCGGCTCTTTTATGCTTTTCATACTCTTCTCTTAAGGGATCTTTTTCCTTGGCCTGCTTGAATGCATTACACACCGAACACTGATCCTTTTTTGGACGATAAAAGGCAAGAGCTGGTTCAAAATCATGAAAAATACTTTGGTACACAAACTTTGAGACCGGACTTAAACTATTAGAAGTGCAAAAGTCTTGATATAATCGGTACATGATGGAAATGTTTAAATCTGCATTCAGATAGTTTTTAGTTTAATCACGCCTGCAATAATGCGACTCAATTCTTGGAAATGAGTTAATATGATCCTTAACTTGCTGCCGTTGTATCTCAACAGTTGCATTGTGGGGTTTGCTATTCTTTCTTTTATCATAGCCAACAAAAATTCCCTTATTCATCATTCCTTCAACACACTTCTAGACGACTTTACGAGATATAGCAAACGTGGCTGTAAAAAACTTAAGGCAGACTCGATGTCTTTGCCCATTATTATCTATTAAATGATATAACCTTGACTCTTTTCTATTTTTTGTTATGCGAGTTTGTTTGCTTCTAGATACATTTACTATTTGTATCAAAGAACTCAACAGCGTTTTTTGTCTCGTGTAGTCTGCTAAGGTGTAGTAATCTGCACACAGTTGTGCCCTTTGCTCTCCAGAAAATAGTTTTTGACATTTAAACCTGCACTTAGAGCAATCTGTTGGAAGAGGACTTTTTTCTGCAATTTCCTTTCCGGGGCGATTAATGTATTTTTTACCACTAATCCTTAACTCTTTCACAATTGATCGTTTCCATTCCTTTTTATTGGCCTTTCTGCGGCGACGTTTTTTTGGTATTTCATTCAGTTCCTTAACTTTTTTGCTTGTTTTCATCAACATTTTCTGATTCACTGCTTTCTTCTGACGGATGATAAGAACTTCCCGATGAAGCATAGGGATTATATTCATCAAGATCACTAGCATTATGAGTCAAGTTCTTGAATCTGGTGATTAATGTTTTCATCACACAAATTTTCGCTTGTTTCATCAGTTTCCTGTACTTGATTTAGAATAATAGTTTCTGTTATATCAATTTCTACATTACCAGGTACTCCTTCAGTAGTTTTTTCCAATGCCGGAGTTATTGTGGTAACTGAAATAAATAATTATTTTTGAGTAAAACAAGATTATACAGTCGACACCTTACTATACCTTTAAGATCTTTTCCTACATCATCTAACGTCATCTGTAGTATCTTCTGCGATCTGGACGCCATAATTATAATTATAATTATTTTATACCACTTTTCATAAATCAAATGACAACTTTGCAACTATCACTGTCCCATAACCTCAAAACGCAAAAGAAGCATGTGTTCACTTCACTCACTTGTAATTATTGCACAAGAAACACAAAGGTACTAGGTGCTCTTCCAACCTTTGTGCTAGATCCCTACAACTTATTAGTACTTACCACTTTCGTTAGGTGGCGTTAGCTAATTTAAAATTATAATTATCAGTTAGCTCGAGTGTGTATACGAAACTCCTTGCTAGTCTTCATTTCGGAATGCATTTAACTCATTTTGCCAAAAAAGTCACTTAACACCTGTGTGCGCTAGACCGACGATATATTTCCACTTATATGACAGCAACAGTTATGTTTAAAATTTACACGTTTCTTAAGATATCTCGAGATAGAAAAAAGATATCGACATGAGGTTTTCGGTATTCTGTTGCTAATTTGGTCTAATTTTGTAATACAAGAAAAAAATACATACTTGTATTTAATATTTTCCAAAGAAAACTAGATTTCTAAAAAAGAAAATAGCGCCTTCTAGCCGGCACATTACGTAATAGGCTGTTTCCAAATTATAACTATTACATTGACGAAAAAGAGCTGTTTTCAACAAGACCAAGTTTGTAAAAATCGATTAAGCAGAACCGGGCTTACAGCGATTTTTTCATAACAAGGTTCCCACTCACTCCCACCTCTTATTTGCACAGGTAGACTTAAACTTTTCAAATAAAATATGCACAGAATTGTATGAAGAATACGATGATTGGATTTTCAGTGCCCTTTCATTAGGCAACTTTTGTAAAATTTCGATTTTTTAATTTTTGATATTCAATTATGCCCTCTAGCGGTCATGAAAATCACGAAAATAATTTCCAGGCTTTTCTCGGGGCAACTTTTGTTATAAAATGTTTTTCCTAAAGCTGTAGTATAAACGGTTCCTGAGATATGGCCGAGAGCCATTCTTATTGGGACACCCGGTACATCCCAAACGTACATAAGGAATCCCAAACGTACATCCCAAAGTTTGTTCAGAGGCCAGTAAGATAAACTTCCTACTGGTCCAGTTAACTCCAAATCCATCGAACTATAAGATGGTTGTCTGCATCTGTGGCACTATCTTCGCCACGCAAGCCGGTCTAGATACTCATCTACGCAGGCTGCGATGCCGAGGGCCAAGAACAGGTAACGACGACGTCTGCAACATATGTGCCCGGACCTTCAAGTCATAGATGGGGGTTTGTCAGCACATGCGCTCTGCGCATCCTGATGAGTACAACGGGGACCTCGAGCGGAAGTACGAGAATCCCGGTAGACTGTCAAGGATCTCTGGGAGGACCAGATCCGCATGAGTCAGTTGGAAGTCCAATATGAAGGCCGGTACGTCCGTATGTATTTGGAGGAACAATTCCCCCAATTTACACGAGACTAAATTCGGCGGGCACGCGCTGAGCCTCAGTACCAGGAAGTCTTAGGGACGAAAGGGAGCAGACCCCACCTGGGAGTCCTGTTCCCGGAACTTCTAAGACCGAGACTTTGGCAAATTACTCGTCCGAGACGGAATCTTCTCCTGAGAGACGGTCAGTCGAGGGTGAATCAGAACACCTATCGAATCCCGAGCGTACTGCTGGTCAGCACGGTGATGTGTCATCTTCACAGACCTTGAATGTATTAGATGCCGATGCCGAGGAATTCGTTCCGATGGAAACCGTGCGGCGTTGGCCACGTTGGCATGTAAATATAAAAATGTCTAACAGCTATTGTTTTCCAAGTCAGAGTTTATTGGGGGTGGTCGAGCTCGACCGGATGCGGGCAATCGACTAATAGACCGATAAAAGCTGGCAAATGATCGTGCCAAAATGAGCCAAACGTCACTGGTTGATCGAGTCCGCGTCACATGACGCGGGTGCGACCAACCAGCGAGATGTGGGCTGGATCGATGACGAGGGGGTCTAATGCACAGGCACGCGAACTGAGGTTTTGGCTCCACTCTGAATCCCAAATGTACATCCCAAACGTACATAAGGAATCCCAAACGTACATCCCAAAGTTTGTTCAGAGGCCACTAAGATATACTTCCTACTGGTCCAGTTAACTAAATCCATCGAACTATAAGATGGTTGTCTGCATCTTTGGCACTATCTTCGCCACGCAAGCCGGTCTAGATACTCATCTACGCAGGCTGCGATGCCTAGGGCCAAGAACAGGTAACGACGACGTCTGCAACAGATGTGCCATACCTTGAAGTATTTCACGGGAGTTCGTCAGCACATGCGCTCTGCTCATCCTGATGAGTACAACGGGGAACTCGAACGGAAGTACGAGAATCCCGGTAGGCTGTCAAGGATTTCTGAGGAATTTCCGAGAAATTCGTTCCGATGGGAAACCGTGCGGCGTTGGCCACTTATATCGACGAATACTTTACATCACAGTCAACATGGAATGACGCAGAAAGGGAAATCTATCGAATTTCGCAACTTAACGAAGCTGAGCAACGTTGAGTGGGTGTCAGAACACTACTAAATGATTATATCACCGCTGAAATACTATCAGTGAGTGCAGGGAAGCGAAGACCGAAAAATTAAAAAAACAAAGGCTCAAACCGCATCTGCTATTATAAATAGACGCCACGAAAGAGCTCTAAAATACCGTCTGACTCAACATCGATATCGGACTGATTGATCGGCTCTGGCTCGGGCAGTCACAGACGACAAGCCCCTTTGGGGTAATGACGTGCATCCTAATATTAAGACGGTGGAAAGGGAATAAAAAACGATATTCTCATCAATATCGACAGAAGACGATGAACCGATTTCTGATCCAAGGGAACGCACTTTGGTTGGCTATGCCATTACCGAAGCGGAAATCTCCTAGGGGCCTTACAAACTATGAAATCTCAAGCAGCTGGTCCTGACTTCTTAAAGATCAAAGAGCTGCGTAAGGTACCTGTTCGGAAATTGGTTCTCGTCTATAATACCATGCTCCAATTTTTTGTAACCCCAGGACTATTAAAGAGTTGTCGGACCACTTTGATACCAAAGGGTGGCGATCCATTGTAGGTAGGTAATTGGCGCCCTATAACCATTTCCTCAGTCTTGGTTCGGATATTTCACCGAGTATTGGGTAAGCGGCTGTCGATGCTTGACTTCCACGAGAACCAGAGGGGATTTGGTCAGAACCAGAGGGGATTTGGCTTTCTATTAAACAATCTGACACTTCAGACGGTCATCAAACAACGAAGAAGGGGCCTTCATCCGTACAATATAATCCCGATAGATTTACGCGAGGCCTCTGACACGGTTTCTCATCGTTTGATAGAACGAGCGATGACGAGGTTCGGTATCGACGCTACGTTCAAGCGTTATGTGATGGACACGTACTTGAAGTACCGTACGAACATCACCGCCGGTAGTGAGTTAACGAAGAACATCAACATGAATAGAGGGATGAAGCAGGGCGACCCGCTTTCACCTTACCTATTCAACATGGTGGTCGACGAGTTGATATGTAGGCTCGAGGAAGACATGCTCGGTTTGCCTGTGGTCGATGGCAGAACGGTCTCAGTGTTGGGTTATGCTGATGACTTAATTCTGTTATCCGAAGCGCCCCGTAATGGGAACAAACAACTTCGGACAGCTGTCGAATTCTTTGAGCGGAGGAGGATGTCGATCAACGCTGATAAGAGTGCTGCAATTACGGTTAACGTTAATCGTTGTAAGAAGCACTCTTATTGCGCAACGCGCTCACTCTTTGTCGGCAACGACAGAATAAGACAGTTGAAACCGAGCGAGTTGGTTAAGTGCCTAGGGCGTAGGTATAACGCCCTGGGTCAGACGAAGGTGGCCTTCCAAGACCTGCAGATTCAGCTTGATCGCATCTCGAAATATGGTTTTGCAGCCAGTTCAGAAACTGAACCTGGTCAAGACTTACTTGCTACCGAGATACATCGATAAGCTCCAAAGTCCGACCATAACAAAGAAAGCTCTAAAAGGCTTTGACAGGACCATACGCATAGGCGTGCGAAAGATTTTGCGTCCCAACAGAACGTGTGCGGATGCTTGTACAGAGAGGTCCTAAATTATGGAATAAATTCATTTTCTCTAAAATGGACGCCTTTGGAGAAAAATCCTGAAACAGGTCGATTTTTATTTTTAAATTACAATTTTCTGGCATATATTTCATACTAGTGACGTCATCCATCTGAGTGTGATGACGTAATCAATGATTTTTTTAAATGGAAATAGGGGTCGTGTGGCACCTCATTTGAAAGGGTGTTCAATTCCCTATTCAGTAATATAAACGATAGTATCACTATTTATACAGGGTGACCAAAAAAATAATTTTTGAATTAAATTAATTATTGATGCAAAAAGAATGTATGTAATTTATTTAACTCAAAATACATTGTACTGTTGTCAGTAAATAGAAAAAAATGTTTATTTCACAAATAAACATTTCTTTTCGCTTAAATTAAATCACAAACAGCCTCCCACCTACCTCTTGGCAGTTTGAACATTTAATTTAAGCGAAAAGCAATGTTTATTTGCCAAATAAACATTTTTTTTCTATTTTCTGACAGCGACAGAATGTATTTTGAGTTAAATAAATTGCATACATTCTTCTTTTTTCGTCAATTAATTTAATTCAAAAATTATTATTTTGGCCACCCTGTATAAATAATGATATTAATGTTTATATTACTGTATAGAGAATTGAACGCCCTTTCAAATGAGGTGCCACACTACGCCTATTCTCATTTAAAAAAAACCATCGATTACGTCATCACTCTCAGATGGATGACGTCACTAGTATGAAATATATGCCAAAAAATTGTAATTTATAAATAAAAATCGATCTGTTTCGGAATTTTTCGCTTAAGTCGTCCACTTTGAAAATGAATTTATTCCATAATTTAGGACCTCTCTGTATACACGCGCCCACTGGAGAAGGTGGTCTGGGCGTCATGACCATGGTCATGCACGTACCGGCCATCTTAAGAAGGAGATTGACTAGATTGATACACTCAGCGACACCAACGACAGCTGCGGTACTGTCTTTACCTTACATCAGTCAACTCTGGGAGAGGCTACTTAAATGGACTTCCAACAACGGCGGCAGTTCGGCATCCATAGCACGTGAATTGAGCGTGGAACTGGACACTGGCTATAGCGGAAATGGTCTTGCTCAAGGCTCCAGCCATCCAGAAAGCTCTGCCTGGGTACAGAATCCACCGCCCTACTGGTCGGGGAGAGACTACGTTAAGGCAATACAGTTGCGAGGGAACTTATTACCAACCAGTGGCATCCCGTCAAATCCACCACAAGAATGCCTTTGTCGGACGGGATGTGGTAGGACCGAGTCTCTGAGCCACGTTTTACAGAAGTGTTCAATAGCGCACTGGCAAAGATGTAGGAGACATGACCAGCTCGTGTCCTCTCTTCGAAAATCCTGCGAAAAGAATGGGTGGATATGTGAGGTAGAGCCACGTATTAGAATGAGCGATGGCACTTTGAGAATACTCCACCTTGTTGCTTGTCTTGGTGATAGAGTACTTGTTGCAGACGTCGCTGTTCACTGGGAAGGCCCAGATCCACTAAGTTTGGCCGCCGCTAATAAGACGGCCAAATACACAGTCTCGATTTCTTCAGATCATGCAGGGCCGACATCCCGGGAAAATCATATGCATGGCGCCTCTCATTGTTGGGGCTAGAGGGACCTGGTGTCATGCGAATTCTAAAATCCAAAGAATTCTGAACCTTTCACGGTTAGACATCAGGAACCTAATTACTAAGACCATTACTGGCAGCCTGTGTATTCACAGCTGGTTTACAAAATCCGCGTAAACGGCTTGTGAAAAACATTCCGAGTGGAAGGACCGGCTTACTTCACATGGGGATGTACGTTCATCTAGGTATTTTTTATTTTATAGTTAAACTAGTTATATGTTTGTAATGTCTTAATGTATTGTGACGTCCACATTTGGCGCTTCAAGCATTTTCTGCCACTTTGGCAACATAATTAAATATTTCTAAAAATTATTTTTCAAGTCAAAGTTGAATTGGGGGTGGTCTAGCTCGTCCGGGTGCGGGCAAATAACTTATAGACCTATAAAAGCTGACAAAAAAACGTGCAAAAATGAGCCAAACGTCACTGGTTGATCGGATCCGCGTGTCGGAGCGCGAGTGCGACCAACCAGTGAGAGTGCGCTGGATCGATGACGAGGGGGGCTCATGATGAATTGGACCTTCGACCGGCATGCCCAGGGACGCCAACTGAGGTTTTGGCTCCACTCTGAATGACACAGCAGCCCTAACTTTGGCCCCAAAGGCTCAAAAACAAGTTCTTTCTAAAACCAATATATTAGGATAACACAATTTCGAAAGGTATCGGACATTTCAAAACACAACCGCCTGAAGGATTGGCCTATCCAACTACCAGCTGTTCTGTTTTAAGCTCTATAAATAAGAATCCAAATGTAAACCATCATAATAAATTTCCTGAAAGAACAAAAGGTAACAGGTCATTATATCCTTTTTTCCAGGCAGTTAGAGTCGATCTTGTTGGCAAATCGGCTCTAAACATTTCCTTCCTTTTAATAAAAATCCATCAAAGACGCAAACTCCAGCCAGAAGGGCTCTAAATATATCAATATCTTGTAAGAATCCCAGGGTAACAGGAATCTGAGAAGGTAGAACGGGGCTTTTGCTCGTCAACAGTTAGCTGTGGGCGGGTCTGAGCGTCGCCACGTGTTCGTGGGTGACGGGCGTGGAATAGAGGGTGAAGTCTGGCAAATCTGCCAACTTACCCCCGGGCATTACGTGAAAATACCCAACATCAACTAAATCGACCAGTTCCGTAACAATGTCGAAGAAAAACGACCACGAAGAGTCTTCACCGTCAACCGACGAGGACTTCACGGGGGATGGAAATAACCCAAATGTTCGTGAGGCTGAGAGAATTACCTGCAGCCTCCCATTCCCCACACCTTCGCTATGCGAGAAGTGTGGCTACAGATGCCAGACCAGGATAGCATCCTAAAGCATATTGCAAAATGCAACCAGTCACCATCACAACCCACCCGTGCGAGGACACCTGAACCTGCACAAACAAACGAAGACACCATCTGCCGATTTTGTGGTGCGTCTTTCGAGAAGGTGGCTGAAACTATCGAGGCCGAAAGAAGAAGAAATCCAGAAGCCTACTCCAAGGCTCTTGAAGCTGATGCCTTGAAAATTAAACCTACGCAAGATATCGAGAACTATCAACGAATGGCCGCGCTGGAGGCTAGACTCACTCACGGAAAACCTGCCAACACACCGTTCCTAAAAGTCATCGAAAAGGAAACGGGTCTGCCCTCCAGCACAATTGAACGAATACGACGAACAAAAGAGATGTACTTACCATATTTACAACACGAAAAGCAGTTACTTTTAGAAAATCTTACCAATGCAGGTAACTAAGCTGTTATTTTTAAGTAATAATAATGAGCGCTATGCACGTGGTAGGCAGCCGTAAATGTGAGTGCAAGTAAGATGCACAATTGGACTGCCGGAGTGGCATCTCTCTCGCACTCATTATTTACGGCCGGCTACTACGTACATGGCGCTCAATATTATTACTTAAAAATAACAGCTTAGTAATGAAATAATGACAAAAATTTCTTCAGGATCTTGTAGGGGGCATTAAACTTTGATTTAGTCACTTTCTGACTTTCATAATAATAACTTTTGACCGAGTTATTAAGCCTTGAAAATCGACATTTTTCGTTTTTTTCAATTTTAAATTGCTTATAACTCGAAAACGATCAACTTCAGAGAAAAATTATAAGATAACTTTTTTATCCAGAATGGTCCACAAAATCTACAAAAAAATTGTTCGGGCCAAAAATATTGATTTTTGCAATTTCATTAAAAAAAATTGTGAAAAAAAAAATTGGCCCACTTTTCACGTGGGCGACTTCTTGAACCTTATTCTGAGATGTCTCACGAATGTAATTATGCAAAAAAATCTCATGGGAATATTTTTCCCAACGAACCCGTCGTTTTCGCCTTGTCTATATGGCAGACAATCGTGAGTGCAAGGGAAACCGGCATCAGTCACCTGCAGATGAAAACAAAAATTTAACACAACCACTTCCATCAAATAATAGTGTGCCACCAGAAGTGTCAATTCAGCTGGTAAGTGCATCTCCTCAGGCATGAGTTATAAAATCGAACATAGAAATGGCCGAAGTGCCGGTCAATCAAACGAAAGACGTACCAGTCAACGCCGAAAAGACGAAAAAATCGACTACTAGCCGCAGCAAACAGCCAGAAGAACCTCACAATGATGTGGCAATAGCAGCTTCTACCTGCAGCGTGGATAAGAAAACTGGCGAAAACCCAAACAAACGAAAAGGGAAGTCCATCGCCAGAAGGACGACATCAACGACACAAGTTAAGTGCGGTAGTGCGCGGGTGATCGATCAAGATATCTCGGTTTCTTTTATTAGTGCGGCGTCACCTCCACGTGACGTGGCTCCGGTGCTCCCTATAGCTTTCTCTCCGGGCGTACACAATTCACAAGTACCCAGTACTGTGTGTGACAAGGTCAGATGCGTGTCGTCTGCGGTTGCCTTCCCGACTGATTCTTGCTCGACAACCGAGGTCTCACCACATAGAGAACAATACACCGACTCTACGTTTACTAGTGAATCCCCTACGAGAGATGAGTCCGGTGTATACAACTTTTCCTGTCTCGCAAGAGCTAAGAGACTACCTCACAGACGTCATAAACAGCCTCGATGAGGATGACGGGGGGGTCTCTTGGTTCTCTATGCGAGGCAGGCCTGAATTTACACAACGAGATTCTTTCTTGCTTCATTCAGAGATGGATGGAGCAAGAGTTTAAAGCGGGTGTGAGATCTCGGAAATACAAACCTAAACGCTCCTTGCCTAAAAAGAAGTCGAATAATAATGGAGGACAACACCATGGAAGAGGTTCCAGGGCAGAAAATTATAAGAAGGTTCAGGACCATAATTCAGCATCTTCCATAAAGATAGGCAAGGAGTGATGAATAAAATTCTTACGGGCACGGACATTAACGTTAAACCAGTTTTTCCGGATATAGGAAAAGTCGATGACTATATTGCTAACCTATTTGAATCTAAATCGCCCGCGGACGGGGTGGCAATAGTAGACGGCAAGGAGGCACGTCGAGACGGCGAAGGCTGGGTGGTCTAATTCGGCTCCCGGTCTGGACGGCCTGGAGGTTGGACGGGTAAGAGCAGTGAGCAACATTACACTGGCCTCTTTATTCTCTATAATATTATTACGAAACGTATACATTCCAACTTTCTCGAAAACACGCACTACCTTAATATATAAAAAGGGAGATAGGTTGGAACCCGAGAGCTATCGGCCCGTGGGAGTGGGGTCTGCACTTCAAAGACTCATGCACAGGGCTCTATCATATAGACTTAGGGATGCGGTCACTCTCAATCTCAATCAGCGCGGTTTCGTCCAAATGTACAATTGTTTGTACATACAAATCAAAATGTACATACAAAATCATTAAAAGAAAAGAGATTATAGAAAGAGAGAGACAACAGACGTAAACATAAAGCAACATAAGCAATAGAGAGAAAAAGAAAAGAGTAGAGAAAGGGAGGCTGCGCGCGCGAGAGAACGGTCTGGAAAGATGTGCCACGTGCGTAAGCCGAGGGTGGGTTTAGTTTGTAGGCATTGTAACTCGGATGCATCCGGAGGCAAAACATCCAGAGGGGGAAATCTAAGATTTTAATCATTTCTAAACATAAAAGTGAGTGGGAACAGAAATAAAATCTCAAGTTTCAAAGTAACATTTTAATTATTTCTAAACATATTTACAAAATTATTTCTTTTGAGAACAGCCTCGTTTTCTTCTCCAATTCTTTCATTTTCAACATTGTCAAAAACTATGTTCTCCTCTTTATCCTCCTGCACATTTACTTTTTCCTTGCGTAATATAATAAAGTTATGTAAGACACAAGCTGCAGCCACAATATCAGTGGCAAAGGTAGGATTGGTATCTTCCAAAAACTTTATTCTTTGAAACTTATTTTTTAATAACTCAAAAACTATTTCTATAATTTACCTACTAGAAATCAATTTTTCATTTTATCTATCTTGGTCAACGTTTAAATGGCCATTATGTCTGAATGGAGTCATTAAGTTTATTAGCAATGGGTAAGCTAAGTCTCGAAGTATGTGTTGATTAGTGATTAACAAAGGATAACAAAGATATCTTGGGATATTAATCTGTGAAATATTATACTGTTGCCAAAAACACGAGCATCATGAACTCTTCGTGGCATAACTACATTAATATTAAGAAAGAGCATTAGGTGATCACATACACCTAAAAAGTGTTAGCTGTTAATGTCAAAACGTGCTAAAAAGTGTTAGTTGTTAGTGTCAAAACTTATGTTTAATGGTTCGGGGTATTCGTATTTCGCGCGGTGTCACTGCTCATTTTGACATCAGTGACCATCCCACTCCACTGTAGTAATATACAGAGTGTCCCAAAAGTAGTGGAACGGTCGAATATTTCGCGAACTAAACATCTGATCGAAAAACTGAAAAATACGTGTTCAATCATTTTCAAAAATCTATCCAATGACACCAAACACCAACCCCCACTACACCCCCTGGAGGTGGGGTGGAGGGTAACTTTAAAATCCCAAATGGAAACCTCTAGTTTTTCTTGCAGATTTGGATTTGTTACGTAAAAGTAAGCAACTTTTATTCAAGACATTTTTTCGAACTGTGGATAGATGGCGTTATAATTGAGAAAAACGATTTATCCTGATACCATAGGTAAATTATAGAAACGGTCTAATATCTCGAGAAATACACTTCCAAATGAGAAACCAAAAAAAAGGTTTTTAATACTTTTCGAAAACCTATCGAATAACACTAAACATGACCCTCCAACCCACCCCCTGGAGGTGGGGTTGGGGGTAACTTTAAAATCTTAAATAGCAACCCCCACTTTTTATTCATCATTCGGATTCATCATGAAAAATTAAGCAACATTTATTCGAAACATTTTTTAGAATTATTGATAGATGGCGCTTTAATTGGAAAAATACGATTTATTAGCGCCATCTATCAGCAATTTTAAAAAATGTTTCGAATAAATGTTGCTTAATTTTTCATGACGAATTCGAATCTGCAATAAAAAGTGGGGTTGCTATTTAAGATTTTAAATTTACTCCCCACCCCGTCTCCAGGGGATGGGTTGGAGGGTCATTTTTGGTGTTTATCGATAGGTTTTTGTAAAATATTAAAAACCTGTTTTTTGGTTTCTCATTTGGAAGTGTATTTCTCGAGATATTAGACCGTTTCTATAATTTACCTATGGTATCAGGATAAATCGTTTTTCCCAATTATAGCGCCATCTATCCACAATTCGAAAAAATGTCTTGAATAAAAGTTGCTTACTTTTACGTAACGAATCCAAATCTGCAAGAAAAACTAGGGGTTTCCATTTGAGATTTTAAAGTTACCTCCCACCCCACCTCCATGGGGTGTAGTGGGGGTTGGTGTTTAGTGTCATTGGATAGATTTTTGAAAATGATTGAACACGTATTTTTCAGTTTTTCGATCCGATGTTTAGTTCGCGAAATATTCAACCGTTCCACTACTTTTGGGACACCCTATATAAGGAAATTGTAACCTGTATCTATCTCTTGTATATTACTTCAATTCAACAAATAAACTAGTCCGTTAAATGTCCGGCTTTTATTGAAAGTAGTAGCGTCTTGAGCACATGTGTGTGCCAGCAGAATAGTTAGGGCTGATACATTACACCTTGAAAAAGAATTGAATCAAATTGTTTCCTACTGTAGTAATAGTGTCCATTATTTCCTGGTTGTTGTATAGGAATATGGCAACCAGCGATAGCCCCTAAAACTCCAGAAAAGCCATTTGATCTTTAATTAAAAATCTAAAAATTATTTCCACTTAATTTAAATTACTAATTACATGTAATTAATATATTATTATTTACCCTCATACTATTTTCATGATAAAATTAATTTGAACCTTAAGTGTTTCAATATGGCTGGAATTTCTTTAAATATAAAATGGCAAGTTCCTTTTGTCAAGCCAAATCTGTCCCCTGCAGCTAAAAATCACTCATATATGCCAAAAAAATCGAAATTTAAAAATAAAAATCGACCTGTTTTGGGATTTTTTTGCAAAGTTACCGGTTTACAAAATAATGAATGTATTCGTTACTTTATGGACGCACTGTATATGCACGATAATAGGGGTCATGTGATAGATCATTTGAAAGATTATTCAATTCTCTATTCAGTAATATAAACATTAACATAATTATTTTTACAGGGTATCAAAATTTTTTTTAATTAAATTAATTGACACAAAAAGATGAATGTATGTAATTTATTTAATTCTAAATAAATTTTACTGTCAGAAAACAGAAAAAAATTTATTTGACAAATAAACATTACAATAAAAAACAATATTTATTTGTTAAATAAACATTTTTCCCTGTTTTGTGATGATAGTAAAACGTATTTTGAATTAAATAAATTACATACAATCTTCTTGTTGTCTCAATTATTTTAATTAAAAAAATGTTTTTTTGAACACCCTGTATAATTAAGTTAATGTTTATATTAGTGAATAGAGAATTGAATAACCTTTCAAATGAGCTATCAGATGACCCATATTCGTATTTAATTAAATCATCGATTACGTCATTACGCCCAGATGGATGACGTTACTAGTTTGATATATATGCCAAAAAATCGGAATTTAAAAATAAAAATCGACCTGTTTCGGGATTTTTCCTTAAAGTCGCCGGTTTACGAAATAACGAATTTATGCGTTACTTTATGGACGCACTGTATGAGAACCCATAATTATGGATACTAGTTCTAAACCTAGTTACATATATGTTATAAATGTGGGGACAATTTCTGTAATAAGACACTTTTAGTATTACATACGAGAACACATATAAAACCAATCACAAACGATTGCTATGTGCAGTAACAGCGTGTAATATAAGTTTTGTAAGGTATGTGTATCCATAAGCACCTAATGGAGTCTCATGATGTACAGATTAAACCAGAAACTCGTTAATTTAAAGACAATTCGGGTAACCACTGGATTGTTTATTTAACATTTTTTTCTGCAAAGTGTATATTTACAAATAACACAAGTACATACATACTACATATGTAACCTTTTTAGAATTTATTCATTGGAAAAAAGAAATTGAAGTTTCACTAAAAGCAAATTATGTAAATAGTACTAGTAAAAAACGTTTACGCAATGGTAACCAAAGAAGTTATTTTGAGTGCCATTGTTCCTTCACTCCACGACTAACAGTAACTTCTGAATGCAATTCTAAATCTATGGGAACAAACAAGATGAGTAGAACATGCCCATCCACCATAATATACATCTATATATATTATATCTATATCTAATATACAGACCTATACATCTGATGGAATCATATCAGCTACTCTTTATCCTGTACACATAGGTCATGGTCAAGAAATTGGGCTAAGGCTTGATGAATCAGAGAGAGATAAAAGGTAACAATTCTATTATTTATTTTAGTTATTTGGTCAATCCATATCAAATTCATCAATTTAATCTAAATTTGTTGTATAATGTTTTAGGCAAATTGTCCAAAGGAGTCACAGTCGACAGAGTTCTGCATGGTATTCGTGAAAATGTTTCAAATGAAAATATAGAGCGGATATTTAATTGAAAAATTAAATTAAATTTTTCAATTAAAATATATATATTTTAATTGAAAAAAAAAGATATTAACAATATAGTGCGAGACTACTCGATTCGATACCCAACAAAGAGACATAAAAATGATGCTGTTAGTGTCAAAGTGTGGATACAATGTATGAAAAAATTGTAATATGACCCAGTATTCTATTACAAAAAACAAGAACAACAAAAAGATGTATTTGAATTAAATGATTTCGTCTTGATAATTACGGCTGAATTTCAAGTACATTCTATGTTTATGTTAATGATAAAATATGCATTCCAATTATCCACAATTGTATTTGTGGACGAATTTGGTTCAGGGATTCCTGTGGCTTTCTGTTTTTCAAATAGATCTGATACATTATCATTTCAAACATTTTTTCAATCGATTAAAGAAAAAAGGCACAATATCTGCTGCAGATGATTATGTCTGATGATTATCCCCTTCCTATAATGCATGGGCAATCATTATGGCTAATTTTATTATTATATTAAATTATTATTATATTATATTAAAGTTTATATATATATGTCAAAAATAATTTCAAAGTAAATTAATAGTTTAAAATGTATTCTATATTTATATCTAATTCGTATACCTAATTTTTAACTTTTAAAGGGGGTGTAAAGCTAGTTCGCATCCGCAGGATAATACTGCACGTGCACCCTGGATAATCTAAATGGACTAGCACAAGAGGCGCCAGACAATCTTTTCCAAGATCTCTGGCAGAGAGATATCACAGTTTTTTAAGTAATTAAAGATGAGACAACTACTAATAAATGGACTGTACGAACGTGCCAATTTAATATCGAAGGTATGAGAAGAGCAAACATTTTTAGTGGAGGACTCTCCGATCATATCCTACGATGGCAGTCGATTGAATATGTCAACTAAATTTTTGTATGTAAAAATTAATTATTACTTACAATGTATTGTTCTTTTATTTATGTAAAAAAAACTGTGATGGAGCCATACGCTAAATAAATAGTGGCTAATTTATGTCGAAGATTGTTATGTACATGGCATATCAATAGAAATTGGGTGCAAAATAAAAAAAATGTAAATAGTGATAAGAGATCTTTAGTGATGAAGTATTTAAGAGCGTTGCAAAAAGAACCAGATGAGGAAACTGTTGCAGTCAATAGGTGGTTTTTGTGAATGGACTGAAAAAACAAGTTTACAGACAAAATATTAATAAATATATAATTAACAATAGTCATATCCGTGGTGAAAAAAATCCGGGACAGCACATAAAACACGAAGCTGAAAATCACTGGTTAGTGCAATCATCCAATGATTGTAATCATAATTATATCATTGAAAAGATTCCTGCCTGATGCACTAACCTTTGCGAATTAAAAAGTGTAAAATTTGTGTACATAGCTTTAGGTGTAGTTGTTCTGATAACAATAAATTATAATATATGTAAACATATACTTGCATGCTGTATACCAGATTTATCTGAAGTTAGTATTAATTCTCGAAATGATTCACCAAGTATCACTGATGATGTACAAGACATTGCATCTATTAGAGTCAGTACGGTTGTATGTATATTGCAAGCGGGTTTGCTATTCTGTGAATTATCATAAATAAATCCTCCTTCAGTATTCCGCAGCAGTTAACAGCGATAATCCTCTAAAAGTACTTGCCTAATGCTACCTTTCACGGCCGATAGCGTGAAGAGTGGCAACGTTGTCAGGAAGATTCTCATTTAGTTTTTATTGAGTATCCTTCGTACACTGAATCGCATGTATGGCACACGCTATAGTTGCAGTAATAATGCTAGTAATAGTTAATAGTCCTTGATCCCGCTTATCAAAGAAAAGTTTATTAATAGCAAGCTACAAATTTGTTCATAGCTTAACGGTGTTAAGTTGGACAAACTTTGATGTATGCGAACACTGGATCAGGGGAAGTTTTAATTGTGGAACATGATAAAGGTGTAATCCTGACAAGTTTATGATTGTGAAAAATAGAATGTTGTTTAACTTTATTCAATATCAAACGTTATATGATAATACATATTAAAAAATGTTTGTCCGACAAAAATGTTGGGCATTTTAACGAGTCCGAAACGTACAACATGTCAAATGACAGGAATTATGTTGGTGATCAACAGCAGTCTGACCAAATTAATGGGAATTTTCGGTAGTCTGACGTTTGAAACCTTTAAGATATAGACTTTTTAAATATTTATAATGGGAAATAAGCCACAATATTATTAAAAATGATTATATTTTTATTAATATTGTGGCTTATTTCCCATTAAAAATAGTTAAAATTGTAAAAATGCCACAAGAAAATAGCTTCAGAACAATATAGACTTTTGTCTATATTTTTTTGCTGGTGATAAATAGCAAGCTGAGTTTGATTTTTTTACGTACAAATTATATATTTTGTAACGCAAAAAGTTATATGCAGCCAAAAAGGTTTGGGAAAATCGAAAGAAATCAATAAAAAAACATTTTTTCAGAATGCCTTATTTGCATATTGATATAAAGCAATTTTATTTGTATATTATTATTTATATTCACATACTTGCATTTGTATACTGTTATGATCTGCTTTCTATTACTTTTATATTAATTATTATTTATTTGATCAATTATTTAATTAACGCAAATCATACATAAAAATATTAAGAAAAAATCTCAGGGTGCTGTAACGAATAGGTGTTAATTATAACAAATCTGTAGGTGATGTGGAAGAATAGATATAAGCTTTGAAGGAGTAGCTTAATTGGTTGTAGAAGTGTTATTGAGCTGGCTAGCTGGATATGTAAGAGACTTTTTGTGTGACTCAGGAGAGGATCAGGCCGAATTTGCACACCCGAAATAAGACGATAACTAATAAAGTACTGAAGTGTTCAAGCAAATAAATTAAAAAATAAAAAGGAATGAAAAGAAGAGAACTATTGACCAAGAAGATATTTAGAAGTACGGAAGAGGGCGCCTGGTGAATTTTACTTCACCGAGTGACTTATACTGCTGCCTGCATCTAATTATTGCTGTTATATTACTATTACTTTTATCTGATATGCGAATTTACAGGAAATAAATGTACAACTAACAAATTTAATGAAAAATCCTATAACCCATATATACAATTTTTATACACTAGCTAAACCGGACGTACTAAGCTATGACACTCCTGTTGATAACACAGGTTTTTACAATATGGGAAAAATATGTAATGAATGATTTATATCTGAAAGTTAATTAATTTAAAAATGTATGTACAAACTTATTGTTAATGAAGAAGACAAGATTGGCTGACAATCTCGTATCTGTTCGGAGGTGACAAACCTAGGTATAATACCTGACAAATGAAATAAATGGTTTCAATAAGGATTCAAACTTCAGATAATGTGCACACTATCTTTACAGATAGTTTATAATCCCCTCTACTATTTTAAAATAAATGATCTAACCTGGAAATATAAATTTGTTGAAAAATTATTGTATATTATATTTTAATTATGTTTAAGAAAAAATTATTAAAATTATTAAGTTATTGATACAAAAAAAAAATAGGTAAAAGTGCAAATATTATTAAAACAAATTGACAATTAAATTTAATTATAAAAACCTGTCGTGTCGACCAAGTGACGATGGGTTCTCCAACTCTCTCGAGGGAATGATCGCAGGCCCAGCAAGGTAGCTTCCGGTGTTCCTCAACCTAGGAGGGTGGTGTATTCTTGTCACCAACTGGAGATACCTCTCAGTACCGGCGAATTCCAAAAAAAATTCCATAAAAACCAAGATTCCAATAAAATCAAAAACATCCAAATATGTCCCAAAATTTCCCACTCTTTCCCAAAAATTATTCTTATTCCCTTTTGACTAAATCTTCTATTCTCCAGCGACTAAAAGAAAACAAAAATCCTTCAGTCATATTACCTTTTTTTTGAGTAACATGAAACACGGTATGTAGGAAGGTCTTTATAAAAAGTTTGTAGAAAAAACTTGAAACAAAAAGTTGAATCCCTGATGTGTGTACGTGAAGTATGATTGACCTTGATTTTTTTTTTCATGTGAAGACATTTGAACAACTAAACTATGGTTAAGGATTACTTGTTGCAAAATATGATTGTAAAATTGGATGTTACAAGAAGGATTTCTTTACAGACGTAAAACTAAAAGTAAAGGAAAATGTCATTAAGTCAGAAATTACTTTGAACTGGAAATATAATTTTAAAGAATTTTTCTCCGTAGAGGACATAAATTTGGTAGTTATAGGGACTATTTAAGACCTGATGGTTACAGAATAACACTTTTCCTAATCTAAGTATGGTATTGAAAATGAGAAAATGGTCATTTTTTCCTTGGCAAGAACAAAAAAAATGGCGGCTTACCCCATGTCCAGAATCCTCCGATATTGGAACTAAAACAGCACTCTCACCATAACTTATACCATAAAATAAACTTCCTTCTAACACAAATGCATTCCTCTTCAACTAAATAATAATTTTCTAAATAAAACAAAATGGCTAGACACCGGTCGCTGGAAAATTCTCGTCATTCGCAGATCGCTGAAGAAGATCAAGTAACCATCAACTTTCACTTTCTTCCCGTCCTGTCAACCAGGCGGAAACGGTCATTGACACCTGAACCAACGAATAAATTCTAAATTCACTATAACCATACTACCAACCAAAATAGTTATAATGGCTCAAATTTAGATTACACTCTATGTGAGTGAATGTATACCTGGTTGCATACTTAATAGATAGCATTGTTTATAGAAATGAATCTTATAGTAACGATCGGGATATTGATCGTTATACTGCCTTTTGTCAAAAAAATTTAATTAAATTTTCTTAGATTTATCCTTTCTCGTGGCTTCAGTATCTCTTAGTTGATCCTTATCGGGATAAAATAAATAAATAAAATAAACACATACAAATACCTTTATTATCAAAAGCAATGCTCTATAAATTTATCAATTAAATCCTGTGGGCATAACTGTCCAAACGAAACTTTTACCATATAAATTAATCTAATTCAAACAAATATTTATCGCTTTGTTCTTGATACCCTTAATAAAAAACAAGCTAAACAAACAAATTTGGTATTCGCAAATTACTTATACTTCCTATTAAATTTTTGAAATGTTGGAATCTTAAATGCATATGCTTTTACGTAAAAAAATTAACTTCTGATTATAAAGAAAATCTATCACATAGGTTATTGACTGACCTTTTTGATTCACACACAATGATGTCTCCTCTTGGCCCAAACAGCTCTCCTTGTTGATTATGCTAGGCTACCAATCAAAGCCCTCTCCGTTCTCAGCAAAAATCCAGCAGCATATCAGCAACTATTTCTCCAAAACACAAGCCAGGCCTCTTTTTGCCAGTAGTCGTTCAATAAACTCCAAAACTTTCTCCTCTCTTTCTCTCAACAATAATCTCCTGAGACCAAGTATCTTTTTTACTTGGTGTCACAAATAATTTTAATAACGATAATTCTTGTAACTTACTCTCTTGGACTTTACAGAATCAAAGAGGTATTTCTTCTAGATTTGATTTGTCTCTCGTTCCACTTTTCAGCTACTCTCACTTATCAACAACTACCACTAGTACTTGCTTCTGAACTACTCACGAAAACTTTTGACTGCTCCTCTCGGCTGCCGGTAACACACTAATCTCCTCTTTACAAAACTATCTGAAAATTCAACCTTCTCTCCTTCCCATTCCAAATTGCCAAACCAATCAGACATTTCTTCTTCCCCATTCTTTTTTTCATTCGAAACACCCACTCATACTTTCAAAAATATTCCTACCATCATAATAATTACTTTCGGGAAATTCTACAAAATTTACTCGGGGTTAAACAAAAAGCGATTAAAATTCCAAACTTTCTTTACCTTAATTTTCTAAGAACTAATTACCTATGGCTTCTGCCTTTCCCGTAATAAACAATCGGTTTACAATAATAATCCTCAATAACTTCCACTTCACTTTATTTACAAAAATGTTTTTAATATTCTTCATGGAAAAATTCATTAAGGAGAAACCACCTTGCGTGAAAGCTAACTTCTAATAAATATTTACAAATCAATATACAGGTTGTATCAAATTTATATGCCCGCGTTATATTAAAAAAAATAAAAAATTTTATTCTATCTTTGATTGATAAATTGAAACACAATAATACATACATACATGCACATTCCAAAAACTATAACTGTATTTATACTAAGAGGTAACTATAACTGTATGTATATATTTCAAAAAATTTGTTATTTTTTGGATATAATTTGTTCTAGATATCTTTCATATTTTTAGGATTCTCAAAATGATAATAGAAAATGTCAATCGAATTAATTATCTTATAATTATTATTGTCATTCTCTTTTATATTATAGTTATTAACAAGAACGTCACGATGACGTGCATGTATATACAGGGTGAGTCACCACTAACGCGACGGAAGATTACAGCGAAATGGTAAGAGATTTGAAAAAAAATTAATTAGTGGTTTGTAAGTTGATAAAATCTACATTTTAAAATTATTTTGAAATATACAGGGTGTCCCAATAAATGCGGCGTATCAAAGTTATATTTTTTCTTATGGAACACCCTGTATTTTATTGCATTTTTTAATTGTAATTTAATTTTTTAATTATTTAAGAAATTATAAAAAAATACTTTTACATCTAAATAGTTGGATATTGGTTGAATGTATTCCATGATTGATTATTACACATTTATTTACAGGGTGTTCAACATTTACAGTTTCATTATTGGATTATTCAATGTGTCATATGATGCTTATTTTAAATGGAACACCATGTATATTAATTATTAATTATATTAAACGGAGTCACCTCTTGCGAATGGTATATGGATGTCCTATACCTAGGTTTAATAGTTTTTACGTAATTTACAATTATTTAAATTCTTAATCTGTAAATCGATTTTAAAACAAACGATGTATCTCATTGTATGACAGTACGGTCTGGTAATTATCAAAAATAGGCCAGGAACCGAAGCTTTTCACCTCGCAATTTTTACAGAATGGATCGATTTGCTTGAAAATTTGAGAATAAGTAGTGGGTAGTCCAAGGATCAAAATCTATATGATTCTGAAAGGCGCTTTTACCATGGGGGTGGTTGCCACCCCATCCCGGGGGTGGAAATGTTTTATTATATTTTGACCGCAAAAGTTAATAAAAATATTCATTCTAAGCAAAAAATTCTGTATATATTTTTTTGATAAAATTAATAGTTTTCGATTTATTCGCTATCGAAAGTGTTAGTTTTGTATAAAAAAAATCAATGTTTTTCGATATACTCATTCGCGATTCACTCAATTTTTGCCGTAGAAAAAATTTTTTCAAACCAGGTTCTTGGGAATTAAATAACCTACAATTTTATATTCAAACATTTTTTCGTATCCCTGACGCTTATCTTTCTATTCTAAAGAAAATGGCATTTTTTACCAAACTACAAAAATTCGTTATTCGCTTTTAACTCCAGTTCTTTAAAAACTGATAATTCTAAGCCAGTCAAACTTCTAGAATCTATTAAAATATATAAATAAGTAATAATGAATAAGGTCAATCACTAAAAACACTGCTAACTTACATTATTATTATGCTTCCAATTGGATTTCTCCTTTTCTTTTCAATAAAATTTATTGAATTTTTAACCATCACTTTTTTATTTTATATCTTAGAAAGTTTGGTAAAAAATAATTTTGTAGGTTTCTATACGATCTATAAGACTATTCATATTAAATCTTTTTAAAACCCTCAATCGCAAAAAGAGGTGTCTTTGAAAGGGTTGGTAAAGGTGGTTTTTGAATGTTATTACAAGTTTTAATTGTCAATAGCTCACTCAATTTTTGACGTAGAAAAAATTTTTGTAAACCAGGTTCTTGGGAATTAAATAAGCTACAATTTAATATTTTAACATTTTTTCGTATCTCTGATGCTAATCTTGCTATTCTGAAGAAAAGGCCATTTTTTCCAAACTACAAAAATTCGTTATTCGCTTTTAACTTCATTTTTTTAAAAACTAATCATTCTAAGCCGGTCAAACTTCTAGAACCTATTAATAATACATAAATAAAAAAGACCAAATAAGGTCAATGACTAATTTTAATTATGGTGGTGATTAGGAGGTTGCCTGCGATCACTTTTTCGCTGAAAAAAATAGGGACTGACATTCTTTTCAAGTCACTTAATTTTTGAGCTATAGACTTTTTTCTTATTTCTGGAGAAAGATATTTTTAAGTACTTTAAATTAGTTTAAACAAGTTGTCCTCGAAAAATGCATAGTTTTCCCGTCTGTTGACTTTGAAACTACAATATTTAGAATTTGACGAAGACGAGCCAACATATAATAAAGTATAGCTCGATTATTATTGGTCTTAAAGAAAATTAAAAAAAAAAAAAGGTTTTGTTTATTTTCTCAAAAGCTACATTTTTGTTAAGTAAAGTTGTTTTGATAAAACGAAAACTTTTGGAGTTATTAGCAGAAAACTTATTAAAAACATTGCTTTTTTCGATATAAAACTAACTTTTTCGATAGCGAATAAATCGAAAACTATCAATTTTATGAAAAAAATATATAGAACGTTTTTTGCTTAGAATGAACGTTTTTACCAACTTTTGCGATTAAAATATAATAAAAAATTTCCACCCCCGAGATGGGGTGGCAATCACCCCCCATGGTAAAAGCGCCTTTCGACATGATATAGATTTTGATCCTTGGACTATCCACTACTTATTCTCAAATGTTCAAACAAATCGATCCATTCTGTAAAAATTTAGGTTTTGTCCTATTTTAAGCTTCATTACTTGGACTAAAATATAAACATCCATGTATGATATTCAAATTTAATTGTTCCTAAGAATGAATAACCACGTTATCTACGAAAGAGTAGACATGGTACTTTGCATTGGGGAGTGTTTGCAAAATTGTATCTTACTTTCTAAAGTTTACGCTCAAAAGTAGGTATCCTGATAGAAGACACCCAAAAAAGGACGTCTTTGAGAAATTTCGGAAAGGTAAATAAAAATAAACCAGTTATTTGTGATCACGTCAAGGAATTTGATGTCCTGCTTTCTGTTACGGAAAACCCATATACTAGTAAAGAAAAAATTTCGGCTAAATCAGTCAAACGACTGTACTCAAGAGAAACCACTATTATCCGTATAAAACTCAACTACACCAATATTAGACCGAACAGGATTATGATAAATATTTAACTTATCGTTTATGGACTTTAGACTTTGGAGCCGATCCTGACTTTTTTAATGTATTGTATACAGATCAATCTACCGCCTTTTCATAATAATGGGTTAGTAAATAGACATAATTTTCATTTCATTATGATACAGTAAACAAACACTTATTTCCTACAATATAAAAATCGAGAGTGCATAAATATTATTTTTAAAATCAATTTACCGTTTAAGAAAATTGTAAATTACGCAAAAATTATGACTCCTAGTTATGGAACATCCCTATACCATTCGAAAGAGAAACCTGTGTTTAGTATAATAATTTATTAACATACACGGTGTTTTATTTAAAATAAGCATCATATAACACATTAAATAATCCAATAATGAAACTGTACATTTTGAGCACCCTGTAAATAAATGTGTAATAATCAATCATGGAATACATTAATTATAAAATAATTACCAGACCGTACTGTCATAAAATGACAATGTCATACAACGCCATTAATTAACTACATCTTTTGTTTTAAAATCGATTCACAGATTAAGAATTTTAATAATTGTAAATTACGCAAAAAACTATGACACTATTAGGTATAGGACATCCATATACTATTCGAAAGAAATAGATTTGTTTAGTATAATTATTTATTAATATACACGGTGTTCCATTTAAAATAAGAATCATATGACACAATGAATAATCCAATAATAAAACTGTAAATTTTGAACACCCTGTAAATAAATGTGTAACAATTAATCATGAAATACATTCAACCAATATCCAAATATTTAGATGTAAAAGTATTTTTTTTTATAGTTTCTTAAATAACTTGAGAATAAGCCTTCTTTTAGAACTTGACATTTTAAGAAAAGTCACCATAACTCAGAACACTCTGTACATAGGTATAGGGAAGCCTTATGAAACTATACCTTATTTTTTGCGGACAATTAAAAAATGCAATAAAATATACGGTGTTCCATAAGAAAAAATATAACTTTGATACGCCGCCATTTATTGGGACACTGTAACGGTCCACCCGTTATAATATCATTTTTAGCGCTTTAATTTTTTTTTTTTTTTTTTTAATTATTTTCTCTGGATCGCCCAATTAAATTTCTCTAATTTTCTGGTAATTCTCAATTTAGAAATACTATTTTCTCTTATATTTTAGGAAAATTATTTATTTTCAATACGTCACCATTAAACCAATTTATTTGGAGTTGTTGGATTGGCAGCGGCCCTCTGGTGGTCGACATTCTTTCGCGTTCTGTGAGTTTGACATCGTACTCTTGGAAGGAGAGACGAATGTTCGTTACTTGACTTGTGGCTGTATGTGAGGTTGGATGGGGTCGGAGTAGGGAGACATGTGTGTGACAAAACTCCTGTTGGAGCCTGAATAGGAATCATTCGGTGAGATTTATTTTTTTGTAATAATTTTTTAATTAGTCATTGTCATGTGTTTTTTTGTTGTGGAATATTTAAAATATTAGTCCCATTGTTAAACTTTCTTAGTCAATCTATTAAGGGAAGGATGTAGATTATTTCGATCTTTATATCGATCTTTTAGGTAGGTTTGTAGGTTTTAAATTTATTGAACATCCAATATTTTATAAATTCAATGTATTTTTACAGATATTTCCTCAGATAAATCATATTCAAATTTCACATTCAATGTCATTTGTTCATGTCTTCACACTCAAAATAGTTCAAGGTTACCTGAGATTGGTTTTTGTTCCATTTTTAATGGTCGGTTTTTCTATACTATTGCTTCTAAAAAGTTTCCTTAATTATTTCTTCTTCCCTTTACTTTTTGCTCAAGTTTAAAATGGGAAATAAAACTGGGAATGTTTTTTAGCCATTTTGGAGAAACCACATGGTGAATTCGTAGCCCTTTGACCACCTAGGGAAACCACTACAGCCACAGTCAAGTCATCATGGGAATAGGTCTATTTGGGAGCAAGCGATGGGACATTCCACTCCCATTTTTGTCATCTTTCCACCTGTACCTACAGGAAACATGGTTTAGCACCTCCTCTGGTGCTAATTTTATGGATTGCAGCATCAGAATTTACCTTGAAGTCTTTCAATGAAGGGGTTGGTTTGGGAACACTCAGTTTGGTGATTTGAGTAACTTTTGTGTTTTATATTTCGGACTTTTGGTAATACACTATGTTTATTAATATTTTTTCAGATTTGGCTGCCTGTGTTTTTTTCATATAACATATTTGTTTATTAATGTATTAGGTTCACAAACTTAATTACGATCATATGGTACGTTACATTGTGCACAAGGTAATAAGCCTAGAAAATTAGGTTTTGTATTTTATTATTGGTTTGATATTTATTTTGTAATATTACTTGCTTGTTTCCCAAATATTTTATTGTTATTAGCTTTATTCCATTTGTTCGGTTAATTTAGGTCATCGTTTCGGTATTTATCTCAACTTCATTTGTATTTCATTCATTGTATATTTAACTTGCTTACCTCATCATTGTATTTTCTCTTCGTCAGGCTTGTGCCTATTTATTTATAATAGTTTCATCTTCGCCGGTTTCAATTCAGTTGTACGTAGCAAGCGTACTATAACCATTTGGTAGAAGACTCATGTGAGTTGTACCCTATATGTAAGTAAGAGGTATATCTTTTGTACATACATATAACAGGACTGTTGTTATATGATATATCATGTTTTACTTAACTTTTGTATAACTTTTGTCATGTTAGAGTCACAGTATATGCACTTGGTGTAACTCAGAGATTGTCAAAAATCTAGTAGTTATTTTTAATAAATATTTACTTATTTTGTATATCATTCATTTTATTATTCCTTTATGTTCACTATTACAGATTTATTATATTTAATATTTGACAGCAGTGTAAGATACCTGGGAGAATGATCGAAGATCATTTTCATGGCGCCCATGATTTGTTAGGTTTATTTATTTTGTTCGTCTTTAGGAATTATTCATCTTCGTTCATGTACAGTGCAATATTCTTATTTTTATTATTTCACCTTTTAGTCATCAGCATCTACCTTGAGCTACTGTTCTTCGACAGGCATGCAAACGAGCCGTATCCATCCTTGAGTGTCAAGTTGTTCTCTTGCATCTCTTGCTAGCCAATTCTATTCAGTTTGCCTCTGTCTCTTTATACTTCTACTGCTATCCCTATTATCCTTCCACTTTCCTCCACTAATACTACTGGACAGTAGTATTTTTTCCTACTTCGGCTTCAATGGAGAAGCCCCTTCATTTTTCATAATAGCCACAACTATTTAGTTATCTAGTTCTCTTTTCCTTACTTCTGTTGGAGTTTATCACTCTCTTTACTTTCACTCCAACAGAAGTTTTCTATTTTTGTTATAACACCCTGTATATTTCAAAATAATTTTAAAATGTAGATTTTATCAACTTACAAACCACTAATTAAATTTTTTTTTCAAATCTTTTACCATTTCGCTGTAATCTTCCGTCGCGTTAGTGGTGACTCACCCTGTAAATGCAATGTATTTTTACTTTTCGTTTTCGTTGCTTTGATAATTCGTTCAAGTGTTTTGTCTGTTAAAAAAGCATTTAAATCTGTCACTTTGCCAAATACTACAACCCAATCCCTGCAAAATGAAAATATTGCAGGATGTGGAATTAGGCAATCCATCGACCTGTCACAGATAAACCACGTGATGTGGTTAACCTAAACTAAACCTAAACTAAATGTAATTATTGATTTTTCTTATTTGTTTTTTGTCGTGATTTTGAGGTAGTAGTATTTAAAGACTTTCTTTAGATTAATTATTTTATAAACTTTTCGTTTTTGGTGATTTTGAGTGTTGAAAACATGCCTGTGACTTGTTTAGTAGTGAACTGTAGAAGTCGAGGTGATCGGGATAATGTTAATTTTTTTCGTGTTGCCTCATAGGCTAGCAACCACTTAAGAGGTAACATATAAAGATATACATATATAAATCACCTTCTTTTTTAGTAATAAGTTTGTTTTATGATTTTAGGGTGATAATGAAAATATGAGTTATGAAGAAGAAATGTTTGGCAACTTAGGAACTGCATCACAGACAGATGTAACAATGGAAGAATTGTCTGTTAAATTTGAGCAATTAAAGTTTGCTTCACAAAAAAATGCAACTTTCCAGGAAAAAATTGAAAATAATCCTTTTGGCTTAATGGAAAACACCCGTAATGTGGGGGAAGTGGAAATATTATGTGGGTTCTCAATATGAAATGATCCAAACCGTTATTTTCATGGAGGTAGAGCCTTATGTTGTGACGACTTCAACGACTGCATTGACTCCGTTTAATATGCTGCTTTTAACATTAATAAAATTAAGATTAGATTTACATTTTAAACATTTAGCATATAGTTTTAAAATGTCTCCAACCACTGCATCAGTTTTTGAAAATATCATTCATATATTACACAAAAGGTTAAAATCTTTGATTATTTGGCCAGATCGTGTGGTCAGTAAAAAAATATTCCTGCATGCTTTAAAGAAGCCTTTCAGGAAAAAAACAACAGTTATTAGTGATTGCTTTGAGGGTTTTATAGAAAAACCTAAAAGTTATCAAACTCGACAACAATGTTGGTCTAATTACAAACACCACCACACTATTAAGTTTTTGATAGACATCACCCCTCAGGCAACTATTTGTTACATTAGTAGTGGTTTAGGTGGGCGAACATCAGATAACCAAGTGGTAGAATTAGGCCAATTTTGTAATCATATATTACCTGGTGATGTGGTGTTAGCTGAGAGAGGTTTCTTAATAAAAGATAGCATAGGTATAATTGGAGCTAAATTGGTTATTCAGCGTTTACAAAGGGGAAAACCCAATTACAGGGATTAACCCAAGAACATTAATAAAATTAAGATTAGATTTACATTTTAAACATTTAGCATATTGTTTTAAAATGTCTCCAACCACTGCATCAGTTTATGTAAATAGCATTCATATATTACACAAAAGGTTAAAATCTTTGATTATTTGACCAGATCGTGTGGTCAGTAAAAAATATTCCTTCATGCTTTAAAGAAGCCTTTCAGGAAAAAACAACAGTTATTAGTGATTGCTTTGAGGTTTTTATATAAAAACCTAATAAAAGTTATCAAACTCGACAACAATGTTGGTCTAATTACAAACACCACCACACTATTAAGTTTTTGATAGACATCACCCCTCAGGCAACTATTTGTTACATTAGTAGTGGTTTGGGTGGGCGAACATCAGATAAGCAAATGGTGGAATTAGGCCAATTTGGTAATCATATATTACCTGGTGATGTGGTGTTAGCTGACAGAGGTTTCTTAATAAAAGATAGCATAGGTATAATTGGAGCTAAATTGGTTATTCAGCGTTTACAAAGGGGAAAACCCAATTACACCCTTTGGAAATTGGGGCAACACGGCATATTGCTCATGTAAGAATTTATGTTGAGAGGATTATTAGAGCTATAAAAAATAAATTTAGAATTTTATAGCATGCTTAAAAGAGGTGACATAAATGAAAATGTTAGCTTATTGGATAAAATAATTACTGTTTGTAGTGCATTAATACATCTTGTTGAACCAATAGTACCTCTTTAAAGAACTATCTTTTATGTAAAAGTACATTGTAATTAATATTGCAGATGTAAATAAATAAATTATTTTTTAAATGTAGTATTCTAGGACCGTTTAATAACATAGTCATTATTCACTATTTTTGAATAGATAATATCACCCAATACCTTACCCATGCAAGTCACCGAGAGGCGGACCCGACCTGTTGTTTCGCTTCGGAAACAGCGAGGTCAAACCTTCCTCTTGCGTCAAATATCTGGGAATAGACCTCGAGCGAGGACTTAGGTTCTCCAAGCACCTCACAAGGGTGGTAGGGAAGGCCGAGGCACAAACTGCAGCCCTCCGGAGAATAACACCAAACATCGGAGGGCCTGGTAGTGCCAAGAGGAGACTGTACCTCAATATTGTACAGTCGACCCTTCTCTACGGAGCACCGGTCTGGATCGAGGCTCTAAGGTACCAAAAATATAAAGATATGTTAAACAAGGCGCAGAGGAAGCCTCTGCTGAACGTATGCAGTGCATACCGGACGGTATCAACCACGGCCCTGCAAGTAATCGCGGGCGCCCCTCCTATCCACCTGCTAGCCAGGGAACGTACGTCCCTCTGCAAAACACCGGACGGTCAATTGCCGGAAGCAAGAGCGGTCGTCAGAGAACGGCTTCTGGCGGACTGGCAGGCGGAACACAATAAGGCCCAGTGGACGAAGAGATTAATCCCGAATGTGAAGTCGTGGTTCGCTTGCAAGTTCAAGAGGACCAACTTTTATTTTACACAATTTCTAACGGGACATGGTTCGTTCCGAGCGTTCACACACCGCATCGGGAAGGCTAACGATGACCTGTGCCTGACCTGCCGCGTGAGGGAGCACGCGGAGCACTGCGTTTTTCGGTGCAGCGTCTACGCTCGCGGACAGGCCAGGCTCAGAAACCGATGCGGGGATATAGGTCCGGACAACATATTAAACCTCGCGTTAGAAAATGGAAACAGCTACGAATACATAATTGACGTCGTAACTATATAATTAAAGAAAGGGCGATACTCGAGCGCGCAGAGCAAAGCTGATAAGGGGGTTTCCTCGCCATCCTCATATAAATAAAAAAATAAATAAATAAATAAAAAAAAATAAATAAGTAAAAAATAAAAAAAATAATAATGTGAATAATAACAAAAGCACTTTCGATCATATGTAGAGACCTAATCTTGATCCTTAATACATCTAAGTCCTATCACGTCCCGATAGGTGCTTAGCCCACTTTCCACTTCAGGAAAATAACATCCGCCTATTCCTGCCGTTCTTAGGCAGATAAATAGGACACACATGTTTCTAACTTATATCCTAGACAGCGCGGAATGTCCCCATGTATCGTTCTCTAAAGAACACGTCCAGGGATATTCCGGGTCGGAAGAGGGGGTGGTTTTAGTTGGTAGGCGGCTGGTTATGGGGATCATGCAGGACGCATGGATCATACTCTGGTCTGTGGGCCCTAGCGTGTTCTCCTTTCCTGTCCGAGTCAAACAGTACTAGGGACACCTTCCCTAGTCTGCTAAGAGCGTTCCATCTCAATCCAAAAAAAATACCTTACCCATGAGTAATAGTTCATTACTGACGGGTTGAAGTTAGGTTCAAGTGGTGCATGCCACTATTAATATATTAGTCGTATATAAACTGTAAATAAAATTACTTAAACTTGTTTATTTAATATAATAATTGTTGTAATTTATATCTATACTTAACTTCGAAAAATTTCTAAAGGATTTTTAACTGTACCAATGGGTCATTATATTTTTTAGGTTTATACTTTTTTACTAGTAATTTTGACGTTTATCATTTTCAGTGACATTGACATTGAAGTTTCTATGGCAATAAAGCTTATTATTCATAGAAATCTTTAGTTTATTTCATTTTTTATACAGTATACTTGAATATGTAATCCATATTATAAAATTAGCTCCATTATAGCTGTCCCAAAAACTCAAATTAAATCAGAAGTATCTACATCAATTAATGCACTGCCTTTTATATAGAAAGTACTTGAAAAAACCGTACTTAAAAAATTTGTTACAACCAAATAACGGAATACTTGAGTAAATATAATCTTTTTCTCGCAATCACTCTGAGTTTCGAAAGGGTCACTCATGCGAAACAGCAATATAACTTACCATCTCAAAGTGGAAATTAATTATTGATAACAATAAATATGTAGTAGCTGTATTCTTAAGGCGGCTGCACAATTACCCGGGAACGAGAACGGGAAAAAAGTTAACCTCTACGTCAATAAACGTTTAGATGCACAATAACCGAGAACGAGAAGCTGTCCGGTAACGAGAACGGGAAAGTTGCCCATCTTTCAACTCGTTCCCGTTGTATTCCCGGAACCAATCAGAAAGCAGTATTTAAAATAGTGTCAAATGCCAATCAAAATTTGTTTTGTTTACAGTTTGATCGACCACGTTTTGTTTGTTTGTTGTTTACAATTTGAGCGACCAAGTTTTAGTCAGACACAATTTTATTTATTTTATCATAACGAATGATGAATTATTAATCGCTTTAGTGGAAAAATGTCCTCATCTTTGTGACCGATGCAGTAAGGAGGACCGATGGGACAATATGCGAGACCGTTTTGTGAGAGCATATTGTGAGTTCAATGCAAAAGCTCCATCAGGTTCAGCTGGGGGCCCAAAAAAACAAATAGATTTTGTTTATTTCAATATAATGCTTTGGTTGGGACCATATATCAGAAAGAGAAAGTAAGTGGGATTTATTTATTTTTAATCTCTGGTAACAATGACTCCAAACAGTTCAATCTTTTATATGGATGTGCAGTATACTAGAAATTGACAATTATTGTTGAGATAGTCCAAATCCTTTTTGATCCTTTTTGTCCAAAAAATATCATCTCTCTAAAGTTTCATGAATTGCATTTATTAATGGTGGTAATATCTTAAAATACTGTTAATTACAGTGTATTACATTGTGCTTCTGGTATGTCACATGTATCACTGCATATACAGTAGGACCCCGCGAAAATAATTAGATTATAACACAACAAGCAAATTTATTATAAATCCTTTATGTTTAAAGAAACTGGTGCAAAGTAAATTTTTAATATAGATTGTACCTGACTTTTTGGACTTCTCATTATAAATTCATACATATAGGTTGTTCGTAATATACTACTAGCTTTATTACTACCTTCTTTTACATATTTTTTGTTTTAGATTAACATCGTCAATAGCCGAATCACCATTGGCAAAAATGGGGGGACATGAAAGGAGCCTCCACGTAGATTGTGATCACTTGTGAATACAATCGGGCGTCCCCTGGAAACGAGTAATGTCGGCTAATCCTTTCAACACCGGTGCACCAACAACACAGATGCAATCAAAATCAAAACGGTCTTTATCAAGGCCATTTTTGATGACGACCTCAATTAATATTGAAGGACTATCAGTAGATAAAGAAGACCTATTGTCTAATATGTGCAGAGAACATGGTGTCGATGTTCTACTGGTTCAAGAAACCCATAGAGGTACTGCAAGCCGCAGACCAAGGATTCGGGGTATGAAGCTCATACTGGAGAGACCACACGACCAATATGGTAGCGCAGTCTTCGTCAGACCAGATATCGACGTAGCATCCACATCTCTAACAGATCAAAATGACATCGAGATCCTCACAGTGGAGATAAACTCCTGTACAGTAACGTCAATCTACAAACCACCAAACGCTGACTTTGCTTTTGAGGAACCGAATAACTTTCAATCACAGCAAATCAAATTCGTTCTGGGTGACTTCAACTGTCACAGTGTCGCGTGGGGTTACAACGAAACAGATTCCAATGGCGAAGAACTAGAAAAATGGGCTGAAAGCATGAACCTAAAACTTATTCACGATCCAAAGCAGCCTGCGTCGTTCAACAGCGGAAGATGGCGCAGAGGTTACAACCCAGACAATATATTTGTCAGCGACAGAATTGGAGACCAGGTGACAAAAATCGTTGGAAGCGCCCTCCCAAAGACACAGCACAGACCAATAATTTGTCTTTCCAACGCGGCAATCAGATACGAAATTGTTCCTTTCAAGAGAAGGTTCAACTTTACTAAAGCAAAATGGGAAAAATTCTCTGAAACATTGGATCAAGAAGTTTCCCAGCTAGAACTTTGCCCTGATTCATACGATAAATTTGTAGAAATCGTAAAGCAAGTATCACGGAAATTTATCCCTAGAGGTTGTCGAACTGAGTACATAGCGGGGCTCAATGAAGAATCTAAACCCCTACTTAAAAGATACGAACAGCTATATGAAGAAGACCCTTTCTCGGAAGCGACAATACAGGCTGGGGAGGAAATGTTACATGCGATATCCGCCAACAGAACGGAAAAGTGGTGCAAGCTGGTCACGAGTCTGGACATGAAACAAAACAGCAGACGTGCCTGGAAGCTGATTCGGAATCTTGGCAACGATCCCGCTGCTCCGGCAGTCAACATGACAGAAGTCACACCCGATCAGATAGCCCATCATCTTCTAATGAACGGTAAGACGACATCAAGAAAGAACAAGGTGAGAGCTCAACGGAATATCGACGAAGAAAGAGATGTTCTAGGTACCTCTTTTTGTCTAGAGGAGATGAGAGGCGCGATCCATCAAATGAAAGATAATAAAGCGGCTGGCCTGGACGACATACGAACAGAGCAAATAAAGAACTTCGGACTAAAAACCGTAGAGTGGCTCGTAAAAATGATGAATTGCTGCATCCGTACATTACAAATCCCCAAAATCTGGAGAAAAGCTAGAGTGGTAGCCCTCTTAAAACCAGGGAAGGATCCGGCGGATACAAAGAGTTTTAGACCTGTATCTCTCTTGTGCCACCTTTTCAAGGCCTTTGAAAGAATGATACTGAACCGGATCGCAGAATATGTGGAGACTAAAATTATTCCAGAACAAGCAGGATTCAGGCCCGGAAAGTGCTGCTGCAGTCAAATTCTTAATCTCACCCAACATATTGAAGATGGTTTTGAACGGAAGGAAATAACAGGAGTAGCATTCATAGACCTAACTGCCGCCTATGATACAGTTAACCATCAACGGCTACTCGCAAAACTCTACGAAACTACAAAGGATTTCCGACTAACAAGGTTAGTGAAATGTCTCCTCCAGAATAGACGCTTCTACGTAACGCTCCAGTCCAAGAACAGTCGGTGGAGGGACCAAAAAAATGGACTACCACAGGGAAGTGTCCTCGCGCCGATTCTATACAACATATACACCAACGACCAACCCATACACCAACAAACAAGGCAATTCATTTACGCTGATGATACAGCGGTGGCAGCTCAGGGAAGAACCTTCAATGAAGTCGAAGTGAAACTGACAGATGCCCTGGGAGACTTAGCTCTATACTATGATAAAAACCATCTGAAACCCAATCCCACAAAAACCCAGGTATGTGCTTTCCACCTGAGAAACAAGCATGCCCGAAGGTCGCTGGAGGTGGAATGGCGTGGTCAGATGCTGGAACACAACAAGACGCCAAAATACCTTGGCGTCCGTCTGGATAGAACTCTGTCTTACCGATACCACTGTCAAGATGTCAAGAAGAAAGTAAGTGCCAGAAATAATATCATCCGCAAGCTAACTAATACAAAATGGGGAGCACAACCACACACTCTCCGCACTTCTGCCTTGGCATTATGTTTTTCGGCCGCGGAGTTTGGAGCACCAGTATGGGCAAACTCTGCTCACGCAAAGAACGTCGACGTGGCTCTAAATGAAACGGTCCGTATAATATCGGGTTGCCTGAAACCGACACCTATCGAAGAGGTATACCCCATTGCTGGAATTGCTCCACCACCTATCAGGAGGAAGGTCACGTCAGAGGTAGAACGGAAAAAGCAGGAGACGGACCGAAGACACCCCTTATATGACCACCAAACTCAGCCAAGCAGACTAAGATCTCGGAAAAGCTTCCTGAAAACATCAAGATCCATCCCCGAAGCGCCAGAGACGCGCCGAATACACCTATGGCAAGCGTCAGCTACCGCGACACATTTTCCTCCCTCGGAGGAAATGGCTGCTGGACACAATTTACCGTATCCGACTTGGAAAGCGCTAAACAGACTAAGAACCGGCGTTTCACGTTGTGCTAGTAACCTGAAAAAATGGGGATACCAGGAGGACGATACCTGCGACTGTGGCGCGGTTCAGACCAGCCGGCATCTACTATCATGCACAGAGATGAGAGAGACCTGTACAGAACAAGACTTAATTATAGCAAATGACAGGGCCATCTATGTGGCCAACCATTGGAAATACAGAATTTAAAGTTGTTGGTGTTCCGGACACGGAAAGTAAGTATTGGCAAAAAGAAAAGCACCTTCTACTAATTCAAGTTGTAGGTAAGAGAATATTTTGAAATATTTAGTTATAGTCCATTCGCTAATGGTAAACTATTGCAAAACCTGTATAACTATATCTTCTTCTACTGGGTCTAGAGACCTCGTACATACACCATTCTTTTCACTTTTTTATAAGCTCTGTTTTTAGTAAAAATGCTTTTTTTGATAAAATACTTGTGAGTTATTTTCGAAAAACGTCTAAAAATATTGTTTTAATTGAAAAATGAACATATTCACTTCAAATAACTTGAAAAGTATTAACTTACGGCCATTTGCACCGACTATATTAAGGCTAGCTTAAGATTAAGGCCCACTTAAAGTAAATATTTTCGGCGTCAACTTCTGCGGCGTAAGAAAACTTAAATTAAGTGAGGTTTAAATTGAGTTTGACATATGGTGAAGCGAAAATATTTACTTTAAGCTAGCCTTAATCTTAGCCTTAATATAGTCGGTGCAAACGGCCCTTAGTGAGAAAACTCTAGAACAAAAGTTGCTTAGAATTAGTCAGTTTATCCACTTCAGGGCTTATTTTAAAGGTAAATTTTTTCATTTTCACCCCCGAGTGAAACACCCCGGGTGAAACACTCCCGGGGTAAAAGTACATATCGGCACAATATCACTTTTTTTATTTGACATGTTAACTAGGTGTATGCCACATTTTGTTTGTCAATCTAAGCGGTTTTTTAAAATCTGGAGCAAAAACCTTGAGTAAACATAATATTAACAAAGTACCTGGGTAATACTTCAAAATTTTCAACATATAAATTTATTTTTAGCTTTATACCTGTTGGAGAAACCAGTCGAACACAGATGGTGTTTGCAGATAACACTGAGTAAGTTTTTATTTAAGGTTTAAGAGTTTAAGTTTAAGAGGCAACAGTAGCAATCAACAGGTAGCAACAAACGCGACCCAAGATTACGGCTGTATTTTTGAATATTTTGTCGAGATATTTGGCACACATATTCGTAATATAATAAAGAATGGCGGTACAGAGCCTAAATTGAGAAATATGTTAGTATGTGGAAACTACTCTATAACTAAATAAAATATTGTAAAAAGGAGCCTGTACGGCTATTAAGAAGAACAAAAAAATAAACTTTTTTATACCATGTCTTGATTTTGTCATATTGGACCTAGTAAAATTTTTTATCTCTAACAAGAAATCGAACATACTATAACTAAATAACTGATTAGTCAACATAGAGAAAGTGTCACTATCATTTTGACAAACCTGCGTCAGATTTCTGTTCTGTTATCTGCATAGAGATTACAAACACTCGATACGAATCGTATCCGCCATGTTTTACCATAACGCTGTAGACTGTTCGTAATCCCTATGCAGATAGCAGAACAGAAATCTGACGCAGGTTTGTCACTTTCTCTATGTTGACTAATCAGTTATTTTGTTATAATATGTTCGATTTCTTGTTAGAGATAAAAAATTTTACTAGCTCCAATATGACACAAATTCTAGGCATGGGATAAAAAAGTTTATTTGAAGAAAGTTTATTTTTTTGTTCTTCTTCATGGCGGTACAGGCTCCTTTTTGCAATATTTTATTTAGTTAGGGAGTAATTTCCACATACTAACATATGTCTCAAATTGGGCTCTGTACCGCCATTCTTTATTATATTACGAATATGTGTGCCAAATATCTCACACATATTCAAAATTACAGCCGCAATCTTAGACCGCATTTGTTGCTACCTGTTGATCGCTACTGTTGCCTCTTAAGTAAGAGTTTATTTTATTAAATTTTATTATACCATGTGATATTGGTTTATAGACTTGATATTTCTGAAGATCTAGAGGAAACAGTGAAAACAGAAACTGAACATTCTCAAGAGGAAATCATCATCGAATATGATCCACCAGAGGAAGTTCCACCACGTTCACTGAATTCCTCACAGTCAACATCAAAGCAAGCAAAACGAAATGTAATGGACATGATGAGTGTTGCAGCAACCAATTTCAGCAAACTTTGCGAGACACGACTATAACAAAAATAATCACAAAGCAGTAGTGACCTAAATTTTATGAAATCCGTGGTAGAAGACATGAAGTCCTTAACACCAAGGAATAAATTAAAATTTAAAAAAGAAGTAATGGAGCTTTTATTCAAATATATGGATGAGTAAATAAACTACACAAAAGACCTAATTAGTTTTATTTCATTCAAGTAAAATGTATTTTTCAAGAATCCCCAATTATCGGTTATTGGTTAAGTAATCTTCACAAAACTGATAATGTGGAATACAATAAAGACCAGGGCAATGGTCGAATTTACTACAACTGCAATCGATCAGGTTGCAATAACAATTTTAAAATGTCACTTACATTTACTTTTGTCTACTATTTATTTTAGGTCAGTATGCTGTTCAAGAAAATAAATTTCGCACACGTGCCTTAAAAAGCCAAGGTTCGTGTAAGATTGGTATGACATGTGAAGGGTCAGGGGGAATGTAGCAGTTAACACTGCTTACTTATAAATTCCTCTCTTAAGATATAATTATTATCATTAAATATAACTAAATTAATAAATACTATCCCCTGGGCCGGCGTAGCCGAGTGGTAGTGTGCTAGGCTAGAGTGCCGGTGGTCCGGAGTTCAAATCCTACCGCCGGCAAGAACAACTAGACATTTTTAAAAATGTTTATAGGCCCCAGGTCGACTCAGCCTGAATAAAATGAGTACCTTGGGTAAAACCAGGGATAATAATAGGCGGTTGAAGCGTAGCACTGGCCCTGTTACCTTCCTTGTATACCGTAGGCCCTAGATATAGCAGACTACCCTGCTATACTCCCAAAGCCACGTGAGCGGTATAAAAGGGGAGACTATTATTATTAATACTATCCCCTCAAAATTAACTTCGACCCGCCCATGTCTAAAATAGTTACGCTGTCACCGCTTAAAGGTCGCAACTTGAGAGCGCTCTGCGCTCCGCTCCGTCAAATAGGTCACGGGGAGATTCAGTGGGCCATCGACATTTAACTAAGTCAGTACACAGACTTTGATTTTGTTTTTCTTGGGTAGTCAAATCTGGGGCATAAATAATAAGGATTTTATACAATCAATGTACTAAACAACAGTTACATCAATATTAAAATATACGAAGGTGTCCAGTTCCAGAATTAAAACCATTATTAAACAATTTACATCGTAAAGCCATGTGGCAAATGGTAATGAATGGCATTGGCGCTGTAGTCTGTGTACTTTAGGCCCCAGGTAAGTCAATAAATCATTTATCTTTAAAAAATCCACTCTTTTATAAATATACATATCGTTATTTTGCTGTCATGATCCAATATTTAAATCATAGTAATATGACTTCATATCGATTGACCTTTGGTCAGCTTTTTGTGGTAGTTTTTGTCCTTTTTTTTTTCTAAATCCGATAAAAACAGAGCCCATGTATATTTTATCTAAGGCGCATGTTCGACGAAATGGTAAAATGACAGCAGTCACAAGTTGACGGCTGACAGCATACATAAAGAAGTAATGTTTGTTTGTTCTTGTAAAAACAATGTCTTTGATCGGATGTTAAAACGTTTACTGTCATAACAATTCGTGGAGACTTTTGATTTCTTAGATGTTATTTGTTGTAGATTTTACTACCCTTGTTATTGCAAACTGTTTGGATCATTCGGACCATTACCTACAACTACAACAATATAGCAGTATCCCCATCCAGTATCAGCTTTGGACAGTTCCACCCAGCTCTACCTAAATAAGACTTTACAGGAGCCCACAGAACTTTACAATTCTAGTGGACGTAACAGAAAACAAGAGTGTGGAACAGATAAGCTATGTTATCATTATTTACATTTTTATATTAATAGTTTGTTTCTTTCATGAAATACTGTTAAACGGTTCTATATGCATATAAACCCGGTATACCGCTCATAATTTTTGTAATTAATAGAGGGTTTTTGTTGTTTTTTTATATATAGAGAGACATATTAGATTATACATCAGGATTTTACATAAACAAAGTAGGTAATGGTAAATAATAATTAACTCATTACAATAAATCAAACTTTAAGGGAAGGGGTAATTAAATTTATATCTAGAGGATTTCAATAAGAGAAAAGTTTTTGTATAAGGTTTATATATATATATATATATATATATATATATATATATATATATATATATTACTCACGGACTTTGCTTGTTTTTCACTAATACCTATCTTTTCTTCGCACAGTTGTGGTGGTACTTTATATATTTTTGTCGTGGCTCTTAGGTCCTGGTGTACCGTTTATCCCATCACAACTGTTAACTAATTTCATGTATGTATAGACATATATTATATATACATATTTTATGTGATTTAGTATTTATTATCAATATATTTGTCATTAGCACTTTTGACTTTTATTTCAGCCTATTACCAGTATATAATATATCAAGACAAGGTTAGTATTGAGTATTTTTAATGCATTTCAGGTGATCGTATCTAGTGTCATTTAGTTCCTGTAATTCTTGACTTCAAAAAAATCTTTTCATATCACTTTTATTTCCATCTTTCTTATCTAGTTGTATTAAGTTTTGTATTAACAAGTCTCATTTTCTTCCTTGTTTCTATCAGTTCATTATCCATCTATCTGTTTTTATATCTCTAAAGCCAATATTCCTGTTCTTAGGACAGAAAAACAAACACATGGATAAGACAGAAAACCAAAGTCACCGATGGGGTACAAAAATCACTAAAATTGAAATGGAAATACGCTTGACACGTAGCTAGGAGCGATTTTAACAAATGGCACAGAAAATATCTAACCTGGAGACCATACGAACACAAAAGACCCAGAGGCAGACCTCCTATAAGATGGATAGATGATCTGAAACGAACTGCCGGGAAAAGTTGGCTACAAGTAGCGTACAACAAAAAACAATGGAAAGGAAGACTTGAAGAGGCTTATGTTCAGATGTGGACGTGAATGGCTAGACGAAGAAAAAGAAGAAGAAAGCCAATATTCAGTGTACTGAAGCTAGCCCGAATACTCACTTGAGATTTAGTGTCTCTCTGCCCATTTGATTTATTCTTCTGAGCTAAGCCACTCTTCATTAGTGTCTTACATCACTTTTCTCCTATTTTGCCCCTATTTCGTCAGTTTTTTTTCTCTTCAAAATCCCAATACCCAGAGTATTGGGTGTAGCGTAAAAACCCGCTACTTTGTAGAATTTATTTTAATAAGACCCACTCTGCATTTAGAGGTCCTCTCAGGTAGCTGTTGATTTTCATTTTTCGCAAATATTTATTAGTCGGTCCATTTATATTCTTGTTGTGCACCCTGTATATACATTTTCAATTCTATGATGAAATTAATGATGCCTGATATAAATTAGAAAAATTATTTCCATCATCTCGAATAATATTTATTGAGAAAATATTATTGTCATTTTCATTTTAAACCTTTAATTATTTCCAGTTTTCGTTCTTTCTAAATATTTTATTCCGAAGCAAAATTATTTATCAAGCCATTAATTTTTTGTAATTTTAAAACGTTCAACTTTGTCAATTTCAATGACAGTGTCTTTTTCGTTATCAGCTAATACTGACCTTCAAGTAGTTTCTTCTACTTTCATAAATTCCATGCTGGTGTCTTTCTGGTTCATTTTTATAATCGTCGCCAAGTAGGTAGCATCGAACAACTGCAGACCTAATTGGTAAGTTGTTTTTTTTTTTGGTTGTATCATTTACTTTTCCGATCATATTTTTCATTAATTGACTCACTCGAATTAGCAGAATATATTTATAATTTTACGTATTTGTATTGTAAATTTGATTCATCCAATAAGAAAATAATTTTGGGGTATTCATTGATTTATTTTCCGTGAATGGTAATTCATTAGCATCAGCAGTTGTATTAAATATTAATTATTTTCAAGTTTAATTTAGTACGTTAATTTTATAGAAATATGTGGGATTTAATTTATTTATTTTTATTTATTTATTTAATTGTATTTTGTAATTGGGGTGGTTAAATTAAAACACTTGGGGTTTATATTTGGTTTAGAAGTCACCTCTAAGATTTTCTGTGCTGCTGGTGGGGAATATTAGGGTTTTGTTGACTTGGGTGGTGGGGGCCCTTCATAAATTTATGCTGCGGGTTATCTACATCTTTATTTCTCTTCTAGGCACCCAGGAGAAGGGCGTGGCCCGAGCTTTACATCATATGTGTTGGCCCTGATAACAGAATGTTCCCCAGAAAGTAAATGACATCGCAAATGGTAAATAGCAGTTCTTCAAGACCGTCCCCTATGGGTTCGACGAATAGTTAGACAGCTGCGGAGGCAACCACCGAACTATCAGTATGTCAAACTACCACCTGACGCCTCCCGAAGATCTGGAGCTGTAGATAACCTAGGACAGCACCGGAAGAAGCCTTCATACCACAAGCTGTCTTTATTTGAATCTTATATTTGCCTGTCAGCAGAGACAGTTTTTTTATATAGAGTAACTTCATAATGATTATAATGTAGATCCTTAATTATAACCAAAGAAATGAGAAAATAAAGCATTTATACCGAAATTCATTCCTTTTTACTGATAGTGTACCATATGCCTGGAGAATGCAGAAGAGTAGAATACAAGAACCCACATAAAGTCTCATGCTCGCCGTGTTGGTGATGTTATGTCGAATTTGTTTCTTGGTCCAATGTTGGCATTTGGAGATGAGTTCGATATATCATTGTCAATATGAACACGACATGGGTTACAGGAAGAACGATGAATGTCTATCTGGAAACATTTTCGGTAAAATGAGAAACAAACTTACATATTAATTATTTTTCCCCTTGCGTCCAATCTTGTGACGTATTTCTAAGACGATTCTCATCGTTGTTTCTATTTGGCCATTCACAGGTTGATACTACTCTTTCTAAGCTAAAAAATTGAACAAAAATCGCAAAATGACCAAAAATTTACATTCATCGTTTTTCCCTCTGGCCGTTCATGTACTAGTGAAATAATTTTAACCATGGAGGATGATGGTAGAGGTATAATGTTATCTACTATCTAACACATTATGGACACGTTATATCTACAACATAGTCGTTTTCCAAAAGAAGAGCGTTGAAACACTCCTGCTAAATTAACTAGTGGAGTTACAATTTCAAAAGTAGGCACTTGACTTTACGAGATAATTTTGTTGATAATACAGTTTCTAGAAGTGACTATGATAGTACAACTAGACTAATACAAATCCCATCCCTATTAAGAGAGGCGTGAGGCAAGGAGACGTAATATCGCCAATGCTGTTCAACCTAGCACTAGAAGACGTCTTCAAAACGACAAATTGGTCAACATACGGCATTAACGTTAATGGCAAGAAGCTAAACCACCTCAGATTCGCTGACGACATTGTGATTATAGCGAGCTCATTCGAGGAACTGCAAATTATGATAGAGGAACTCGCAGGCAGCTCCCAATACGTCGGCCTGAAAATGAACATGAAGAAAACAAAAATAATGACAAACACAGATGACCCCAGACGTATAACTATAAATGGCAGTGAGATAGAAAAAGTCCAGGAATATATCTACCTAGGCCAAATCCTGAAACTTGACAAAGAAAACCAAAGTGCGGAAATTAATAGGAGAGCAAGACTAGCATGGGCAGGATTTGGAAAACTTGGTTGGATACTTCTCTCTCTTCAATCCTGACCCCCCGGAGGGAGTGTAGTGGTCGACGTGATGTAGTGTATTGTCCGTCTCCAAAGATCTCTGTCTCTGGTAATTTCTTTTAATTCATGCATAGGTCTTTTGCATATTCCTGTAATCTGATCGATCCATCTTGTTGGGGATCTTCGGCCTTCCACCTTTCCTTGTATAATGAGTCTTTCCATCTTTTCTGTGTTGGCTCTCATAACATGTCCAAAGTATTTTAATTGTTGGAGATGGACTTTACTGGAGAGCCGTTGGCTAACTTTTAGCTCTCTTAAAATCGAATTATTTGTTCTATGGTCGGTCCAAGGAATTCGTAGCATTCGTCTCCAACAGAACATTTCAGTGGCGTCTATCTTTCTTCTTTCCGAATTTCTCAGGGTCCAAGATTCACATCCGTAAGTCAGTATTGGGAATATTAAGCAGTTGATCAACCTCACCTTTAACGCTCTTGAAATTTGACAGTCCTTCCATATTGTGGTCATTTTTGCTGTGGCGACTTTTGCTAGATCACATCTACGTTTTATTTCCTCCTGTAGTGACCCTGTATTTGTGATTAATGATCCCAGATATAAGTATGAGTTCACAACCTCAAACCGATCAATTGTGGTTATATGTGGATGATTGTTATGTAGTCTATCCACTATCATGATCTTTGTCTTTGATATGTTTAATTGCAGACCAAATATTTGACTTTCGTTTTCAACCAGTCGTATAAGATCAATCAGCTCTGCTTGACTATTTGCAAGAAGGGCTGTGTCATCTGCGAAACGTAGGTTGTTTATTTTATGACCATTTATTGAGATGCCTTTTTCCCATCCTTGAAGTGCTCTTCTTATAATATGCTCTCCATATATATATTGAATAATTGTGGCGATAGTATACATCCCTGTCTGACACCCCGTTCTGGATGAAATTAGTTTGAAAGTGTGTCAAGCACTTTAACTGATCCAGTAGTGTGTTCGTATAGTTCAGTTATAAGCGAAATAAGGTGTTGGGGTACGCCCACTTCTTTTAGTATTTGTCATAAGTGTCTCCACTTGACCCTGTCGAACGCCTTACGATAATCTATAAAGCATATCGATGGCTTAACTTGCAAACCGACTAACTCCACTTTTTTCCGAAATATAGGTTTTTGCGTTGTTGACTGAGTCTAGTTGTCTCTCACATTATGTTCAATAAAATATCTCCCTAGTGTTTAAAATTACGGAGAAAACGGCGAACACGTAAAACGGTCAACTGCTAACACTAGTATAACAACACCGAGACGTGGCTAATTCCAAGGTCAACCGCCAGTTTATTTGTACTTGACGGTGAATAAACAGAGTGCCACGTTTTAAGTGCGGTCTTTTTTAGAAAACTATAAATTAACAGATAAAATAAAGCTGATTTGATAACGATACAGTGTATAAGAGTCGTGGTAAGTAGTTTTAATGAAATAATATAACTTTTTGTAAGAAATATCCTAGTTATAACATAATAAATATTGATGATAGAGTTGTCCATTTTTACCCTAACTATTTACTATGTTAATTGAGGAGTTACCCAATATACCAATTCTGTGATTTTACATTATTCCCGTAATCTATAAATTAAAGTTGTTAATTTTTTACGATTTAAAATGTGAAAAGAAGTCCAGTGCATAAATAAAAGTAAGACTTTTCTTCTTACTTTTTAAAAATTCTACATATTTTATGTTTAATAAAAAATTCCAAAAAAGTATATAAAATAAACGGTTTGGATGTTAATAAGATTATTGTTGCAGATAAAGAGGATGTCGAGGGCACAAAAACTTGTTGAAGCTGCACTGAAGGAAAACAATGAAAATTACTTAATTCGCACAGAAGAATCTATTGAAGATATGCCTGTTATACTTTTTGCTGATAGTACGTCAACATATGATACTTTAACAGGAAATATCATGGAAATTGAGCCACTTGCAAGTGGTACATCTGAGGCTGCCACAGAGGTGTTCATCAATATTGAGCCACTAGATATCATTCCGCCTATATCTAATGCTGATACACAAGAGATTATGAATGTTGCGCGTCTTGATAATGATTCGCCTGTTTCCTTGAAATCTGTTAGTGAAGAATGCTTAGCTCCAGTTACAATGTACCATTGTACAGCACAGGAAGACAACAATACTAACTTGATTGACAAATATTTCAGTGATGATAGCGACTGCATGAATGCAAAACGTGTACCTTATTCTGAGCACTCTGATTCTGACAGTGAAGAAGAACCAAGAAGAATTAAGAGAAGAAAGAGGTGTCAGGTAAAGAAAGCTACATGGAAAGATCAAATGAACAAGCTTCACAGAGAAAATGGGCAACAGTATACTGGGCGTAAAAAAATTGAAGGGAAATGGGAAAGAATACAAAAAAAATAAACGAGTTCTTAAACCTCGATGCAAATGTAGGACAACTGATAAAAGTGCTTTAAAATGTAGCGAAGTTTCAGAAGAAGAAAGGAAAAATATATTTGAGATGTTTTGGAGGATGAATTTGGAGGATGAAGAGTTTTTGAACAATATTCCAAAAATGGAATCCCATTATTGCCGCAAAAGTTCGGCAAAGCTTTATTTGTTACCAGAATGGACCTCAAAAAAAGCCTTGTACAATTTCTACACATTAGACTGGTGCACGCCACGGAATATCACTCCTCTGTCAATTGCTAAATTTAGCAACACTTTAGAAATTGAAAATATATCACTGTTCAAGCCAAAAAAAGATGAATGCGAAAAGTGCCTCTCTCACAAACTCGGAAATATACCTGACACAGAACACAAGGAGCACATAGAAAGAAAGAATGAAGCTAGACTTGAAAAAGAACAGGATAAAAATAAAGAAGAATTTGTATTCACAATGGACACGCAAGCTGTGCTATTGGCACCCAAATCTAATGTGTCATCTCTATATTATAAAACTTAGATATGCACGCACAATTTCTGTATATTTAATATAAAAAATAAAGACGGATTTTGTTATCTCTGGAACGAGACCGAAGGTGGGTTATCCTCTGACAATTACGCTACCATAATTGTCAAGTTCATCACGGAGAAACTTTTGCCGAGTATCCACAGAGAACCTGGACAGGATACTAAAATTATATTGTACAGTGATGGTTGTACAGCTCAAAATAGAAACGTAATATTGGCAAATGCATTACTAAACGTGGCAACATTAAACAATGTCACAATTCAGCAGAAGTATCTAGAGGTAGGCCATACTCAGATGGAAGCGGACTCGATGCATGCCACCAGAGAGGAAACTGAAAAACAAAATAATTCATATACCAGCTGAATATGCAGAAGTTTGTGTTGGAGCTCGCAAAAATCCTAAACCTTACAACGTATCTTACCTAACCCATGAATTTTTTAAATCCTTCGCAAGTTTACAGTTTTATAAGTCAATAAGACCAGGGAAAGCCATAGGAGATGCCAAGGTACTTTTAATGTTAATTTTGTTTGGTCTTCTACAGACACAGAAGACGAAACCATTGTTAAATTGTTAATGTTTTGTTTTTTAGGTCACAGATATTCGTGCCCTACAATATAAACAAGGGAACCTGTACTTTAAGTTACGGTTTACAGATGAATGGCAGTTACTGCCACAGCGATGTGATAAAAGGGTCTCAGTTAAACCTATTGAAAGCTTACCGAATCTTCATGAAAATCGGCTTAAAATAAGTAGTCGTAAATTCAAAGACTTACAACAACTAAAAAGTACCTTGCCGGTGGACTACAGGGACTACTACGACAATGTGCCACATGAAGACTCATAAATAAAATACTCTATGGTATAATAAAAATAAAATACTTGATTATAAAATAAAAATACAAAAATATACTTACAGTTTGATTTAATTTTCCTATAGAGGTTCCATAATACGATGCAGAGAAAAGTGGGTAACTCCGATTATTTACTGTTTTCTTTTAATTACAAAGAGGGTAACTCCAAAAATTTAAATAATTGCTATTTAATCAAAATATTTTTTTAAGCTTTTTAGTAAATTCAAAGTGCAAAATAAATAGGCAGCAAATGCATTTTTGGAATATTGATATTGTAAGTATTAATTTTTTTAAGAAGTTTTTTTGTGTTCCTGTAAAGTTTTAAAAAACGGAGTTAGCCGCTGTGCAAGTTATGCCATCGATATGTACAGTGTATTATTGAATTCCCTAGATTTTTCGATTATCTGTCGTATATTTAACAGGTGTTCTCTAGTACCCCTACCTTTGGTAAATCCAGTTTGCTCTTGTGGAATTTCTCTTTGAAGGAATGTTTTTAGTCTCTCGTTGATTAAATCCAGAATATCCTCCAATAAAAAAATTATACCCCAAAGGAAATTTTTTAAACAAAAAAAAATTAAAAAGGGAAAGAAAAGTTCAAAATTGTAAAAGCCGTCCTCAGAACAAGCCAATATGCTAGCTGAAAAAGTTTTAATTCAAAAATAATTTATTTTTTTATGTGTCTTAAGAACCGCAAAATACCTCAATATTTGAGGACCAAAGTGTTCAACCAGTGCATCCTTCCTATCATGACATATGGGTGTCAAACATGGACCCTAACCAAGGCAAATATGAATAAACTAGCCACAACAGAAAGAGCTATGGAAAGAGCAATGTTAGGTATACGACTGTCAGATAAAAAGAGGAACGACTGGGTAAGATCAAAAACAAAAGGCGAGGACACAACAACAAAAGTTGCCAAACTTAAATGGAGCTTCGCAGGCCACACTGTTAGACAAAAGACCAACGTTGTAATGCAACGATACAACATTGGAGACCTTACCAAAGTAAACGATCGAGAGGAAGACCACATATGAGATGGGTTGATGATATTAAAAGAGTAGCCGGAACGAATTGGAAATATGTTGCTCAGGATAGAGACCGATGGAAGGAGTTGGGAGAGGCTTATGTCCAAACGTGGACGATAGAAGGCTAAGATGAAGAAGAAGAAGAAGAAGAAGTGACTTGCTAACAAGAAAATATATTCCCATTATTAAAAATAATTTTCAAATTGCAATTCAAGAAGGAATGCGTCATTTTAGTAATGCTGTTAGTGTAGATTTATGGGTAAAAGATTGCGAGGGTAAAACTTAAATATTATTTTATAAAAGACAAGACGATGAATTTCCACAATTCAAGAAAGATGATTTCTATTTAATTTACATGAACAATTCACAAAAGTATATGTTGCAAAATTTGGTAGTAATATAGTTTCGATTTTGACCTAACTGCAATTTTAGTCATTGATGAATTTGGGGAAGGGTACCCGGCAGCTTGTATGTTTACTAATCGCAAGGATACTAAAGTTTTTGAGTATTTTTTTTAATTTGTAGGGATAATGCAGGATTTAGAAATCCCAAAGTGTTCATGACGGATATAACTGTAGTATTTTATTCAGCACATGGGAAAAAGTTATGGGTTCTGTTGAAAACCATTTGTACTGCTCTCGGTACATAGATCGTGCATGGCAGACCAACTTAACAAAAATTGCAAATTGTGAAAAAAAAAGATGTTTACAAAACCATAAAAGTACTCCAAGAATGTTTAGATGAACACAAATTTCTAAATTATCTAGAGGAAATTATAAATTTACTATATGATGATGCTGATATTACCCGAATTTTTGCAAAATATTTTTCTGATAATTATAAAAGCAATTAAGACAATGGGTATATTGTTTTAGGAAGAAATATGTTATAAACACCTATTTGCAATATGCATTGCAAAAGTATGCACAAGAGCATAAAATACTTTTATCAAGATGACAAAGGACAAACAGACTAGATAAATATTTAAATACTTTTTTAAAATATAAGACAAAAAAAAATATACTGATTACGTGGTTTCAAAAAATGTAGAAATTAATCATTCTTGTTGTCACTTAATGTATGTATTCATTTTGTAAAGTGTACATTCACTCATTTTCATGTACTTGTGAAGCCTTTTTATAAAGAGTAATATTTGTAAGCACATTCATTATATTGTTATTAACGTAGACAATTTATGGGGCTATTCTAGTGTAAAAGTACGAAATTCATATACTTTTTTGGGAATTTCTAAAATAAAAAGTACTCCAATTGTTTTGAAAATTTGCATGAGAATTTACTATAAAAAGAAGTACATGAACTTTTTTCATAAAACAGTTGAACAATTTTCATAAAAAAATATTGAAAATTAAACGATTTATGTGCCATGTACTGACACCGTGAAAATAAAAACAGCTCTATCCAGTTTCCTCATACCTACTTAAGAAATCTGATAAAAATTGTTTGTATTTGACTGATATAGATTTTATATATGTCTGGTAAACAAGTAAATATTTTGGGTACGAATCATGTATAATTATGTTTCCCAATAGATTTTTGGGCATTAGAAATTTAACATAGTCGTGATGTTTCCTTCTGGTGTTATAAGAATGATCCAAGGATTTTAATATATATTTATGTAACATATGTAAATAGAATTGTTTAATTCAATTGATACAACTTTCTAATACTAAATACACCGGCTTCTTAGTAAAGTAGTTCTGACGAGTATAGACTTGACTTATTTAGAATTATTTTCAGAAATCTCCGTTGTAGTACTTTAAGTTTCGTTAACCCGGCAGTGGTCGCTATATGAGATTTTCTCTCACGGTTTCAGAAAATCGCGCACAACTTTTTTTCTGGGAAATTATACGCGCTGTAGTTCCTTCTAGTCTCCTAACTATCCTCCCTCGACAATCTAATAGACTCGTCCGCTCAGATAGTGACTCAGTTTACTTAGTATCACCATATTGTTGAGTCAGTGCGCTTCATGTGAGAGATTCTCTCATCAAGCGATCACCGACGCCACTAACTGTATATAAAAATTAATATTATTTTTCCCCTTAAAACCTGAAATAATATCCTTTTATGATGTAATAAAAGACGCCGTGGATGTGGTCGATTATATAAAAACCCTTATTCTGTTTCACGAGTTAGTTGTAGATGGTCACTTACCATATATTTTTCAATATTAAATATTGGCGGCATCAGCAGTCATATTTTATATAATGATAATAATAATAAAACAGAAAAACGTCGCGTCTTTTTAAAGCAAATGGCTTTATCGTTGAGGAAACTTTATCTTTTTTGTAAAATTTTGTAAAAAAACGCAAATGTTTCTTAAACAAAAAAAAACCAATGCCGGGTTAAATGCGAAGCATGTGTACCACCCCATGCCAAATTGGCATGTCCGAAACTAGATTAAATCAATGAATAATAAACAGCTTTTAACTAAGACAAATTTATAATATTGCTGAGGTAACCAAATTGATATATGTAATAACATTCTTAGAGTTTTGCACACTATATCTATGTAGACATCCCATCTTAAGTGACAGTCCATATACAGTAGGAAAAATGAAAGAATACCCATGAACGAACATATAAAACACGCTGTATTTTCCTGTCACCGTGTCAGACAAAAAATTGGCCAGCGCAAGTATATGTAATAATTATTGTTACATGTATTGCACTGGACAATTTTCTTTGTGCCACGGTGACAGGAAAATACAGCGTGTTTTATATGTTCGTTCATGGGTATTCTTTCATTTTTCCGACTGTACCTACACACCTAAATATTTGGTGTAGTTTTTTCTACTTATGTTTATATGTCGTGTATTATTATTTCTTATATCTAGTTCAGTGAAGTCAGGTATATTGTTTTTATATATTAAAAACGGTATAAAATAAGTTTTGTCAAAATTAACAGTAAGTAATCTTCCATTCAGCCGTTCTAGTAACCTAACAGTTTCTCTTTCTGCAAAAATTTTCAGTTCGTCCCAAGAATTTACTGGTGTGGAGAATAACTGTATCTTCAGCAAAATAGCTAATCTTGCCATTTATTTCCATTCCTGCCAAAGCATTTATATAAGTAGTAAACAGTAAGGCTGAAGCGTTTTAAATATCTGCTCAGATGGAGTCAGGGATAAAATTAACTACATAGATACTGTGGGGTCGAAACGGGGCTAAAGTAGAAGGAGCAGGCACTCAAACCTTCCCCATATAGCACACAACGCCCAATGGTCGTCCATATAACGTACATTTAATGTCCAAACGTCCATGGACCAAAACTGGACGTACTATGTACGTACATTGCGCGACGTCCATTGGACGTTTGATTTCAACGTACATTGGACATCTATTTGTGGTCCATGGATATTTTACACAAAACACGATAATTATTATGAGTAATTATATAGCTTCTTGTTTTAATCAAACCAATATTATTAGTAGAATATAAGAAGCTTCTAATAAATGTAGTCACATATTTTTTATCATGAAATTAAAACACTGAACCATTAAAATTATTTTAATTAAACCTATATTAGTTATTTATGATATATGTAAGTGTTAAAAGTACACGTTTCAGGCACGCATGTGAAAGTTTGCAGAATGAGCGATAGCGAGTTCTGCAATTCACATGAGTGCCTTAAAAATGTACTTTTTAACACGCACAGCATACAATATTTTTTCTACAAACGTAATTACAGGACAATATCTACAAAAACTTTTAGTTGAACTTGACTGACATTCCATTTTTATATTTTTTTGACATTACGTCAAAATTGCCTATACGGTCAATACGAACTGCAGTGCCTTAAAAATATTTTAAAGCACTAGTGCCTTAAAGTAGCATTTTTAACGCTCGTATGGAGTGCTAAAAATTGCATTTTTAACACGGTTGTAGAAAAAAAAATGTTATAAATATCATGATCATGATAAAATGATGTAAACTTTTTCAGTATTAACGGAGCTACGTCGGTAATTATAGACCTTACAATAATTAGACAACACCAATTTAAATGTTAAATGTGCATTTTGTAATTGTTAAATTTCCCGCATTGCAATATTTGTCCCTCATCAAAGTCATCAGTCAACAAATGTTTTTTTAGTTACAAAATGGCCCGACCCGGCGCGGCGTGTTTTGTTTATAAATATTTCATCTTCATCCCTTCAACCTTTTTTTCTATGTTCATGCTTGCATGCTTCATACCATCTTGCCATCTTCATCATACGCCTACCCGCCATTATCTGGTACTCGTTTTTATTAAATTATTATATGCAAATATAATAAATACATCCTGTGATAACACGTTTTTGTTTGCTGTTTATCCTGCAAGTGCAGTCGTTTTCAACTGAAGTAAGTATATATTTTTTATAAAATCTGTTCATATAAATATATTTAAATAAAGAAACAAAAATTCTGTGTAAGGGCTGATAATCTTTTAACTTTGAACAAGTCATTAAAGAATAAATAGAAATTGGGTCTACTATAAACTTATAATTGTTTTTGTGCCGGCTCTAATCAACTATCAGAGTTCATGTCTGCTTACATAATTATTTTAAACAAAGGCGGCCAAGGAAAATAGATTTTATCATAATAGGGCATTTTTAAACGCTTTTATTTAGTTCAATAGTTTGCATCAAATCTTTAGACGTTAATTTGACTGGCTTTTCTTCAATGCAAATGACTGAAAATTTGCAGACATATGCATTCGCGGGAACAATACACGAATAGTCAATAAAATTTTTTTTTGCTTATTAATTGTTTAAAGAAAAAAAAATAAGATTTTAATGAAAAATGCTTAAATTCTCTTGTTTTTACAATGTAGAAACTTGAAACTTTTACGGTTTGTAGCTAATGATATGAACTATACATGTTAATTGTTTACGTTATGCTTCATAAATAAACAATAAAGTTTCAAATTTTGAACGCTCATAATATATTCGTTTATATAAATATCGGCACTTATTCGTGTCAAATTTCAATACGATACGACACAAAACTTCAACCAAAACTCGAATTCAAAAAATTCGTGTTTTTATCCGTAGTCTTAGAAAAACCACCGTTATAGACGTTTTGTGCTACAATTAACATTAGAATTCATTTTGGCGTATTAATTATTAATTAAACGCTTTTCTTTAGTTCAATCATTTAGGTCAAATCTTTGGACGCTAATTTGACTGCCTTTTCTTCAATGCAAATGACTAAAAATTGGCAGACATATCCATTCGCGGGAGCAATACACGAATAGTCAATAAAAAAATTTATGTTTATTAATTGTTTAAGTAAAAAAATGCTTTTAACGGAAAATGCTTAAATTCTCTTGTTTTTTACAATGAAGAAACTTTAGAAGAAGCTAATACTGTACATAATTTTACTTTTTACGTTAATTGTTTACGTTGGGCTTCGTAAATAAACAATAAAGTTTTAAATTTTTTGCCGATCTGATGACTTTTCATGTTTGTACATCATATGTTTGATACATACTTTAATAAACATGACGATATATTTTAATGTTTGAAAAGTGTAAGACTAAAAAGTAAAAAATAAAAAAATATTAAAAAAAAAATTATTGAACGCTTTTCTTTAGTTACGAGTGACTAAAATTAAAAATATAAAAAAATCAACTAAAAAGCAAAAAATAAAAATAATTGAAAAAATCTAACACATTCGTCAAAGAAAAGCGTGGGGCGAAAACCGTTTATTGGATGAAGACGCGCCACGTTTTTCTTTGACGAATGTGTTAGATTTTTTGAATTATTTTTATTTTTTGCTTTTTAGTTGATTTTTTTATATTTTTAATTTTAGTCACTCGTAACTAAAGAAAAGCGTTTCCTAAAATTTTTTTTAATATTTTTTTATTTTTTTTTTATTAGATCAGTGTCTCGTTTAGATTCGATTAAAGATTGCTTTAAACTTTCTAGTCATGTACTGAAAAGTTATGTTACTTTCTATGATGATGTGGGGTTTGTCAGTTGCAGAAATTAAAAACACCTAAGTATCATTTTAATTTTTGTTGTTTAAGTAAAAGCTTCTACCACTGTAACTTTGTTACAGATTACTCTAGAAAGACTCGATTATATCCAAAATGCCAAGGTTACGCTTGCGTAGATCTATATATAAAAGAGCTAAAAAGGAAACTCAGTTAAATATAGAGATAATTAATAGTTCCTTACCTTCTACTAATACACAACATTGTCCTTTGAGTGAGTTTGTAAGCGAACACTGTGATAGTAATGACGGGGCTTCAACATCCGGTATTACATCTGATCAAAATATAGTACCACATGTATGTGACAAGATTATGATATGCATGTAGATTTTAATAATTCAGATTTTGAAAGTGACAGTATTGATTTGGATGAAATAAGTGAAGATGGTGCTTCTACTGACAGTAAAAATAATCCAGTTTTTAATAAAGTAGATCAACTTCATTTGGAATCCTCACTAGCTAAATGGGCATGTAAATACCGAATTCATCATAATGCCCTGAATGTGTTCCCTAGGGACGTCGGTCGGCGTGGAATGGGCCGTACCGGGATCCTGGGACTCTTTTCGGTCCTGTGAATTAGACCGAGATGAAGTTCTGGTATCTACCATGGTTCTTTGGTACTTTCTCGTGTGTACACTACACTGGGCTGACACAAGAAAGATAATAAGAGCAAGTGCGTGATTCTCGAGGAAAATACCACTGTCTCAGAGAGATACTACTCCGGTGTGTGACCTACAGAGGTAGGAATATCACTAGGTTAGTATGATATTGAAATTTAGACTAGTTATATATGCACGATATAAAGGAAATGCGAAAAATACTGCAAGTGCTTAACATATACAAGGAATACCACAGGGCTAGTATTTTTCGAGAAAAATAAGAAAGAGACAAGTAAATAAGTATCAGAAAATAGCACAGAAGTAATATCTCTATCAGTGTCCTTAACTTACGGAAGAACAACGGCTAGAGGTAACAGAAAATGTATGCATTAAAAAAGATATGTCTAAGTGTTTTCTTACTAGAAGAAAGACTTAGAAGACAGAAAAAAAAACAGACAAATCAAAAAATGCTTAAGTGTTTCTTAACTTACGGAAGAAACGACTTAGAAAAGAGAAGAAAATATATGCAACTATAAAATGGCAATATTCTAAGTTTTTCCTTAACTTATGGAAGGAAACCGACTAAGCACAAAACATAAAGTAAATATCAAACAATTTGATAGAAATATTGGGAAAATATCTCAGATGCGTGACCTACAAGAGAAATACCATTAGAGACTATTTTCAAACAGTAAAAATGCGACTATAAAATGGCAAAGAAATGTGTGTTTTTCGAGTGCTTGGTCTGCGAACAGAGATACCACTGAAATAACACAAAATAAGCAATATATAAAAATATTCAACTTTCTCACATTAAATATAGCAAAGAAATAAAAAGGCAGATTCTAGGTGGATGTATTGCTACACCGAACCTAAGAGTCTTCTCTAATCTGAACCTAAATCTCTGACTGACTATCGATAGAAAATCCACCTCCCTTATATCCAAATTTCCTTTGTTCTAAGGATTATGACGTAGGAGATGGATTTTCCCGAGTGATCGAACCAATGGCATTTAGAAAATTTTGTCAGAGATGCTCTCAGCGCGCTGATTGGCTGAAGACTGACCAGCGTTTGAGGACAAATGACTTATTAAAATTATTAAAAAATGATCACCCGGATTTACCTTCAGACAGTAGAACTTTGCTAAAAACTCCAAGGGAGGTTGCTGTTGTGGATATTTCTCCAGGTCAGTACTATCATTTTGGTCTTTCATTTACGTTAAACAATCTGTTACATGCACTAGGAGAAAAAGAGTGCAGTAAATTGTGTTGTCTTGAACTAATGATTAACGTAGATGGTCTGCTAATTGCTAAGTCTAGCAGCAAACAGTTATATCCAATCTTGTGTCAGCTGTACAAACAACCTTTGATAGAAGTTATTGGGCTGTATCACGGACTACAAAAGTCTAAAGATCCCAATGAACTTTTGACGCAATTTATAGATGAAGTTATTTATTTTACAAACAATGGATACTTTCATAATGACAAGCATTACAATTTCAAAATTATTGCATTTATTTGTGATGCACCGGCTAAATCCTTCATATCTTTTACCAAGGGACACACTGGCTATAGGTCATGTTCTAAGTGTTATACTGAAGGTACTTATTTTAATACTGTCTGTTTCCCAGAATTCGAAGGGTTAAATATGAGGACTGACTTAGAGTTTAGACAAAAAGTTGATGAACAACCATACCGAACTTTGACATGATTCAAAATGTGCCTCTTGATTATATGCATTTAATATGTTTGGGGGTAATGAAAAAACTGTTGTTGTTGTGGTTGTCAGGTAAATTACCTAATAGATTGCAATCTTCAAAAGTGACTGAATTGTACAATCTTCTGGTAGAAACTGCTAAGTACATTCCTGTTGAATATGTTAGGAAGCCCTGCTCACTTTAAGAAATGAAGCGATTTAAAGCCACCGAGTTTCGGCAGTTGCTGTGCTATACTGGACCAGTTGTTTAAAAAAATATTTTACCAAAAAATATCTATAACAATTTTTTGTGTTTATACAGGGTGTCCAGAAACTCTAACGACAAACGAAGACAGGAGATTCCTCAGATAATTTTAAAACAATTTAACCAAATTCACCTAGTCCGAAAATGCTTCCTAAGGGAGCTAGAGCTCTTTAAAGATGGCGTCTTGTAATTAGTTTTTCTTAAATACCTCCAGAACGCTTTTAGTTAGAAAAACGAAAATTGGTACACGTATTTATCTTCCAGGGATAAATCGATTCCATCCAGTATGAATTTCTAGTACCAGTCATAGGCGTCCGTTTTGGGTGGAGCAACAGTTATTTTATCGCATAAGTTTTTTGTCTTTAATGTTTAAGCATTTTTGATACTGGATTATTAAATTGGGAGGTATTTTAGAACTAAAAGGTACTCTTGCTTTAAGTCGGTAGGACACACCGTTTAATAGAAAAATCGATTTGAAAATTTTTCATTCCCTGAAATTGAAAAAAAAAATGAAAAAATTTTCAAAAGAACGCTGTATGTTACCAACTTAAAGCAAAATCAACTTTTAGTACTAGAATATCTCATAATTTAATAATCTAGTGTAAAAAATTATTAAAAATTAAAGACAAAAAAGTTATGCGATAAAATAACCGTTGACCTACCCAAAATGGACGCAAATGACCGGTAGTAGAAATTCGCAATTAATGGAATGGATCCATCTCTGTAATATAAACAAACGTACCAGTTTTCGTTTTTCTAAATAATCCTTTTTTGAATTTTTTTTTGATATTTAAAAAACGAAAAATTCTCAAGTCGATTTATCTAGAAAACGGTGTATCCTATCGACTTACAGTAAGAGTACCTTTTAGTACTATAATACCTTACGTTTTAAAAATCCAATGTCAAAAATGCTTAAAAAATTAAAATCAAAAAAGTTATGCGATAATATAACTGTTGCCCTACCCAAAACGGACGCCTATGACCGGTAATAGAACTTTGCAATGGGTGGAATCGATTTATCTCTGGAAGACAAATATGTGTACCAATTTTCGTTTTTCTAAATAGAAGCGTTCTGGAGATATTTAAGAAAAACTAATTACCAGACGCCATCTTCAAATAGCTCTAGCTCCTTTAGGAAGCATTTTAGGACTAGATGAATTGGGTTAAATTGTCTTAAAATTAGCTGAGGAATCTCCTGTCCACGTTTGTCGGTAGAGTTTCTGGACACCCTGTATATTGCAACAACAATATTATCGAACTCGAATTTATTGGAAAATTACATAGAATATGCAAGGTCACTGTTACAATATTTAATTGAAACTTTTATCATTTTGTATGGAAAAGAAAATGTCACATAATGTACATAATTTAATACATATATGTGATGATGCAGCCAGATTTGGTATTCCTCAGAATTTCTCCTCTTTTCCCTTTGAAAATTATTTGCAAAAATTAAAAAAAAAAACAGAAAAGGAGATAAACCCTTAGCTCAGATTGTCAAAAGAATTACAGAACAGAATCGTATAGCTAATAATAGTCATCATATAAGCTATAAACAGTTCGGAACTCCGAAATTTGAACACAGTACCGGTCAACTAGTCAATAATAAACAAAGTAAATAAACAATAAACTTTAAAGACCTCACTCTTAAAACAAAAGAATTTGACAACTGTTGCTCCTTAAAAGATAACTCGATAGTAAATGTTGAAAATATTATAGACATCAATGGAAATATGTAAATTATTGGTAGAGAATATAAGTCCGTAAAAAATTTTTTCAGTTCACCTTGTGAATCATCTATTATACACTGTTTCAATGTTTCTACATTAGCCAGTTCGAAACAATGGAGCATTGTAGAAATTACACATAAAAATTTAAAAATCATCTGCAAGGACTGGCATGTTTTTATGCCTTTATTACACTGTGAGCAGTAATCGGTCCTACATTTTGCTGCCCAATTGGTGTTTTAAGGGTAGCCAAAGTCCAAAAATTTAATTTTTACATTTTTTCGGGTTATAATTGAAAATTCTTCTCTGAAACCTTCTCTTTCCAACGATATATAACACGTTATAGTATAAAATATCCATGATTACAAAATTATTTGTTTTTTGAACATCTGCACTCAATTTTCCGTGGACCGGTAGCTTTATAGCCTATTTTATAGTGTTTTATGTTTTTGCGATTTCCTGAATATTAAGTTTTTAACTTTTGATGTCAAATATATCTGGATCCTTAGATGATAGAAGGTCCAAATTTTTACAGGGATTGTAGATGGATAATATCAAGTTCCGCGTAAAGTTATTATTGAAAAATGTAAGTAAGATCAAAAATAAAATCTAAAAATTTTTGGGTATTTTTGCAAGAGTATTTTAAAAAAATTTAAAATAAATGTTTCTTTCGCTCTAACTTTACAAGAATCTACGCGGAGCTAAACAATACATTTAGTTTCAAAATAAAGAAAAAATTAGGTCTCTAAGTGCTTTGATTACAGAGCTATGTGACATAATGTTAACATTGTCGTTAAATGGGACTTCGGGTGCCCTTAAATATAATTAAATTAGTCACTGAACAGTGTAGTAATAGTAGGATTAGTTTATTATTAGGTTACGTATTAATAAGTATTCACTAATCAAAATTATTACAGTAAAGGTACTGACCATTACAAAATTAAAATTTAATAATTTACACATTTTTCACCACAAGCTACTGAAATAGTTTCTTCAAATGATGTACCTTTATAGAGACAAAAACAGTTTACATACTTTTTTCCAGTGTTAAAAGTTGTCCCTTACTATATGTTCATAGTGAAATGTTATTTAAAAGAGACAAAGCTTGTAAAGTTATGTGACACATTTTTAACTATGTAATCTGACTACTCTAAAAGGACATCACATGATTGAAAGTGTCAAATGGCAATAGCTGAAAGCAGAAATTTTGAAAGTAAAGAATATATGTATTACTATGTAAGAAAAAGAGAATGCTCAAAAAAATTGAATATAATAAAAACAATTAGCACATAATATTGAAGATATAAGCAATTGATCTATTTTTTGCAAGTTGCCATCACTTAAATGTTTGAATAGCTGATTTGAAACTGGAGTTTGTACTTATTTGGCTCAAGAGTTTCAAACTGTAGAGCCTAACTTTCATATAAAATTGATTTTTTTATCATTGCAAGCAATTGGTTTTCTAGTACAGTCTGGAAATTAGTTTTGTAGTCTTGGCATAACATGGAAAACACCTGGACGGTAGTTAAATTTCCAGACGAAAATGATGCTGTGGATGCAGTGCCCACTTCTTGGTTGGACAATCTTTGCTATTGGCCACCCTTCTCAAAGAATGATGTCTCCACTCTGCAAGCCAAAAAGAAAGTATTTTATGCCACCCAAAAGTCAGATCTCGAGTCCGATTCACAAAGTTGCCTATCTAGGGGCTTAAATAAAAGAAAGATCTTCAAAAAACGATTTGAACAGTATTCATCTTTTGAAGAAGACGAAGAAGCAGACGATTTTCCAGAGCCTCCTGCATTAAAAAAACCTAATATGAGTGACTTGCAACGTGCTGGTGCAAGTACCAGCAGAACTGAAGATACACCTAGAAGTGTATCTAGAAATACATTATTTGGTAGCACAGGTAAAATATTAATGTTTTACTAGATACAAGTGAACCTTTTTTAAGTTGCCTTTGCTGTCAGTTATACTTTATTTTTACATTTTTAATTAACATTTATATTTTGTACAGGAGTAAGAGTGGGCTTTTATTTATTACACTGGGGTGCAAAATTAACCGGACACCTTAAAAATGGGTCATTTTTGATGTCTCAGATTTCCTAAACCTGTTGTCCGATTTAAGTGATTTTTTTAATATATTATAGCCTTATTCTTTAACAATATCGCTGTAATAGTATTGTTGCTAAACAGTTAAATTTTCATTGTATACCTGGTGTACCAATCAAACTGTGCTCTTTTCTCAAAGTTTGCATCATCCTGTGGAATATTCTAGCATCTATAAAATACTGAAATTAAAATCCAACTATAGCCTCATGTTTTCTCACCATTTTGTTTTTGATTCATTCGCGTATGTTGGATAATAACAAAGTTAGATACTTTAACAACTAGCCATGTTTTTCATCAATACAGGGTGTTTTTAAATAAGTATGGCAAACTTTAAGGGGTAATTCTGCATGAAAAAATATTGACAGTTTGCTTTATAAACGGTATGTCCACAAATGCTTCGTTTCCGAGATAGGGGGTGTTGAAATTTTTCTTACAAACTGACGATTTATTTATTGATTTAAAACCGGTTGAGATATGCAAATGCAATTTACTGGGTTTTAAGACGTAGTTATTGTACATTTTTTCACATACAAGTAAGAATTTAATATTCACCATTGGCGCGCATACCGGTAATATGACGGCTCATATTACCCGTATGCGCGCCAATGATGAATATTAAATTCTTACTTGTATGCGAAAAAATGTACAATAACTACGTCTTAAAACTCAACAAAATTCATTTGCATATCTCAACCAGTTTTAAAGCAATAAATAAATCGTCAGTTTGTAAGAAAAATTTTAACACCCTCTATCTCAGAAACGAAGCATTTGCGGGCATAGATTTATAAAGCAAACTCATTATTTTTTCATGTAGAATTAACCCCGTATTGATGAAAAACATGGCTAATTGTTAAAGTATCGTAACTGTTTTACGGTCCAACATAAACGAATGCATAAAAAAACAGAATGTTGAGAAAACATGAGGCTACAGTTGGGTTTTAATTTGAGTATTTTTAAAATGCTAGAATATTCCACAGGGCGATGCGAAGTTTGAGAAAAAACAGTTTCATTGGTACACCCGGTATACAATGAAAATTTGCCTGTTTAGCAACAATATTATTACAGCGATATTGTTAAAGAATAAGGTTATAATAATATATTAAAAAATCACTTAAATCGGAAAACAGGTTTAGAAAATTCGAGACATCAAAAATGACCCATTTTTAAGGTATCCGGTTAATTTTGCACCCCAGTGTATATAGCGGTTTACATTTTTTTATAATATGTGCTGTTATTTTCAGGCAATATTCAGAAAGAGACAAAATCACCAAGCAGGGGAATCAATTCATCTTTGCCAGCCGTTTTTTGCAGTACAAACAAAGATACGTCTGAGAATGGTTTGTCTTAAAAAATTAGGTCTCTGTGTATAATATACATCTTGATTATTTTTTAGATACTACTACAAAGCATATAATTCTTGAACATTTAAATAAGTTGCTTAAAAAGCAAAATATTTTACAAAGTATGATGCAAGATGTTGTAAGTGACATCAGTGAATTAAAAAAGAAGCTCGACAAAAGAGATGAAGAAAATACATTGCAGGTCCAGGGGCATGCTTTTTCTCTTTTGACAGAACTGGAATATTTACCTGTAGGCAATCAACAAGAGCTAGGTGAATTTGAAATATACCTGTCGGATGAAGAGAATATGAAAAAAAGTGTAAGTTATAAAATTTATTTGAATTCTTATCAAAGTAAGGGTGTAACTTTTATTTAAAAACAGTCACAGACATTTTCATATTGTTTTTTGTTCTAGGTAATGGCTCTGTACAAAATTGGTGGCAAAGATGTCTATGATTTTATATTCCGTGCAACAGGATTATTAATTGCTGACAAATTTGCAGGAGCAAAATACAGCTTCTTGGGCAGAAAATCGAAAAAGAGCTTCAACGCGCTGAAGTTAGCAGAGTTATTAAGGAGCAAGTATATTTATATACTACAGTAACTTTAGTATTAACTGTAGGAATCATATAGTCTTCGGTTCAATTGCATCAGTAGGTATGTATTTTATACACGAAGGTAATAATTTGTGTATATGGTTTGCGAGTTTGTATGAATAATTGTAAAATACTTGTAAAATACATAATAAAAAAAGTATTTCAAGGATGGACTGCAATATCAGAGTAATTTTCCAGTGTGTTTTACATTGCATTAAGGTTCACAGCTTTGTTGACACCACTGCAGTGACTAAATAGCCATACCTGCTTTAACAATTTATCATCTGCTCGCAAGACCATTAAATAAATGTTATAATAGTAGGTAGTTTTATTGTAGGTAGTAATTATGGCAAACATAAATTTTGAATAAATAACGTCGATCACTTTAAAAAAATCAAAAATTGAGCAGCTGCTTGTTTTGTTGCATCAATTCCTGCTGTATCTGTTGATTGACTTTTTAGGAACCATGAGTTCTGTTAATTAATTATCCAAGCAATCCACAGATCTATTTGCTGTACACCTTTCCTAACAATTTGAAGACTAATCAAAAAGTTTTTGTTTTGCTTTTTTTTTCAGAAGCAGCCCAGCAACAATTTAAAGCAGCAACATGGAAGGAAATAGAAAATGACATTACAAAATGGTTGCGAAGGTGCACAGAACGAGCCAAGAATAGGGCTTAACAATAATTATAGATTACATAAAGTTTATGATTTGTTTTTTGTTTTTTTTTTAATACACATATCTTACTACATTGTGTTCTATTATTTTACGAATGAATAAATTGACATTCCTTTGTGCCCACATCTTCTATTGCCATTCCATTTTTTACTCAAGACTCTTTAATGAAACCTACCTTGATATACTATGCATATGATAAATTAATTTGTTCAGTTCTAGAATACAATTGGATTGAATCAATTGGCTTCTTAAGATAATATGTAACTGTTTTTTGGAAAATGTTCACTACATTAGCTTTTTTTCTGGCATATTTAAATTTTTGGGATTTTCTAAGTGATTTATAAAAGCAAAACATTAAGAGAGAAAAAAAGAACAGTAATTAAGAGAGAAGGCGCAAAATCTTGGTCCAATTGATATTTAAATGTATTCATTTTTTTCGAATCCTGACAAATCTAATTAATATTTTTGAAAAATGTAAACGCAGGATGAAAGAATACATTATTTCCGAAGGCTGAAAGTCCCTTATAGAATAAACAAAAAGCTTCTTTTGAATGAAATATTTGAAATTGAAAATCCCACTAAATTTTCTTTTTTTTCATCCCTGTACTGTAACTTATTAAAATAAACATTATAGAAGTTTTCAGGAACTTTCTGCCCTCGGTAATAATGTAATCTTTCATTCTGCGTTTAAATTTTTCAAAAATACTTATTAGTTGTCTCAGGATTCGAAAAAATAAATGCATTTAAATATCATTGGATCAAGATTTTGCGCCTACACCCTTGAAAGACATTTTATTAATGAAGTTCCTATAATAAAGTTAGAGTAAAGAAAAATAAAAAAGGTCTTTTGTAATATTTTAAAGTATAAGTTTTAGTAATGTAGGAACTATTTCCTATAAAGGCTCTTTGCTATATATTCACAAAATTATGGATACTACAGTAAAACCTGTCAGTAACGGCCACGAAAAATGAAAGAACTATTGGCTGATATAGAAAGGTGGCCGGTACTGCCAGTTTTTGTAGTCTACATATAATTGGTTTGGGGAATTTTTAAACTGGCCGTTAGTACAGGTGGCCGGTAACACAGCTTTTACTGTAGATTGCTTTGTGAAAAGTGCGTTACAAATGTCCATAAGACGTACAGTAAAACCTGTCAGTAACGGCTACTAAAAATAGAAAAAACTATTGGCCGATATAGAAAGGTGGCCGGTATTGCCAGTTTTTGTAGTCTACATATAATTGGTTTGGGAATTTTTAAACTGGCCGTTAGTACAAGTGACCGGTAACACAGGTTTTACTGTACATTGAAGGTCCATAAGACGTACTGGCCGTTAGTACAGGTGGCCGATTTTGGCAGGTGGCCGGTAACACAGGTTTTACTGTACACTGAAGGTCCATAAGAGGTACATTGAAGGTCCATAAGACGTACATTGAATGTACACTGAAAGCTCCAACAACGTACACTGTACGTTTGTTGCGGACGTTCTATGGACGTCCAATTTTGTGAACTCTGGACGTTCGTTGGACGTCCATTGTACACAGATGTACGTCCATTGGATGTCCATAAAACGTACTTGTGCTATCTGGGTTTTTGCGAACGGCACATCCGTTGGTTGTTCGGTGAGCTGGGTCGTAAAATCGTTAGGGAGATGAGAGGGTTTTATGAAGACTAACTACCATTACCAAATAAGCAAAGGATACTTACACAGACTGGAGGACTTTCCTACTATTTAAAATATGACGCCGTTTGGAATAAAATCCTCCGATTCACTATTGGGTACTTACTGGACACATATCTTTACTTACGGGTACCAATTGAGGGGACATTCATCTGAGATTCTTTTTTTGGGTCAAACTGGGCAACTTTTACTTTCATCTTTGGCTTCTATGCCTTTTTCCTTTTTCTTTTATACTAAAACTCAATTTCAATTGTATTAGAAATGTGGTTAATAATTTTCCAAAAGGGTTACAGAAATAAAAATAAGTACAAATGATGAAAGGTCTATACTATATGAATGATGGTCATATACCCTTCTTGTCTCGACTCCATCAGCCCTTAACCACTTAAGGATTGATGGTAGTATATATTAAATTATATACCAAGCAATTTCCATCAGACTGGTCACTCCCAATAGCAGAATGTGCCAATATACACTCTATGGAACACTAAGTTCAATACTCCACAGTTGTTTTGCTTTATTGTATGTTTTTTTGGTCACAACCTAGACATAGTTGTTTTTATGTTTTATATGTATGTACATTTTTGTCTTTTTGTTAATTTTAGCTAGTAGTTTGTATATGTGAAGACTCTATGTACTGGGCCTGAAGATGAAGCATAAAATGTAAGCTTCGAAACCGGTTGTCCCATGATTCTATAACAACTAATAAATAACATACAAACTATAAGATTGCAAGTATTGACTCATTTCCCTATCCAGTAGAAAAATAAGTACATTTCTAAAATGTTTATTAAAACCTCAGACTTTAATTTTATTATTTTGAGAACACATTCTCAAATAGGAAATGAATGACTTTACCATAGTAATGACAATAAAAAAATTTTACAACCTTGTATGACTTCTAACAATACACAAAACTTTAAACTTTATCGGGCAGTGTATTTCAAAACAAGATTGGACCTATATATTTCAAAATTATGGACTGGCAAATGTCACTGCCATTTTATTATTTAATTTACAAAATTCTCATTCACAAAAACTCTTTTTGTGAAATTGTGAAAGCAATCTCTATTAAAATATAAAAAAAATTACCGACTGCAAATTTTAAGATCCACTTGGGATTCAATCACTTTTAATTTAAAAACAAGATCGTACTGTACCTTATGCAGCTAAATATATATGTACACCCTGTATTGGAGGTTCTACTTAATAACGTGGAGCACCGAGTGCAATGTTTTGGATTTCAGAAAGGGGAAATAACAAAAGGGTCAGGTAGCAGCCGGTCATGTTCTTCAAGGCGAACCTCTTTTTAGTTGATGATTTTAGTTGATGATTCGCTATGTCGATTCGAGATAGACAAGACGTAGATTAGTTTTGGATACACAAATTTTATATTGTTAACAAGTGTAATAGGTAATAGTGATCATTACAGAGACTTATTGCAACTCCGTAGTTTTATTTAACATCAGAAGTGTAGGCTATTGATTATATTTAAAATAAGATAGCTAAAAAGAACTACAACGTTAACGGGGTTTTATTATTTGATATGGTCAATGGACATCTATCTAGGAAAAAACCGCGGAGTGCTACCATTTAAAGCGGTGCGTTTTTGAGACATGGGTGAATTAGTCCCTGGGCACAGGTTACATTAGGGTGAGTTCCATGCACTTTTGGTACAAATACGTCTACATAAAAATTGTTCCTGGTTAAATTTCCTATCTAAATATAACTTTTTAAAGTCAAAGATACTTTTTTTTACAAAAATATATTCAAAAGAAGAAGCACAAAGAAACCCAAAAGAAAGAAATTTTGTTTTTTGTCCCATAACTTTTGTCCACGGGGATATAGGTATAGATATTGCTTCACAGAAAAAAAACTTACATATTTTCTCTTTAAAATGATGTTTGGTATAGGTCATTAGGATTTACAGTTTTCGAAATATGATTTTTCAAAGTTCGCCACTCACAGCAATTTTGGGCAATTTTCCTCGTTATTTCGCAAATATTGTTCTGTAACTTTTTTCTACGTAACTTTAGGTATATGCAATTGTACACGTAATAGGAATAGAAATCAATTACCTTTAAAATGGTCTACTGTATAACGTTGTACGACTTTTTTTAAAGAGATTGTGGTTTTTCAAGGTTTTCTAATTTTAACGATTTTTTTATAATATAATATAAAAATAAAACAAAATTATTATATAATATATTATATATTATATAATACCTAATATAAAAAAAATATTATTTTTTACATTTTTTACGATTATTTTTGAAATTTCTCATAATAACTTTTTTTCTTGTACATGAATATACTATCTATATATTGCGCAACAAAGAGGCTTACTTTCTGTTCTTTAAAATGGTGTATCATCTATATTTAAATACATAATGGAAACCGAGTGATTCTTTGATATTTTTTTACCTGTATTATTTAAAATATTTTTTTTACAAAAATTACAAAAACATTAGTTTTAAAAAACATCACTTTAGTTAAAATTATTTAAACGTTGACATTTAAAAAATTTTCAAAATCAAAGTCCATCTCTTCGTTAGCATTAGCTTCAACATCTTCCTCTGACACCTCAGTTATCTTAGAGTTCCCACAATTAGTACCCATGCACATGCACCCTTTGCAGAATATTGAACAACTAATTCCTATCTTCCTACAACCGCAGTTTTTTGTACATCCTTTGGTACATTTACATGCTATTTTGTTCAAGCAAAGCTTGTGGTGCAGGAGCTTTGACAGTAAATATTGGAATTAATCCATATTTTCAAGTTTGCCCGGCCGAGTCAAGTGGATGCAAAGTATTACCTATAAAAAATAAGATTCAATCATAACACACAATCACATAAAAAAGTTATAATGAGGAATTTAAAAAATATTCCTAAAATCAAAAATCGTTGCAAGTACTTATTACAATTTGAAAAAGCATATCTTATTCAAAAATAACCCTAGAATTTTTTATAATACACCATTTTAAAGTAAACAGAATAAGCTTTCTTTTTTATTATATAATATATACCATATAGAAAAAAAGTTATAATGCGAAATTTAAAAAATAATCGTAAAAATATAAAAACTCGTTAAAAGTCTTGAAAAATATAACCTCTTTAAAAGAAGTCGTACAAAATTATACAGTAGACCATTTTAAAGGTAATTGATTTCTATTCCTCTTACGTGTACCATTGCATATACCTAAAGTTACGTAGAAAAAAGTTACAGAACAATATTTGCGAAATAACAAGGAAAATTGCCCAAAATTGCTGTGAGTGGCGAACATTGAAAAATCATATTTCGAAAACTGAAAATCCTAATGACCTCTACCAAACATCATTTTAAAGAGAAAATATGTAAGTTTTTTTTCTGTGAACCAATGTCTATACCTATATCCCCGTGGACAAAAGTTATGGGGCAAAAAACAAAATTTCTTTCTTTTGGGTTTCTTTGTGCTTTTTCTTTTGAATATATTTAAAAAAAAAAGTATCTTTGACTTTAAAAAGTTATATTTAGATAGGAAATTTAACCAGGAACATTTTTTATGTAGACGTGTTTATACCAAAAGTGCATAGAACTCACCCTAATGTAACATGTGCCCAGGGACTAATTCACCCATTTCTCAAAAACGCACCCCTTTAAATGGTAGCACTCCGCGGTTTTTTCATATAGAGAGATTCATTGACCATATGAAATAATAAAACCCTGTTAACGTTGTAGTTCCTTTCTATAGTACATAATCAATAGCCTAGTGGTCGTGAACTCAACGTATTATTTCGGTGGTGGTTTTCGTAGTTTTCGTGAGTTATTCGTTAAAAAAAAGAAAAGAAAAACAATGCCTAAATCTAAACGTAAGAGGCGTGACAGGTCATCTACAAACTCGTAGTTCTAACACATCAGATAGTGATTTGGTTGAAAAACACAGTGAAACCAGAAAATCAAAAAAGGATTATCGTAAGTGTAATAATAAAAAGAATGAGAAACGCAGCTACACACCTCCTATACTGCCCTCCTAAGCCAAAAGGGCGAATCTGAAATTTTTGTTATTTTCTGTTTTTTTTTTCACTTAAGTGTTGCTATGTACTAACCGGAACACAGTACTAAGCGAAAAAGCCGTATCTCAACTTGAAACAGGCTAAAAACGCTAGGAAAAAAAGGCACATCTCAATAAATTGTTCAGATCGTAAGCCAAAAAGTCATATCTCAAGTTACTTAGCAAAAAAGGCCTTTCTATGAGTTAAGGCACTTTGTTTTAGAAACAAATAACCTGAAATGACAACTTTCCTTAGCGAATAGGACCTATCTCTGAGATATGCCTAATTCGCTAAGGATTGTAAGATCTGCCAGATGGCGAGGTGAGCGCGAGAGTACCAACTCAGCTGATTCATTTTCATTTGAGTCTCATGAAAGAAACAACTCATTTCGTTACACATTGAAAAATGAAAATGGAGAATCTGTAATAGTGTGTAAAGTTTATTTTTATAAGTACTTCGGGCTATGACAAATGACAAAGTATTCCGGAACATTTTCAAAAGCAACAGAAACTCTGTAGTTCCTCAAAAAGACTCAAGATGTACGAAAGAACCTTACAACAAGATTCATATCGACCTAATCAAACAGCACATCAAATCTTTTGGACCCTTAATCGCTCATTATCGCAGGAAGCATGCTCCTAATCGTTTATATCTTACCAGCGAATTGAGCTTCACTTGTATGTTTAAAGACTTCAAAGAAAAAAATCCTTCTTTTGTGTGTTCATATGAAAAGTAGCTAAGACATGAATATTATATCAATAGTTGGCCACGAGGAGTGCGAGTTGTTTCAGGAATTTAATGAACATGACAAAACCCATGACAACGAAAACCTGGATGAGTCATGTGAGAGTTGCACTAAATGGAAAGCTCACAAGGAAAAGTCAAATAAATCAAGAAAATTATACACTGAAGACAAAGAAAAGGAAGAAAATGTAAAGTCTATAGTTTATTGTGCAGACATGGAAAAAGTAATTATGCTTCCCAGGCTAGAGATGTTTAAATCTGCCATATTTACACATAGAGTATCTGTGTACAATGAAACATTTGTACCAGTGGGAAAAAAGCAGAAACATTGCAAACCTTTTGCTAGTGTGTGGCACGATGGCCTGTTTGGTCGGACCAAAGACGAGTTAATCAGTATTTTAATCAATTTCTTTTGTTTAAAAGGGATATGGAATACATAACAATATGGTTAGATAACTGTTCATCTCAAAACAAAAACTGGTCTCTATTTTCTGCTTTGTTGTACCTAATAAATTCAGATGAAACAAACATTTCACATAAGATATTGTGAACCAGGCCATACATTTATGGCAGCAGATTCGTTCCATCACAGAGTGGAGCTGTCCATGACACGCATGGGGAACAGGTTATGACTTTACAGATTTTGTGACTGCAGTAAAAATTGCATCAATTGGAACTGATGTTCATGTCATGGACTTAAAAAACTTTCTTGTTTGGGATGACTTCTCATCTCAATACAAACTCAACAAAATTGTACCACGACCGTACCTGCATGACATGGCAGAAGTAGTTTTTTCAAGAGGTAAACAGTCAATTAAATACAAAAATGACTTTGATGAAAAGGAGTACAAGGAAATAAATTTTCTAAACTCAAAAATCACAAAAAACACATTTTTCCTAAACCGAAGTCTCAAGTAACTTATAAGAGAACATCTACTGAAAAGAAGAACAACATAATTAAAAACCTAGGAGGAATCATAAGAAAACCACGGATGAAATTTTGGGAAAATCTTCCAGTGTCTGATTAGAACTGTTAATTTGTGGAAAAGTTTTTTTGCTTTAACTGAGTGTGTAAAACATTAAAAAAGGGCTGTTTAATAAATTTTTCAATTTTATAAAAAAAAGTTTTGCTATTTAATTGAATCTTTATTGAATTCAGCCTATTGTTGGTTTCTGCACTTTATTAAGTTAATTATTTTGGTAAATGTGTTTAAGTTTCAAGTGTTCAGAAAACTCCCTTAAAACTAATTAATAGTGTTAGCACTAAAACGGTATCACACTGACTGATTTGTTTTCGATAGAAATGCTCTTTTCGGTTAGTGAAATTTATGACTTATACTAAGCAAAAAAGGCTTATCTCATTGTTTGGTTATATATACTAACAAATTTTAAAAAATTCAGTAATCTAAAATATAATTGTATTATCAAACACGCTTTAGGGCAGTTGAAAAATATTGAAAAAGTGTGAGTGCTGATGAAAATATAACAAAGGTGTGAATTGTGAAAATTTAGGTTTTTTGAGATGCGCCCTTTTGGCTAAGGAGGGCAGGATAGCACCGGTGAGTAACCTTAATTATATACCCAATTATCAGCAATCTAATAGGAATATAGAGTCTGTAAATTTTATACCTGAATTTGATCCTTTAATCAGTCAAGTAGATCAATGGATTGAAATATTAGAACATAACGCAAGAATATATTCATGGACTGACAGTTTTATTATTTATCAAGCTATTAGTAAACTTCTTAGCACTGCCGAAACTTAGTATAAAAGTTTTATAGAAAATGAACCGAATTGGTCAAAATTTTTATGGTCTCAGTGGAAAACTATTTTTCAAGACACATTCCAAAGTTCAAAAAACACCTATGATATTTTTATGGATATCGCAAATCATAAACCCAGAGTCGGTGAATCTATACGCATTTCACTTCGAACATCTGGCGAAAATCAACAAATTCGTGTCAATTTTACAAATACAGATAAAGTTTCCCTAATACTTGGAGCAATTAATGATCCTAGTATAAGTTTATCAAATGAGACTATCGGAATCAAAGATCCCAATTTACTAGCTGCCTATTTAAGAAATAAACAATATATTTCGACTGAACCTATATTAGACAATACAACGAAAGACGTCGTTAGTAAATTAAATACACCTGTAGATAATACACATTTCGTCATAAACATCCAATCAAACACGTAATACCCAAGGGCATCGAGCGCTTGTTGTTGAAAATTTCTGTTCCATATTTACTTTAGCTTACAGAGTGGGTTAACGAATCACAATGCAACTATTAATTTTAAAATTATTCGCTATAATATTTATAACAGGGTGGGCTTTAAAATATTTATGATAAATAAATTAGAAAAATAGATATACTGGGAGACAGGATACAAAACTGAGGTGTTGAGAACCAGAGCGGACCATCCCACAAAATTTTAAAAAATGCACCATTACGGGTTTTCAGTAGCAGAAAACATATTTATCAAAGCCAGAATGGACTAAGTGAGCTACTACTATTCTATAATAGATGCCGCTACTGAAAAGTTTGGTCCAGTCGGTCGATTTTAATAATTTGTCGATGTCATAATATATTATTGTCACTGGCAACTTACGCATAGAGTGATGACGTTTGAGTTGGAATAAATTCATTATCTCGATAATGGGCTAATTTGGAGAGAAATCCTAAGACAGGTCGATTTATATTTTTGAATTATGACTTTTTGGCATATCTGTATTGGTAACCTCATCCATCCAGGGGTGATGACGTAATCGATGAGATTTTCTTCTTCTTTTTTAAATGAGAGTAGGGGTTGTGTGACAGCTCATTTGAAAGGTTACTTAGTTGTCTATTCAGTAATATAAACATTAACATAATTATTTATACAGGGTCTACAAAAAAATTATTTTTATTAAATTAATTTACACAAAAAGAAGAATGTAAGCAATTTATTTAATTCAAAATACATTTTACTGCTGTCAGAAAAACAGGTAATAATGTTTATTTCATAAATAAACATTGCTTTTCGCTTAAATTCAATGTTCAAGCTGCGAAGAGACAGGTGGGTGGTGGCAGTTATAACATTGAATTTAGACGAAGAACAATGTTTATTTGCCAAATAAACATTTCCTTCGGTTTTCTGACAGCACTCAAATGTATTTTGAAATAAATGAATTACATAGATTCTTCTTTGTCTCAATTAATTTAATTAAAAAAAATTTTTTTGGACACCGTGTATAAATAATTATGTTGCCGTTTATATTACTGAATAAAGAATTATATAAACTTTCAAATTAGCTATCACATGACCACTGCTCTCATTTAAAAAATCATCGATTACGTCATCATGCCCAGATGGATGACGTCACTAGTATGATATATATACCAAAAAGTCATAATTTAAAACTAAAAATCGACCTCAACTCAAACGTCCTCACTGTATGTTGGCCTGTATTGTTGTTGGGGTGTTAGGTACTTCATATTGTACATTTCTTTCGTCGCTTAGTTTGTCATTAATTTTGACCAATCATGTTGTTCTATTGTTTGTAACTTTGTAACAGTATGTTTGGTGCACTTGATGCATTAACTGGATTATTTATATGCTTTCTGTGAAGTTCATTTTTTATTACCTGATTTTGTCTGCCATTCAACTATTCCTTTTAACCCTTTGACTGCGGGAACCGCATATTTGCGTAATTTCAATAGTGCACGAGATGTGCGGGAAACGCATTTATGCGACAGGGCTAACCGCTTCGCTGCGGTTAGCGATTATTTGCGGATAGACGAAAAATAACGTAAACAAAATATAAAATATAATGTCATCAGATGTTTTCTTATGAATGGGCGTGAACCGCCCACCTAAAGTGCCTCGAGCGGGATGAGTAGGAGGGGTAACTGAGAAGGTGTTTAGTATTGCGAATGCGTTAGTACCGTAAAGTGAAATTGTCGCTAATTATTACGTTTTATTTGAGATAAAAAATACTGGTAATAACTATTACATCATGCCGCTGCCACCAAAAAGGGGTAAACATTATTCGATGGCGGAATTGGAAGAACCATAAGAACAAATGAACCCTATCATTTGTTTTACTACATTATTTATTATATATATTATAATAGTTCTAGAATTGGCAATAAATAGTTGAAATAAAATAATAAAGTAAAACAAATGATAGAATTCCAACAATTAAGTCAACTGTAACCTAAAAGCCAAAAATATTTGCTTCACTGCGGGAGACGTCTATTAGCGCCGCAGTGACGAGATGCAAATACTCTCAGTAGCTCCGCAGCGAAAGGGTTAATTTCACATTTTTAGTTAAAAAATTCTAACATCGAAGTAAAAATCTCCTTAGTAGTAGGTATATAGTTAGGTAGTATAGTTAGATGTAGTATAGTTAGGTATAGTTTTTTATTTACTAATATTATATCATCAACATTATCCGTATTTAAAACTTGCTCCCAATTCTGTAAACTAAGATCTCTTTTTAAATTATCATATAATTTATTATTTTGATAATATTTTTTAAAGATTGTTCTGAGTTCTGAAGCTATTTGTATATTTTTTTAAAACCCATTTCCTAACTTAAATAATAATTAAACACAAGTTGTAAATCATTATTATTGTATAATCAGTTTATTACATCGAAATATACGTACTATTTTCACGTACCATCTGTGTATTTTTATACAATCAACTATAAAGTTAGAAAAAATAGATTTGATTCACATCTAGGAAGAAAATATTAAAATTTATGAAAAAGTGTTAGAATGTAGTAAATCAATATTGAAAAAGTCAATAATATAAAATATTGAATAATTTTTAGAACGTTTGAAGCAACATATTTTGACATATTTTTAAATCTGCCGCGTTTCGATACTGATACAAATTTGGCAACACAGCGGAATGGGTTGTAACATTTAATCGACCTAAGACATGTGCATTCGCTACAAACGTTCCTGCGAAGAGTCTCTGGTCAATAAAAAGTACCGAAAGAATTTCCCATGATGATAGGCAGAAAATATTTGATAAGTTTTAGCGTGAAGAAAATTCTGATAATCTCAAACGGCAATTTGTATCCAACAATATTGAAAGAGAACCAGTGTCTGGAAGGTTAGCGACAAACCTAAATGCTGCAAGGAAAAATGTATTATTATTTATTAAGCGCAACAGGCCTTGTAGGCCTAGGGCTAAAATGTTTACATTTCTGATTACCTCTCGATGTGCCCCAAATATCGTATTCTCTGTGCTTTGATCGTCGTCGTGATCGTTGGCTCTTGATATAGTTCTTCCAATTCTTTATTGGTTCTTCTTCTCCACTGACTTTCTATTTTCACACCTCTCATCTTTCTAAAAGGTCTGTTTCTGACTTTTTGAGCACCTATGTTTCGCATGCGTATGTTACTGTAGGTCTGATACGTATTTGGATTTCAATAATGTGCGTAATGCTCCATATTTTTTATTTCCTTTAGCTATTCTTGCCTTTACCTCCCCTTCATCATGACCATTTTCAGTTATTTTGGCTCCCAGGTAAATAATTTCTTTGGCTCTTTTGAACGAGTTTGTTTTGTCTCCATCTATTTGTACTATGTTGGATCTCTCCCATTATCATATACTTTGTCTTTTCTTCATGTATTTTAAGTCCGAATTTTTTGGTTTCTGTTATTATGTTTTTCATTAACTTTTGTAGTTCTTTTTTGCTTGTTGCTAGTAGCGTCAGATCATCTGCAAATGCTATGCATTGGTGGCCGTTTTTAAATATCGCTTCTTTCATGTTTATTCTGCTTTTCCTGATTATTCCTTCCGATGTTAGATTGAATGCAGTTGTTGATAGTGACTCTCCTTCTCGTAATCCTTCTTTGGTTTCAAACTTTTTGGATGTATACCCTTTCCAAGCTATTTCGTTTGTTGTGTTCCATCGTCATCTTTACCATCCTGACAATTTTACTTGGTATCCCCAATTCTTTCATCAGTTCGTACATCTGCTGTCTGTCTGCTGTGTCGTAGGCCTGCTTAAAGTCGATGAACAAAGCATATAGTACAGTTTTATGTTCGTAACAGGTAGTCTGTATTTCTTATAAGGCAAATATTTGGTCAGTCGGTGATCTGTTGTTTCTAAAGCCTGCCTGGTATTCTCCCAGTATTTTTTCCGAATATTGACTTAGCCTTTTTCTTATACTTTGTGCAAAGATTTTGTAAATTATTTCTAGTAGTGCGATGCTCCTGTAGTTTTCGCATAGCATTCTATCACCTTTTTTATGTATAGGGCATCTCCTTGCTATGGTCCACTCTTCTGGCATTTTTTCTACTTCCCATATTCTTTTTATCAGGTCATATACCTCTTTCTGTAGTCTTTTCCCTCCTGATTTGATCATTTCGCCCAATATTTCTGTTATTCCTGGACTATTGTTATTTTTAAAGCTCTTTATTTCGTTCTCTACTTCTTGTTCTGTGGGTATTTCTATTGCTATCTGATCATCTTCAATTTCATGGTTTGTTTCCTTTTGTACTTCGCTCTTATTTAGCAGTTCTGTGAAATAGTTTTGCCAGTTGCCCATTATTGTTTACGGTTCATTTAGCAACATACCTCATCATGTCTCATATATGGGTTGTTTTTCTGATATCCTCTTTCCATTTTTTTGCTTTCTGGTAATGATCTTATTTCTTTTTTTTTGAAATTTATCTTCTATTTCTTTTAGCTTGTTCTCGTTGTATTTTCTCTTTTTGAGTATTTTATTTTATTGTATTTTTCGTGATTTTTCTCAATTCTCTGTATTCCTCTCTATTGCTGTCTTCGTCATTTGTGAGATTTTTGAGTCTTACCTTTCTTATTGCTTCTGCTACTTCTTGACATTCTTCATCATACCAATCTTTTGTTTTGTGTTTTCTTTTGGTTTTCGCTAGGATTACTTTAGTTGTGTTTAAGATTGTTTCTTTTATATTTTCCCATTGTTTGTTTGGTTTGACGTTTCTTGTTACCTGATTAGTCTGTTGGTTATTCCCTGTTCATACTCCTGTGTTATTATCTTTTAATAGTCTCTCTTTTGGTCTCTACCACCAACGTTTGGTTCATTCCATCCCAGCGCCATATTTCATGATCGGCAAATAATTTCTTATACCCTACTTTCACTTTTCTCCCTTCATTTCTCAGTTCTTGCGCTTTTTGTCTGACATGTTTCTGTACAATTCTGTCATTCTTTGATGTAACGTTGTGTTATTTTTTGCTACAAGACATAGTAAAATACCAGTCTGCAAACATTTCTTCTTAAATACACTCTGCCTAATCAGATATTATGTTTGTGAAAACCGCTTTAGCAAATAAAACTGATACAGGAATAGTTGAACCGGATGCTAGAGGACAGAAACCACGACCAAACCAAATAAAATTAACTAAAGTGTTTATCAGGGAGTACGGTCACACATAAGCTCATTTCCAACAGTCGAGAATCATTATATCCGCGTTGAGCTGCCCTCCACCCACTTGCAAAAATTTAAAAACAAATAGCCCTGATTTATGAGCTCTCATATTCCGCAAATTAAAAATTTTGAGCTCGTTATACTGAGCAGGAATTTAATGTAAGTTTTAACTGTAAGTTATTACAAAAAATTTTCATCACTAAAATTGAAGCTAATAAAAAATATAATAAATTTCTTACTTGAAAAACCATTTAATGTTAATTTAAAGTAAGTTATAGGTAATTGAATGTATATAAATTTTTTTCCTGTGAGAATTCAAATCTAAGGATCCAAGCTTAAATAACGGGAAAGCGATGGATTTTATAACACTTACTAAATACTTGTCAAAGTACTTAGAAATACCTATCAAATGAGTTCCAGAAGAAGTTGATAGCATCAAAATTTATACTCCAAAATTTTTTCCAAAAAAATGATATTGATATGACGGATATGAAACAATATCATTTTTTTGGAAAAATTTTTGGAGTATAAATTTTGAGGCTATCAACTTCTGGAACTCATTTGATAGGTATTTCTAAGTACTTTGACAAGTATTTAGTAAGTGTTATAAAATCCATCGCTTTCCCGTTATTTAAGCTTGGATCCATAGATTTGAATACTCGCAGGAAAAAAATACATATACATTCAATTACCTATAACTTACTTTAAATTAACATTAAATGGTTTTTCAAGTAAGAAATTTAATATATTTTTTATTAGCCTCAATTTTAGTGATGAAAACTTTTTTGTAAAAACTTAGTTTTTGAGTTATTTACGAAAAAAAATTTTTTTCACAAAAATGAAAATATTTGAACTTTAATAACTCAAAAAGTATTGATTTATTTTAATAACATTATATAACAAATTTTGCTGAGAATTTGTCCCTCTATCGATTTGTGGGGTTATTTTTAATAAAGTAATTTTCACCCCAGGGAAGGGGCGACATCTACCCCAGGCTAAAACCACAAGTTGGTACCATGTTACGTTACTTTTGTTTGTTAAGGCATCCTCTATTCACCCACCAATTTTCGTGAAAATTAACGGAGGTTCACCAAAATCGAAGGTTATAGTTGATTTTTACCTTCAGTGATTGCACTATAAAAAGAAAATTACAATTCAATAACTGAAATACGTGCATTTTGCGAGCTCATAAATTATTAAACGATATGTAGTCCCCAAATAATTAATTTAATTCATTTCAAGTAAAATTCTCTCTTAAGCCGGAGAGATAGGGTGGTTTTCTTGCGAAGTGGTTGTAGCTCAATAATCAAATTGCGCGTGATTTAAGAGTTTATTCTTAGAATATAAGCTATACGAATTAAACTTCTATTAACTTTTTTGTAAAAACTTACAGTTTTTCAGTAATTTGCGAAAAACCGATTTAAAATATGCATTTTTTCAGGAATAATTAAAATCTTTGATCTTTAATAACTCAAAAAATATTGATTTATTTTAATAACTATATATAACAAATTCTGCTTATAATTTGTCCTTCTATCGATTTGGTGGACTTACTTTTATTAAAATAATTTTCACCCCCGATGCGCCGTTAACCCTCAGGGTAACGGCGCAAGGTGGCACCATGTCACCTTTGTTTCTTGGGGTATCCTCTAACCACTTACCAATTTTCGTGAAAATCAATGAAGGTTCACCGAGATTAGAGGTAATAGTTGATTTTTACCTTCAGCAATCTTCAGTGACTGCACTATACAAAAGAAATTACAATTTAACGACCTACTGGCGCATATTTTGGGAGCTCATAAATTATTAAACGATATTTGGTAGCCAAATAGTTAATTTAATGCATTTTAAATACAATTCTCTCTTAAGCCTGGATGATGGGGTGGTTTGCTTTTGAAGGGGTTGTAGCTCAATAATCGAAATGCGCATGATTTAAGAGTTTATTCTTAGAATATATAAGCTATAGAAATTTTATCTGCGATACGATATATTTTAATTTTTTTCAGCATGTTTCTCTTAAGTAAAATCAATTAAAGGGTTGTTTGGGGGGTGAAAGGGATGAGCTCAAAAATCGAAACTATATCATTTCAAGAGCTCATAAATAGCTCGTAATTCTGCCTTAAAATCGATTCAATATTCCTATTTTTAAGTAGTGGGGGGGGCTGAGTCAGCCCCCCACTAAAATATTAAATTAGTGCTCAGTGTAACGAGCTCAAAATTATTAATTTGCGGAATATGAGAGCTCATAAATAGCTTATAAATCAGGGTTATTTGTTTTTAAATTTTTGCAAGGGGGGGGGGCAGCTCAACACGGGTAATCATTATAGCCGACAGAGGACCGAAAATCATTATTTGGGTAATGAGTTAAATATATCAAAAATTTACACGCTATAGAATGATGAATGTATAGCTGATAATCTAAATAAAAATCTTATTGAGGAAAAATGGTTATACGAAACCATTATGTTTAATACGTAATTTAATCTATCCTTCAAACAACTGTCCAACGATACTTATGTACTAGACTAGATGTTATAACCTATACTAACTAAACTCATTGTTATAAAACTGTAGTTTTTAAAAACAATAAATGTCTATCTATCGATCTATCTGTCCAACGATACATGCGATATACAGGGTGTCCCGAAAATATTGGTCATAAATTATACCACACATTTTTGAGTCAAAAATAGTTCGATTGAACCTAACTTACCTTAGTACAAATGTGCTCATAAAAAGAGTTACAGCCCTTTGAAATTACAAAATGAAAATTTATTTTTTTCAATACATCGAAAACTATTAAAGATTTTTTATTGAAAATGGACATGTATCATTCTTATGGCAGGATTATCTTAAAACAAAATTATAGTGATATTTTTACCCCATCAAAATTTTATGGGGGTTTTGGTCCCTCAAACCCCCCAAACTTTTGTGGACGTTCACATTAATTCGTTATTGTGGTATCATTAGTTAAACACAACGTTTTTAAAACTTTTTTGCGTCTTAGTATTTTTTCGATAAGCGAGTTTTTATCGAGATGCGGCTTCTTTTTTAATAACTTTACATACAATTTTTATGGAAGTTTTGTTCCTTTAAACCCCCCAAATGTTTGTGCACGTTCGAATTATACTATTATAGTGGTACCATTAGTTAAACACAGTGTTCTTAAAACTTTTTTGCCTTTAGTCTTATTTTGATAAGACGCCTTTAATCGAGATGTGGCTTCTTTTTCAAAATATACCTAAAAATGTAACTTATAAATACATTTTCAGATTATTTACAGGTATCTATAATAGTATAACCATATACAAATAAATATGTGGTGGATTCGATAAATATTTAAAATATCTCGATAAACACTGGCTTATCGAAAAAGTCTCAAGAGGCAAAAATGTTTTAAAAACAGTGTGTTTAACTAATGTGCCACACTAATAATTAAATTAGAACGTACACAAAAGTGTGGGGGAGGGGGTTAAGGGAACAAACCCCCCATAAAATTTTTATGAGGTACACAAATTTCACTTTAATTTTTATTTAAGATTCTACTGCCATAAGAATCCCACATGTCCATTTTCAATGAAAAATCTCTTAGTTTTAGATATATGAAAAAAAAATTTATTTTTATTTTGTAACTTCAAAGGGCTGTAACTTTTGTTGTGTGCACTATTGTATATGGTAAGTAGGTTCAATCAACCTATTTTTGACCTCAGAATCTGCGGTATAATTTATGACCAATCTTTTGGGACACCCTGTATATGATATATCCCATACGATATTATCAAAACTAAAAGTACTGAGGATGAAGGTTAAAACAAGTCATCCAAACACGATACGATGAACATCTTACTGAAGCCAGTTTCCGATATACTTTAAAAGAACTGATCAGAATATTTCTAAGGAAACTGATTCGAAGACAATTACCATAATGGTTAATTTACAAAAATGTTTACCAACCTCGTTGTTGACAAATACTAAGTCGTTTTGTTTAAGAAAATTATGGAACACGATATTTAATGTAACAGAAGGAAAAAGTCATTGTGCAATGTGGGATGAAACAGTTGGTGCCCGTGGAGCCTGTGAAATTTCTTCGTGCATTTTCAGGTGGGCTTCAGCTAACCTAAATTCAAATATAGAGGAACTACCAATAGCTAAATAATTACAAAACAGGATATGTTTTAGCCATAATGGGTTCAAAAAACATAGCAGCCATCACATCTGGCGAGAAAGGCAAAACAATAACATTAATAGCGTGCTGCAATGCAGAAGGCACATTTATACTTCCTGCATGTATTTTTAAGAGAAAAAAATAAATAGAAAGTGTTTGAAGACGGAATGCCTCCAGAGCCAGTGGTTTACATGTCTGAAAAATCGGCCTATATAAACAGTTATGTTCTCTACCTTATCCATTTGTTTGATTTTCTGTCAGTTTTATTCACAACATGGATCTTTCCATTTTTTTCTGAGTTATTTCTATTTTGTTTGTGTTGGCCTTTGTTAATGTCCATGTTTCTGAACCATACGTCAGAACAGGAAGGATGCACTGGTCAAATACACGGGTTTTTAAGTACTGTTGTATCTTTGTGCTTTTTAGTATCCATCTTTACTTTCCAAACGCTGCCCACGCCAATCGGCTTCCTCTCTGTACTTCAATTGTTTAGTTCTCTTTATTAGCTTTAATTATTTGAACCAGGTATACAGGCTCGGTAAAATGTCATGGTTGTTATAGCAAAATTTAATGCGATATCTAACAAAGATATAAAATCATGTTTTCAGCGAATAGACAAAGATATCAATCGTATTTCCCCTTGTCCTCCCCTCCACACTGTTCATGCACGCCCATCAGCGAATGTCAACACGAAACACGATTATTACCGATCCGTATTATACGTAAAATGCAGGGTTGCTATTACATATTTGAACTAAAACATAAAATTGATTAAAAAAATTGGATGAACTGGGTGAGGATATTAAAAATGAAACACTAGTTGACAAATACTGGTACACAATTTTTCAAAATCATGAGAAATTTACAGATTTACAGTTTAATTTGACGAAATTGTAACATAATTTCCGATAAAACACGATAATTTTGGCAACATAGTACCATAATCCTGTCAGTTACTGACACCGCTTCTCCAAGTTGTTGTGCTTCAGTGTTGCCAACCAGAGAGAAATTGCCAACCAGTCATATCTGTGCCCCATAACATATCTTCTCAGATTTTGTAAACAGTAGGAAATTTTTCCATAAAAGTGTAAACTTTTAAGGTAAGTTGAGGGAAAAAGTTTGCTCGACGGTTGGCAACACTGGGCACATAATGTGCTTAAAGCGACGCGAAGTCCGTTAGCTATTTCTTTTGAGAGGTAGACTTCGAGATGTTAACATAATAATTACTAATTAAATATGCCGACTGTTTATACAACTGAAGAATAAGTAGGATTCACTTACAAACCGTTGTGGGTGGAGCTTCTCTCGAGTCATTTCAGTGTGTGACGTCACAGTCTATACTGAAATCAGCGCGTCGGGGTACAGCGACCACGTGGTGAGAAGAAGAGCTAGAAGATTGAAAAATAAATGTCTTAGCTGATCTTTTTAGATCAAACTGTGAGTAAGACACAATATGCAAGACATTATTTTCAATTGGAAAGCTAATATAGAGGCAAAAGCTATATTCATTGGATGTAACTAGCCATGGAAATTTCAATTTACTGAATTTTCAAGGAGGTTACACTCCAAAATATAGAAAGCAAAGAAGCGAGTTGGCCTTGTGCCCGTCGGGAGATAACTGTACCTCCGCAGGGATGACACTGCAAGGGGTGGAATTTTAGAATTCACTTCGTGCAGACACGGACACCTGAGCCAGTTATCTGAGAAATAGCAAGTGAAACCCTACCTATCGCAAATTAGGCAGTGACACATCTGTGTAGGTCCCTGGGACGGCACCCAGAACTTGGTTGGACAGCGGTCTAGCCAAACGCAAAAAACAGAGTCTTAAAAATAGTTAACTCTAAAATGTCGTCGGACAATTCTATGTCCACTGAGCTTCCAGCTTATGATTTTATTGACATAACCAACTCCCAACATCACCCAACCCAGAGACAGAGTCAGTGACCGATACAGCCACTACTCCAGTCCCTCCCCCTAGTCCACTCCAATCATTGACAGAAGATGATATCGATATGAAAGAGATAAATGCAGTCTTCTCTTGCGATGAAGAAATTAATGATTCAGAAGGCCCAAAGCCAGATGAATCAAGCACCAAAAATTGCAATAGTAATCCCAGGTCCCTTCAGGACAACCAAGTAGTTATGGTTCAACAGATAGTTACCATACCCCTTCATGGAACAATAAACTCACTTGAGTCTACAAATGACCCACAACTAGAAGCTGACTACGACAGCCAACGGTTCGAAGGCAAAAAGCCCACCAAAAGAGCGTGTAACAGCCCAGACACGGAGAGAAATCAAAATGACCTGGCAAATACGGCACAACAACAGACAGAAAATGAAAAGCAAGAAGAATCAGAAACAGAGACAACGGTATACAAAAGCAAAACATACCAGAAGTCAATCCTATCCAAAAGGAAAAAACAAGAGGTAATAGAAAAAGTAAAGCCCCCAAAAAAACAAAACAAAATGAAGACAACATAAGCGCAGCTGAAGAGCAGAGACGCATCGTTGAAAAGAGAAAAATTTTTTAACGGTTTTACGGAAGTAAACCAAAAAAAAGGAAACAAGAAAAAACAAGGGAAAAACTGAAAAAGAAAATCCTGCCAAACAGGCAAAATCCAATACAGATTTCTCTAATACAGAATAACCTCTTCTTCTGTTTGTTTTTTTTGCTCAATTTTTATTATGGTTAGAAATTTTAGTCTAATGTTGTTTTTAATCTTCAGATCATGCAGGTACCTACATTACTCGATTTCATCTTTTGGCTTTGTTGTTGATGACTTTTAATTTATTACTTATTAATTTAATTATCAGTAGTACTTTATGTATGAGTTCATTTTTTTTTGGTATTATACATGAGGCATTTTAATTATTAGTATAAGTCAATATTATTAATTGCTAATCCTGCCAGTAGGTAGTATACATGATGTATTTTAATTATTAGTATGAGTCAATATTATTAATTGCTAATCCTGCCAGTAGAACTATCCAATTAATAAGAACTTCACTTGTATTTTTGTTTTTTTTTGCACACCTAACCCCTTAAGTTAGAAGGGTTGTTGATTATTATATATTTATATATTTGGATAGGTAAGCTCATACAAGTACTCTTGTTTAATATGGATACTATTGTGGAACTATATGTTATACACTACTTATCTCAGTTTATGTGTTATATTTTGAATATTGGATTAGGTACTTACCTACTATTTTTTTATATTATTTCTATATCTTGTTCTTGGATTTGCCATATTGGAAAGATGTTGTGGTTTATAATTTGTTATTGGGTTACTCTATTAACATTTGTCTCCAATATCTTAAACCCTTCATAATAATTTATATCCTTCTATCCTACACACTATCATTCTGGAATTAGTTTGGAATTTTGATATATGTATGGTTTCTTAAGTCTTTTATTGATTTCTTCTTGTGGACTAGTCTGTCGTTACTCTGTTAATGCTAGTGAGTGAGTACGTGGGTTCGAAATTCAGCAATTGGCCATTGCTATCCGGTTTCGTAATCTATGTCCTCATGGCAGAGTAGGCAGATGTCTATTCATCATCACATGTCCGAACCATTCTTGTGTAATTAGTCCAATTCTTCCAGTCCATTCCAGTTCATATTAGGTTTTTTACTTCATAGTATGTTTGTATTTTGATAGTTGATGGATAAACATGGATAAATATATTGCGCACTTGTTTATAAATCAATGCTTAGACCGTCCCCATACATGGTAGGTTCGTTAATTCAGTGTTTGAGGTGTTTGTATAAATAAGTTGTTCTTTTGAGTCTATTCTAAAATCTTTTCTTAGACATTAGTTTTGTTGTTTGGATTCTGGAATATTTCCTGAATAATTCTGTGTATGTGAGAACGCATGAATCTGCAGTTTTAATTAAAATTGGTTGCTCGTTCTCGTCATATTTTTTTTTCTATCATTTATCATGTTGTCATAGAACTTATTAGTTCACCATTTATTCTTTTGTGTTTCTTACTTATTATTACATAATTAGCTGGTACTTTATCTGTCTGGTTATCCTCATACATCTATTGTAGCAATATGCTATAGTTAGCGAATAGCAGCACGAATTAAGTTTAATTAGTTTCTAGAATACTTTAGTTAATAGACTTTGGATATTTATCTTACTTTTGATTTAGTTTGGTTACCTCTCTGTTACTTAGTCTGTTATTAATTTTGTTTTGATTTATTTTGATTACTTAGTTTGGATAGGTTCATATTACCGGATGTAGACCTAATTTATTTATTTGTTCAGTATTAGTTACCATTGGATCCAATAATTTAGTTTATTTAGTATTAGTAAGAATTGGTCCATACATTTGCCTGATCGTTCTTCTTTGGATATCCTCTTATATAAATGTGGTGTCCATTGATAGTCTGATTCTGGATAAGTGTCCGATTCTTCATTTATTTTGTGTATTTGGTTGGATAGGTTCGTATTACCGGATGTGGGTGTACGTCAGAGCTGGGTAGTATCCGGATACAATATCCGGATACTTTTTATGTATCCGAAAGCTGTATCCGGATACTTTTTAATTTTTGTATCCGGTATCCGTATCCGTGATGAAATTTTAAAGTATCCGGCATCCGGATACTTTTTTTGATATTCGGATACTTTTAAATATTTATCGCGCCGATAATGCACCTAACGTAGGCACAACACTTCCATTCCTTCAATCCAGACGTGTCTAATATGTTAAATCAAATCCCATTTTTCGTACTCGTCGCCGTTATAATATATTATTATATAGCTAATGGAGCTTTGTTTTTACCTAATCAGTTCATAAGTACGTTGTTTAATTAACCCATTAACGCCCAGTGATACCAAATGGTATCACAATAGTGCCTTTCAAAAATGGCGTCTAGCGGTTACATCTAGGAAGGGATAAACGTTATTACCGGCGGGAGCGCGGCAGGTGGATCATCTAGTTGTAGTCAAGCCATTGCGACGAACAGTTTATACGTCTAACGCTTGTGGTCACGTGTTTTATTGGTTCGCATTCGTAAACTGTGGTAAAAATGGACATACGCTTCGAGTAAGTAAGAATATACATTTTTAGGGATCATATTTTCTATATTCACTTTAGTATTCGCTTAGTAAAAGTGTAAATATGTATTAATTGTATAAATCAGATATCTGAATAAATTTGGGGATATACAGGTCTATCAGATTGATGTTTGATACCATATGGTATCACTGGGCGTTTCCACTGCAATATTTTTTCATTCCTTTCAGGAAAGGCTTTTCGCTATCTCAAGCTCTGGATATGGTTTGGGGAGACAGTAATTTATCAGAACAGGTAGATGAGATTGTTATTGAGCCTCCCGAGCCTAGTGTGGATACGGACGAAGATTCTGCAGACGAAGATGAGGGAGGCATGACACACAATCTTACAGGACGTCAACTACGCGCACCAGCAGAAGTAAAACTCATAAATAATACTCGGATCGTAAGTGAGCAGGATCCTGTAGACGCCGATACTTTCCCAGATACATCAAGTCATGGTCAACCAAGCAAAGCTCAGCCTCCAACAGATTATCAGGATGAATGGATCAACAATCATCTTGGCTGCAAAAAAAATGACTATTCATGGATTGAAGGGGATCTGGAACCTGCATCTTGTAAATTCCCTGATCCAGAGTACAATCAGTTTCAAGGAATGTCGTGTGTAGACATGTTTGAATTGTTCGTTGATGCAGACATCATAGAATACATAACAAAGGAAACTCAGAAATATGCTCTCTTCTGTAATCAACCTGAGCCCAATATTACTGCATCCGAGATAAAATGTTTTCTAGGAATATTGATACTAAGTGGTTATAACATGTTGCCATCTAAACGAATGTACTGGGACGTGAAAGATGATGCAAAAAATGTACTCGTTTCTAATGCTATGCGACGAAACCGTTTTTTACAAATACAACGATTTATTCACTTTGCCGACAACACACAAATCGATGCATCAGATAAAGTATGGAAACTACGCCCGCTTATGGATAAAATGCAAAACAAGTTTTCAAAGCATTTTGTACCATCACAGCATCTCGATTTTGACGAATCAATGATCAGATATTATGGTCGTCATGGATGCAAGCAATTCATCCGTGGTAAGCCAATAAGATTCGGATACAAAATGTGGTGTCTGAATTCTTCTGATGGATATTTGATTGACTTTGATCTGTATCAAGGAAAAAATCCACGAGGAAATGAGAAATACGAAATCCTTTTTGGGAAATGTACCTCGCCTCTGGTGTCTATGCTAGGAGAAATGAGTAATCAGCTTCCATATATAGTACATGTCGATAACTTATTTACAGGAATGAACCTATTCAGTTACCTTAGATATACTGGTGTTGGTGCAATAGGAACCATACGTGAAAATCGAGTACCAAAATCTTGTCCGTTGAGTGACAAAAAAAAATTTTCTAAGATGAAACGAGGTACCTTTGAACATGTCTTGGAAAGAAACACAGGCATACTTCTCGTGCGTTGGCTAGACAACTCAGTTGTTACGATAGCTTCTACAAGTGCGGGGGTATATCCAGTTGCACCAGTAAAAAGATACTCTCAGGTCGAAAAGAAACATATTATGGTAGATCGTCCAAATTGTGTGTCTGAATACAATCGTAATATGGGGGGAACTGATCTCATGGATGAGAATATTTCAAACTATAGAATAAATATACGAAGCAAGAAATGGTATTGGTCTATTTTTACTTGGATTATAGATACAGCAGTAAATAATGCCTGGTTTTTGTATAGAAAAATAAATCCTAAAACTTCGAACTTAGAGTTTAGGAGAGAAATAGTCCAAGTATATTTGTCAAAATATGGAGTAGCCCCAAAGAGTCCAGGTCCAGCCGGATCTTCCTATCCTAGATTGATGTTGCCTGAATTACGTTTTGATGGTTTGCATCACTATGTTGCTCCATGTAATAGACGTCGTTGTGCAGGGTCCAATTGCAAATCCTTTGGCAGAACAATGTGTTCAAAATGCAATGTAGGACTATGTGTCGCCTGTTTTGCTAATTATCATACCAAGTAATACTAATTGTATGTCAAATTTAACAATAAAATACATCATTTAATAATTGATTTCACTTATTTCTATGCATATTCTCACCCTATCTATTTATTATGAATTTGCATCTTATTAATAAATTAATGTAGTCCAACCGCCAAGTGATACCATATGGTAGCACTCATTATCTCCCACCTTATCAGATATATCTGGTAAAACTAACCTGATGTGATCTGATTATACATAAAATAATACTAAAACAGCTAAACTTCTGGAAAAAAACGGAAAAAAAATTCTGGGCGGTAATGGGTTAATTACTTACATTTATTTTTTATATTTTCTATATCTCTCTTTTCAAGAACCCCTTTTTGTACCCTGTAGAATTAGAAGAAATTATTTTTCGGATTATAATAAAGTACATTTTGCTAAGATATTTTGAGCATCTTAAATGAATACCCAATCTTAAAAAGGGTGTCAATAAAGTACAACACATGCTTACCTTCGTCAGCACCAGTTGAAAGACTTTCCTCTTTTGCAACTATGATTGATACGCCTAAAAGAAAAGCTTTAAGCGATGAACACTTTGAGGTATTGGTACTTACAAAGGCAAATTCAAAGGCACTCCACTTCTGACTTCGTCAGCAATTGGAATACTTTCTGTATTAGTACGTTTTTATTTTAATTTAATGTTTCCTTATAAGTTTGTGTTCTAGTTTTATTATTCATAAGCAATAAACAATTTTTTGAGTACTTTCTGATTTCTTTCTCCACCATTTAATGTATTTTTATTATTATATATTACATTAAAAATACATGCACATCACGTAGTTCTAATACTAATAATTTACACATCACGTAGTTCTAATACTAATAATTTATGTCCTTCTTAAAAAAAGTATCCTTCAAAGTATCCTAGGAAGTATCCGAAAAAAATATCCGGATACTTGTATCCGAATACATTTTTAAACGAAAGTATTCGTACTTTTTTAAAAAGTATCCATCCGGATACATTTTGAGTATCCGTATCCGGTATCCCGATACTTTTTTTCAGTATCCGACCCAACTCTGGTGTACGTAGACCTGATTTGTTGATGTGGTTTAGTATTGGTGTGAATTGGTCCATAAATCTTTCTGGTCGTTCTTCTTTGGATATGCTTTTGTGAATCTGGTGTCCATGGATAGTCCGACTTTGGATTAAGTGTCCGATTCCACATTTATTTTGGTTATTGACTTTTGGATTCCTTTGGTATGTTTATTATTGGCATTATTTGTCATTGGTGAGAATTGTTCCCTAAATCTTCCTGATTGTTCTTCTTTGGATATGCTATTATAAATCTGGTGTCCATTGTTAGTTCAATTTTGGATTAGTGTTCAATTCTTTACTTATTTTAGTTACTGATTTCTTTATTCTTCCTTTGTTAAATTTACTTGTGATATGGTGCGGATTGGCTTACACCTCTGCGAGGTTGTTCCGTCCTTGGATATACCCTATATAAATCTGATGTTCATGAATAGTTCAATTTTGGTTTTAGTGGCCAATTTGACACTTAGTGTTATTATGAACTTCAATATTTAGTTTTGTTTTGACTTTTGTCTCCTCTCATGGAAATCACTTTTCATACATTGAAGAACTTTTCATATGAAAATCACCAACTTCTTCTTAGCCTTTTCTACATCCGGCATCGACTATGCTGGAACATTTCTTTTATCGTGACAGGACGGGAAGAGACTACCAAAGGATATATTTTATTAGTCGTTTGCTTTGCAACTAAGGCTATCCATTTGGAAGTTGTTAGCGACCTAACCTACTGATTGTTTCTTAGCAGCCTTACTTCGTTTTATGTCTAGATGAGGCAAGCACACAAAACTATAATCCGATAATGAAACCACATTTGTTTTTAAATAACGAGATCAAATTTTTCATAATTTAATGTTAATTGACTTTATTACTTTTATTAACTATATTAACTAATATTAATTAATTAATGTAACACCCTTGATGTCGAAAGTTACAAAGATTTTACCACTTTTCCGTGTCAGGTGGAAACATATTAAAATCCAAGGTCCATTTGTCCTTTTTCCTTTGATCCTAGTGATCCTACTGTCTTGATACCTACGCATTTCCTTATAGGAGACACCTTTATGTTAATCCCTGGCCTAATTAGCTACGATAACATCAAGGAAAAGACATTTTCGTTATGCACGCATTCAATCAACTACGCCTACATTTTTGGACCAGGCGGTCCATAGAGCACACGTCCACTTTAGAACAACAGTGGAAAGTATACCAGCAGAACCTTCAACAACATTTTCTATTGGCCACCGCCTTTGATATGAAAACCTACAAGCATCATCGACAGTACTACATCCAGCACCTTCAGGAAACCTGTGCTTTGGTGAAGTAACCATTTAAACTTTACAAACTCTACATTTCGTTATTATTTACGTACTTCGAAGTGATGCAAGAACATTTTTATTCTGCACAATTTTAACTTTAACTGACAATGACCTTTCGTTATTTAACTCGGACAATGAAGCGTAGTGAACAATTATTGGAACAATCTTAATTTTGCTTTGCGTGGAAAAAATTTAGTTTTACTCATTTTGGACAATTTTAATTTTATTTTATCTTGAACAATTTAACTTCACTTTATTCTAACAATTTTAATGTTTCTACTTTACCTTTATTATTTGTATCATACTTGCTTACTGTTTTACTTATATTTACATCCTTTATTACCTGAACAAACAATGTAAAGGATCTGACTGTTTTTGGTGGCTTCACTGTAAGTAACCAATTGAAACCCGATGGTTTCAAGGGGGGACTTACGTTTACGCACATTTATAATTATGTACATTTATATTGATATCTGAAAATACGAACCACTACGCCAATGCGGCTAATATTAATACACATAGAGGGTTCATTGTTTACTACCCGCGTTCCCGCTCTCATGCAGACGGGACTGAAGGTCACAGGTCACCAAAATCAAACTCCAGAACCATTCGAGTCAAAACATTGAGAGAAGCAACACGTATGTATTAGCTTTTTTATTTTCAACTCTGTTACATATCTAGTTTTTTTATATCTATACTCAATAAACGTTTATATTCTAAAATATTAACAAGTGTGAAGTGATTTACTAATCCCCAGTCAACCTTACTTCAACTTCGTATAAACAAACAGCACTATACAAAGCCATGATAGAATTTAACATCCCAATACACCTAGTGAGATTGGTGAAAGCAACCCTCTCAACAGTCGAGTGTAAGGTTAGAGTGTATAATGGACCATCAAGAACTTTCCAGACACAAACAGGACTTCGACAGGGAGATAGCCTATTGTGCATCCTATTCAATATTGGCCTAGAGAAAGCTATTAGAGAATCTGGCATAACAATAAGAGGGGCCATTATTAATAGGAGTGTACAAATACCAGCGTATGCGAATGACATCGATGTAATAGCAAGAAGAAAGGCGGACCTGGTTCAATCGTTCACGGCCTTGGAAGCAGCAGCAAAAAAAGATGGGGCTACAAGCTACTATTAATAAAACTAAGTATATGAAGGTCTGAAATAATAATCAAGTAGCAGAACCTGAAAATCTAACGGTTGGAACATATACTTTTGAAGGAGTAAGAGAGTTATCGTATAATTCGTATGTCGTATACGTACCGGGTGATCAGTTAAGGGTAGCGAGCGGCCATATCTCATAAGATATTGGTCGTATAGAATTGAGAAAAAAAAAATCATGATAAAAGTCGCCAAGAGAAATTGCTGGAAATTATTTTCGAGTTTGTCAAACGTCCGCTAGAGGGCGTAACAACCAACACAAAGTAGAAAAATGGGATTTTTATAGAATTTTGTCCAATGAAAGTTTATCGATGATATCATTTTCATATTAACAGACCATTTCCCTACATTTTTTGTCTAAAACGTTTTGTTCTATCTATCAAAATAAAGCGGTGGGGGAAGTTCAATTGTTTTTTAAACAAACCAAGATTTCTTCCGTTTCTTTTGACCGATTTTAGAAAACTTAGGCTCATATGAAAGAGCATAATTTGCACTACAAAACTCTTATTTGGTTTTTAATTTTTGACGTTTTCTGTCGCCGCTAGATGGCGTTAACTGAAATGGTAGCAAATTTTTGAGTTTTTTTCAAAAAAAAACAAATGTAATGATATATTAATTTTTATATATTTTAAAAGAGGATAAATTTCTCTATAATTTAATGAAAATAATTTATTATCTACCTTTTTTTGAACCGTTGATATTGACCAAAATATAATTTTATTACATTAAAAAATGGCACGCCACTGTTTTTTATCAAAATAAAAATCAGTTTTGTAATCTCTTATTAGTTGCTAACAAAAAGAACCTCTTGACTTTTTTTCGTTAGACAAACGGTTTTGGATTGAAAAAATAAAATAGGCTTACATACTGATAATTATAAGGTTCAAAATTATTTTTAAATATTACATCTCACAATAATAAAATTATTACCTATTATTTTTATCATTAATAATTATTTAATTAGCGAGAGAATGCATTAGTTCATAATTTATTAATAATAATTATTATTATTATTTCATAAATTAAATTAAAAATCAAACTTAACTAACATCGCATTTAAGCGAAGCAGGCCATGATCTACGAAACTGAAAATAAAATGAAAGAAAACACCAAATTGTCAATCACGCTGATATTTATTTTGACAGTTCCTGCCATTGACATCTAATTTAATGTTATGTAAAAAGTATTTTTACAACAAATCATGCCTTTTACGAATGAAGAAGCCTTTGATATGTTGAGAATTTATTTTCAATGTTTTGAAAATGCGGCGATTGCTTCTAGGCAGTATGCACTGCGTTATCCCCTCCGTAGACGGCATTCGAGAATGGTTTTTCGTCGTTTAACCTTACGTTTAAGGCAACATGGCCAAGTGCAACCAACTCCAACTTTGAGAAGAAATCGTAGAGTAAGAAGAGAAGATAACATTATAAATGTGTTGGCTTATATTCATGCAGACCCCCATTTAAGCATAAGAGAGATCTCCAGATATTTAGGAATATCCTATGGCTCAGTGCAAAAAATATTAATGGATTTTAAAATGCATCCGTATCACGTCGTGATTCATCAATCCTTAAAAGAGACTGACTTTGAACGTAGGCTCGATTACAGCTACTGGCTTAGAGACTTCATTAGGGAAAACCGTCTTATTTTGTCACAAATATTATGGACAGATGAAGCATCGTTTAGCAGTAATGGCAAGGTAAATCTGCATAACATGCATTACTGGTCGGACACTAATCCACACTGGTTACGTGAAGATTATCAGCAGGGTCGATGGAGCGTTAACGTCTGGTGCGGTGTTATTAATGGTACTATTATCGGTCCGCACATATTTAATGGCAATCTAACCGGTGACATGTATTTGAACTTTTTATTGAACGATTTACCAGGACTCTTAGAAAACGTGCCTTTAGAAATAAGAAGAAACATGTGGTTTCAACAAGACGGATGCCCGGCACATTATTCTCGAAATGTGCAAGATTTTATGAACAGGCATTTTCCTAACCGTTGGATTGGTAGAGGCAGCCTATTTTTCTGGCCACCACGGTCCCCTGATTTAACCTGCCTTGATTTTTATCTATGGGGCCGAATAAAGGATTTAGTGTATAAAACTCGACCAACTACTCGAGAAGACATGATAGTCCGAATTCAAAACGCGATAAATATTATACCAAGAGCGGAAATTGAGGCAGCTGTCAACTCCACCCAGAAGAGATTGGACCAGTGCATTCAAAATAACGGACAACATTTTGAACATTTACGACAAAATTATTAATTTAGTTTTAACGTTTATTTTTAAAGTTCTGTGTTCTTGTTTTTAGTGTTACTGCTCTTGCTGTTGTTGGACAGTTTTATTAAGATTTTTTTCCAAATATGTAAATTAGTATGTTTCGAGATATGGGCGCCCCATGTAAACATATCTTATTTTTTCAATCCAAAACCGTTTGTCTAACGAAAAAAAGTCAAGAGGTTCTTTTTGTTAGCAACTCATAAGAGATTATGAAACTGATTTTTATTTTGATAAAAAACAGTGGCGTGACATTTTTTAATGTAATAAAATTATATTTTGGTCAATATCAACGGTTCAAAAAAAGGTAGATAATAAATTATTTTCATTAAATTATAGAGAAATTTATCCTCTTTTAAAATATATAAAAATTAATATATCATTACATTTGTTTTTTTTTTGAAAAAAGCTCAAAAATTTGCTACCATTTCAGTTAACGCCATCTAGCGGCGACAGCAAACGTCAAAAATTAAAAACCAAATAAGCGTTTTGTAGTGCAAATTATGCTCTTTTATATGAGCCTAAGTTTGCTAAAATCGGTCAAAAGAAACGGAAGAAATCTTGGTTTGTTTAAAAAAACAATTGAACTTCTCCCACCGCTTTATTTTGATAGATAGAACAAAACGTTTTAGACAAAAAATGTAGGGAAATGGTCTGTTAATATGAAAATGATATCATCGATAAACTTTCATTAGACAAAATTCTATGAAAATCGCATTTTTCTAATGTGTTGGTTGTTACGCCCTCTAGCGGACGTTTGACAAACTCGAAAATAATTTCCAGCAATTTCTCTTGGCGACTTTTATCATGATTTTTTTTTCTCAATTCTATACGACCAATATCTTATGAGATATGGCCGCTCGCTACCCTTAACTGATCACCCGGTATATCTAGGATCACAAATCAACCAAAGTAATACAGTAACTGCAGAAATTAACAGACGTATATATCTAGCAAATAGGGCGTACTATGGATTAAAGAAACTTTTAACATCAAACACAGTCACAAAAAGAACAAAAATTTTGACTCACAGTTTGTCGATCTATTTAGATTGACAAAAGATATGATCAACCTATTGTTTGAGAGGCTTATACCTCACATGTCACAGTCCACTCATCCAAGCAGTGTTGAGCCGTCACTGCGAATATTTGCCTCACTATATTTTTACGCTACAGGCTCATATCAGAGGGTAGTTGGTCAGAGCTACCAGTTATCAATGGCTCAAAATACTGTGAGCAAATGTTTAGATGAGGTAACTAATTTAATAATTAACCATCTAAGTGACGAGTGGATCATATTTCCAACTACACTTAATCAAAAACTTGATATTAAACAAAAATGCATGGAAAAGTTTCACTTTCCTGGCTGTATAGGGGCCATAAATTGCACACACGTTGCTCCAAGAGAAGAGGAACATAACTACCTGAATAGGAAAGGTTATTATTCTAAAAATATCCAAATTGTAAATAACACTTTTATTATAATATACTTAAATATACAGTCGAACCCGCTTATTAGAATAGTCTTCGTACCAATCAAAAGTATTCCCATAACCGGGATATTCTAATAACCGATCATTATGGCTAGTACAAACGTTTAGGACCTCAAATTTCTATTCCTATAACATGTATTCTAATAAGCGGGTTTGACTGTATATTACCAATAATCAGGGCTTGATTTTTGAGGAAAAGATGGATGATACAAATTTGCATTAAAACAGACTTAAAAATTGATTTTAACAGGATAAAAACCAGACCCCTAGTAGGGCCCCCACTGAATATATTCAGTTCTGGTACCTTTGTATGTATGTCTCACGAATTTACAAAAATAATGTGTTATAGTCGATTCGCTAATCTGAGACACAACTGTCTACACTACAATCACAATTAAGATGCACTAGAAATAAACAAGCACGAGCACTCCCAAATCATGATTTGGGAGTGCTCCTCGAGCATTCAACGTGTCTTGGTTTGTTTATTTCTATATTTTTATTGTGATTGTTGTGTAGACAGTTGTGTCTCAGATTAGCCAATCAACTATGTCACATACCTAATCATATTGCAAATATCACAAAGATGTGTAGTATTTGTAAGGCAAGCCGCACACCAACGAAACATGAAACGTAAAACACGTTTCATGAAAATAAAACACGGCTAAACAATCTTGAAGTCCGCTTACCAATGAAACGAGTGTGATTCATGGTCATAAAACATTTTTATCTTCGTAGAGTTTCATAAATGTCCGGACGTTTATTTATTTAGCAGTGTTTTATTTCCATAAAACGTGATTTGCGTTTCATGTTTCTTTGATGTGCGGCCTGCCTTAGGTATAGGTACGTAAGCTATGATCTTTGTGTTTCATGAACAAAGTTTGACTAACAAAATAAAAAAAGTAAAAACTACACATTTTTAGGTGTGTGATCCAGACTTAAAAATTTTAAATATCAATGCTAGATGGGGTGGTGCAACACATGATGCCTTCATATGGAGAAATTCCAATATCAAAACCTTCTTGCAGCATAACTTCGAAAATGGCGATCAAAGCAGGCTTATTGGTGATAGTGGATATCCACAAGAGCCATATTTGATAACTCCATTTTTAAATCCAGCTCCAGGTTCTCCTGAGGATAGATATACAAATGCCCATATGTCAGTAAGGAACTGTATCGAAAGATGCAATGGAGTCTTAAAGACTCGTTTTAGGTAACATAATGTGTGATTACAATAAACTGGCCTTAGTTCTTAAACAAATTACGATATGGTCCAACAAAATGTGTAAATATTGTAATAGCATGTGCTGTTCTCCATAATATTTGTGTGGAAGAGAGATTACCAGTTGAGGCACCACTGCATGCAAATAAGATTGTTATAGTTCCTGCTAATGTGCTACAAAATCCCATTGGTCGAGATGTCAGAAATAGTGTAGTAGACAGATATTTTACTTACGTGTATTTTTCCATTTTTATTTGGTAATGGATTTTTATTATTAGTGTTTTTAGTGTATTAGAGTAGATTCGTTTTATTAGTGTTAATGACTTTAGAGTGATAGTTATGTTTCGCAATTAATTTTTAATTATAACATTCTATCCTGTATTAGGTATGTAGGTATTATTTCTAAAACTTCATGTTGCTGTAAACGAAAAATAACATAATCAGTTGCAGGTTCATATCAATTATTAATATAAATGTAAATTATTACTGTAATAATTCTTGATCTTTATGTTAAATATTAATATAATTTGAATTTTAGATGCTTCCTGTTCAGATATTTACTAAAACACTAAGAGATGGGGAGAAATTACGACAAGAAGTAAATAGACCTGTATAATGTACAGAGGAGAATGATGAGAAGCGAAAGTGATCCATTTATTCTACGTGACTCACAGTTTGTCGATCTATTTAGATTGACAAAAGATATGGTCAACCTATTGTTTGAGAGGCGTATACCTCACATGTCACAGTCCACTCATCCAAGCAGTGTTGAGCCGTCACTGCGAATATTTGCCTCACTATATGTTTACGCTACAGGCTCATATCAGAGGGTAGTTGGTCAGAGCTACCAGTTATCAATGGCTCAAAATACTGTGAGCAAATGTTTAGATGAGGTAACAATTTGATAATTAACCATCTATGTTTTACTAACGATGCTCATCTCTAGCAGTTCTGTATATACATACATCTGCATAAACGTTCACCAACATTTCAAACATTTGAAATATGCAAAAAATTTAAACACTGTGGAAAATGTATTGAAATGTGGGTATATCTGAAAAATATTAGGTAACCAAACCTCGACGTAAGCGCCCCGACGTAAGCGACGTAAGTAAAAACTGGGCATATCTGAGTTTCATTTATCAAGGCATTCGAAATTGAAGTAAATTATTTCAAACCCGAGCATTCATTTGTCTACCGATTCCTTTCACCGCAGCGTAAAAAAATATTTATAAACAATGGAGAAAGTATGTATATGGTTTTAACGATTATAAGTTTTCAATATAAATTACAAATGCTATAATCATAGAAATGTGTACAAGTTTTTCCATTATGGAGGGATCATTCACACAATATAAAGCTAAGGATTGAACAAAGGTTGATTACGTCATATTTGTACAGACATGTGCCAATCGGGGCGACTTTATTTAAGCTACCTGACTGAGTTTGACAAATGAGCACTGCAACTGGCTTTGTTAAGAAAAATATTCTTCGATATATAAATACAGTCGAGATGATACTATTAAGTTGATTCAAGATAATTATTATGGACAAGGAAAAGGCAAAAAACTCGGTGGTAAATGATGAATCTGACAATCATGAGGATAACTATCTTCTATTAACTCTAGTTACATACTGCTAATAGGCCTAATTTTATAGCAATATTACTTGAAACTTTTTAGTAGTATATACCCATTGATATTGGTATTGATTTCCTTAATAAAATGGAGCATATATGCACACAAAAAATTTTAGCTAGTCCATACATTACTAAACCTTGAAAATTTTAGAATTGTATTTGGAAATTGATTTTGCACTTTTGTCAAATGTTGGTTAGCGCCTCTAGACTTTACTGCTTCCAAAAAACCAACGCAAAGGAGTGCAATGAACGTCGCACCATATGCTTAATGAGTTATGTCTTGAAATTATTTTTATAAGTAATTCACAATAAAATATATAACAAATTAGACGAAGGCATAACTGCGACCATGTCACTAGACATGTGACCTGCGAGCCTGTAGGGTCGAAACACCCAGACATTTATTTCCCAAAGAAGGTTACTGTTAGCCAAGTGAATTTCAGAATTTGCAATAGAGAAGTGTGGCCTAGTGGTGCAGTAGTTCCCAGTTTTTTTATGAAAAGGGGGCCAACAGAAAAATAAATGGACCCTCTCAGTCAACACAGATAGTAAGTCATATAAACACTAATACATCAAAGAAACTGATGTCAACATACTACCAATATGCCCATGGTTTCAAAACCTAAACAAATACAATATAGACTGAAGCTTTACATGAAAACTATAACATAATTTCTCTTACTGAGACATGGCTGAATGAAGGTATTTTTGACTCTGAACTTTTCGACATAAGGTAAACAATGTCTAGCAAGGATAGGGCACCATAGACTACGAGGCGGAGAAGTACTTCTAGCAATCAAAAATTCGTGATTTTAGACGACTTGGTAAAAAAATTTATTATACGGACGGAACGTGGTTGAATGAGGGTCATACGAAATCCAAAGTATGCAATACTTAAATATTAAAAGTGCACGACAGGCTTTCCATAAGGGGCTTTCAACCTATTATTACAGCTGAGAGTTCAGTTGTTGAAGATGGGATTAATATTAAGTCATCATTAGTTGAAGATGATTTGGAAATTACAGCTACTGCAGTAGGTAACAATACACTATTTAGCGGAATCTTTCATGAAGACAATAAAATCCAAGAGTTACCTCAAACATCAGTTGACCCAATTAAAATGTTACCAAACTGTAGTGTTATAAACACAGTAGAACAAAAACTAGAAATAAAAAAAAATTAAGACTTTGATACTACAATAACGTTTGATGTTAAAAGTGATTTAAAGGAAATTATAGACTTAGCAATTAGGAAATTATAAGAAACTAGCAATAAAATAAATATTTTAAGCATTATTTAGTAATACCACATCATTAAGTACCTTCATCATCTAAGTTGCCTCCTACCTTTAATATGATTTCTTTTACATTAAAATTATTTTTTAGTTTATGTGATATATTTTGTGTTTTTGTTTTTGTTTTTTTATTATCTCATGTTCAAATAAAAAATTCCTATTGATCTACTCTTTATTTATTATTATATAATATTCGATGTTTAGAGTTTTAAATTAATTTAGAAATATGTTACAAAAGTTTAGTCCGTAAACCATCTGAACCTTAAATTCATTTTTGATATGAGAGAAGATTAATACAAAGTTTAGCTTAAAGTGGTCGCAACCGGTACCTCTACCCTATTTGATGTTTATGGGGCAGTATTTCAACTCGAAAAATTACAGTAGAATGCGGAATTTTAGAACTTATTGAAGAAGGAGAATTTGTTTTAGCGGATAGAGATTTTGATAAATAGATACATTAATTTAGTATTATGTCTTAATTACAAATAAACATATTTTTTAGTTTTCGAGACATAATTTTTTTAAAAACTCATTTTTTAATACCCTCAAGACCTACTGCAAGCGCCAGTTAACTTGGCGAGACGCATTGCACACTGGCTTATGGGATGATCATCAGTATCAGTGTCATTGTGCGTATTCGCTGTCGCCAAGTTAACTGGCGCTTGCAGTATTTAAGGTCTTGGGTAACACTTATTGAAGAAGGAGAATTTGTTTTAGCGGATAGAGATTTTGATAAATAGATACATTAATTTAGTATTATGTCTTAATTACAAATAAACATATTTTTTAGTTTTCGAGACATAATTTTTTTAAAAACTCATTTTTTAATACCCTCAAGACCTACTGCAAGCGCCAGTTAACTTGGCGAGACGCATTGCACAGTGGCTTATGGGATGATCATCAGTATCAGTGTCATTGTGCGTATTCGCTGTCGCCAAGTTAACTGGCGCTTGCAGTATTTAAGGTCTTGGGTAACACTTTACCTTATTTAAGTCGAAAAATTAATATTCTTGCAGAATTCAAGATAGCTTCCTCGCCCTGCGACAGCTGAAAGAGGCGAAAGCCGAGGATTTATACCCAGAATTCAAGCACTTCTGTAATAAAAAAATATTCCATATCAAAAAAAATTTAATAGGATTTGCATCTGATGGAGCTAATGTTACGGTCGGTAAACAGAATTCATCTGTGTCCAGGCGGAAAGCGGATGTACCAAACGTTTATGTAAAAAAAGTGTATAGGTCACCGTTTTCACTTATGCGCTTCTTATGCGTATTTAAAATTACCTAGAGGAATTGAAGATTTGGCACGTAACAAATACTCTACAGTCCAAAAAGAGATGAAGTTTTAAACGAATTCCAACACTTTTCTAATGTAAAAATAAATAATATACTGCACACGCAAGATGGATCTCCATTGAATCCGTTGTTTCTAGAATTCTAGAACAATATAGTTCATTAATTTTATTTTTTACGGATGCTTCTTTCAATGGCCGGACGTTGGCCTCTGAAAATTTTTTGATGAAGTTAAAGGATCAATTCACCAAGATTTATTTATGATTCCTAGAATTTTCTTTGCCATTTTTCAACAATTTAAACCGGCATAATATGCCGGTATTTCAGATTGCATATTATGCAAACTGAAAAACCAGAAGTTTCACAATTATAAAAATGTCTCAGTGGTGCATACAAATCATTTTTAGAATGTTTCATAAAAAGAGAGGTATTGATAAAAACTGCACTTCACCAGATTGATTACAACGACCCAAATAATATTGTCCCTCTAGAAGAACTATATTTAGGAGCTAAAGTCCAAATATCTTTAGATGGACTAAATAAATCCGATAGATTTATTTTTAGAAAAATACGCTTGGAGTTTTTCGTAGAAGAGCCAAACGAATTACTCAAAGGTTTGATTTTACCGACCCTGTTTTAATCAACATTAATTTAATAAGCGTAAAGAATATATTGCGTAAAGAATATATTGCTAATGTTACGATCGGTAAAGAGAATTCATTTGTGTCCAGGCGCGAAGCGGATGTACCAAACGTTTATGTAAAAAAGTGTATGTCACAGTTTTCACTTTCCTTTAGATTTATATGATGATTCAATTATCCCAGATGAGCCTGACAGACTATGTGAAAAACACCAGAGATGTACCGGAATACGTTTACTGGGACCGCATTCATGATGTCTTCCTTTAACGTATCTGGCTGAAAAAGGAATTGGCCATTATGATATGAAAGATAGGAATATGCTGATACATGGAAAGTACTTCAAATTAGCAGAGTTATAGATCATCCCACATTGTGAAATATTTAATGGGTTATGAGGAGGATAATGAGATTTATATGATGATGCAATTATCCCAGATGAGCCTGACGGACTATGTGAGAAACATCAGAGATGTACCGGAATACGTTTACTGGGACTGCATTCATGGTGTGTGCTCCCGTTGATGTATCTGGCTGAAAAAGGAATTGTCCACTATAATGTGAAAGGTAGGAATATTCTGATACACACAAAGCACTTCAAATTAGCAGAGTTATAGATCATCCCACATTGTGAAAACAGAGGTTTCCAGTTTCCACCTAAATAAGAAGCTTGCAGGAAGAATACTCAATATTCAGTTCGAAAACACCACACTCGCCTACAATAAAATACCAAAGTACATTGGGGTGCCTCTTGACAGAACCGTATCATTCAAGGAACATCTGACAAAAGCAGCGGAAAACTTAAATACAGAAACAACATCATCCAGAAGCTGTGCGGCACAACATGGGGAGCATCGGCTTCCACCTTGCGATCATCTGCCCCGGGCCTTGTTTTCTCAACTGCGGAATGCTGCTCTGCAGCATGGCTTAACAGCCCACATATACACAAAGTAGATGCCCAATTGAATAATACAATTAGAATGGTTGCTGGAGTTATCAAATCCACCCCTACGCAATGGCTCCCAGTACTGAACCACATTTAACCACCCAAACTACGACGCATACACGCACTCACTAGTGAGTACAGAAAGATAACGAGAGCCTGCCAATCCATCAAGATATAGATGCTGCCAATGGTAACCGTCTACGCTCCAGACGACCACCAATAAAAACAGCAAAGGTTGCTGTGGAAAGTGAGTTCAATTTAACGACCACATGGACTCGAGAATGGATGGAACAACAAAATAGCAACTTACCCTGCATCACACGCTGAACCTAATCAGAACCCAACACGGCAGATGTGGTTACATGATGCACAAATGGAGTAAACGACCATCCCCACTCTGTGACTGTGGACAACCACAAACCATCTGTCACATCACAGAACAGTGCCCCACAAGATCATATCATGGCAGGTCAGAGGATTTCCTAATGGCGACTCCAGAGTCGATAGACTATGTAAATGCGTTAGATGTACGTTTGTGAACCTATGTATTGTCTTATACAAAATGTATGTAAATGTAAATGTGTCAAGAGCCATACGATAAATAAATAAATGTGAAATATTAATTGGGTTGGGAGGAGGAACATGAGATTTATATGATGATGCAATTATCCCAGATGAGCCTGACGGACTATGTGAGAAACATCAGAGATGTACCGGAATACGATTACTGGGACTGCATTCATGATGTATGTCTCCCTTTGTATCTAGCTGAAAAAGGAATTGTCCATTATGATGTGAAAGATAGGAATATTCTGATACACGCAAAGTACTTCAAATTAGCAGTTATAGATCACCCCACATTGTGAAATTTTTAATGGGTTGGGAGGAGGAACATGAGATATATACGATGATGCAATTATCCCAGATGAGCCTGACGGACTGTGTTAGAAACACCAGAGATGTACCGGAATACGTTGACTCAATTAATAGTAATAGATTTCCATTTACGTAGTATAATATATATCGTCGGCTTACTGCCAAAACCCACTAACTCCATTTTTAAAATTTTGAGAGATCTACTTTTTAAACTTTAATTTGAAATTGAAGATCGACTGAATTTAAAAAAAGTATTTAAGAACTGAAAAATATGACAAAAATATTTTTCAGTTCTTAAATAATTTTTTTAAATTCAGTCGATCTTCAATTTCAAATTAAAGTTTAAAAAGTAGATCTCTCAAAATTTTAAAAATGGAGTTAGTGGGTTTTGGCAGTAAGCCGACGATATGTTGCGTAACGCAACCTTTATAATTATGATCCAATTGACGTTCGCCCTTTCCCTACTAGCAAAACAACAAACTACTTTGGGTTTTTGAGCCGGTTCTTCTAGATACAATAAAACTGCGTGATTCTCCCGCTATTTCTCTAGCGGTCTTGTTCCAACCTCATTCACGACAACATCAGTCACACATTTTGTTTAAAATAACTCGCGTATGTTTCGCTGCTCAAAGTGTAAAAATTAAAGTTATAATGATTGTAAGTAGTTTTAAGTGTTTTACAAAGTTTGTGATCGCCGATATAAGGTAAACTATTTTATTAAATATATACTCTAGCACAAGGGTTTTACTAATCACCGAACCAGATCGAAGGTACTACCCCAACAGGCAGTGAGCAACATTCCAGGGGGAGAAACCAAATTCCCCGATGTTCAAAGTCAAAATGTCACAACTGTGCGCTACAGTTGGAAGACAATGAATTTGAAACACATTTACGAACACAATGTATGCATGTATTGTAAATTCCTGAACATAAAATGTGTCCCGAATGCAACCAGGCAAACGAAAATCATAAAACGAATGAGATACGAAAACTTGTCCTTTTACGAAGCTGCACAATTAGCTCCAAAAATTATTTAAACCTGGTATTACCCTCGTACCACACAGTTTGGCCAGAGTAAATGAGTAGTACAAATCAGATTTCTACCTATTTACATATATACCTGTATTTTAATAACTAATGCATAAAGTTTACTCAACTTGTAAACATTATAGTGGTACAACATTTGTACCAGTGGATTCTAGTGTGCTTCTTTTTTGCAATTAGCACGTGGCTGAATGTGTTTTGTTCTTTTTTCTTCAAAATTTGACCATTGAGGAGTGCTATAAAAGGTAAGTGTTTTTTATTGCCAATATAATGATACCATACAATGGGTTCAGAATAAAAAATATATCAGAAGTAAAGAAAATTGAAAATTATTTTGAATATATTTTAGAAAAATGTAACCTCAAACTTTCCTCTAAAATATAAATATTTATAACCATCAAAAATATGCTAAGTTGGTTTCATATGTTGGATTGATCATTTCTGTACATTTTCGTCATACCTTATGAATCAATCTATTTGCGCTCAGCAAAGATTTTCCACAATACCACAACATGTATATTTTTTTCACATGTCCGAAAACTATTCTGATATACAGTATTGTAAGAGGGGCCTTACAACTGAACAGTTACCCAAAATATTACATAAAATAACGAATGATCAAGCTGAATATTCAGAGATTGAAGGAGACTCAGATGCTTAGGATGTAGTAGAACCTGACACCATCAGAAAGATTTTCTAAAAGAAGTTCCTCTACAATACTGCCATCTACTCCACCTGGAAGTGGTACAGCCAAAATAGACATAGTAACTAACTACAAGCCTCTGCGTGGAAAACGTAAAACGTCTACAATTTACGACTGTTTAGAATACGAGGATTCAGATGATTCTGTAGCAGACAGAGATTACCAGCCCGAAAAACCCTCTCAAAATAAAAACATGAATGCTTCATCATCAAGTGAAGATAAAGCAACTTTCGATGTTACCAATGATTTGAAGGAGTGGTCTATAAACCAAGAATACCCATTGAATTTCTTCTTCTTCTTCTTTTATATAGGCAGCACTGCCTGTTTTTCTTCAACGGTGCCTTTCATTCTGCCCCTAAGTTGTCATTCCATCTTTTCCTTGAGCGTCCTATACTTCTCCTGCCTAACGGTGACTTGTCCCTGGCTATTCTTACTGTCCTTGATTCAGACATCCTGCTTATGTGCTCATTCCACTCTTCTTTTCTGTTCTTTACCCAGGTATTTATATTGTCTACCCCACATATGCGTCTGATTTCCTCACTTCTTACCCTATCCTGTAGTCCTTTTCCAGCAATCCTTCTTAAGATCTTCATTTCGTTGGTTTCCAGATGTCTTCGTGTTTTGCTAGTATCTTTTCTTGTTTCGGCCGTGTAAGTCATAACTGGCCTAATACCTGACTTATATATTCGGGCCTTTGTTTCCAATCTTAGGTGTTTGTTTTTCCAAATTGTGTCGTTTAGGCATCCGGCCGTTCTACTGGCTTTAATTATTTGGTCTTTTACCTCTTCTTCGATATTGTTGTCAGCTGATAGATTAATTCCCAGATATTTGAAAGTCATTACTTGTTGTATAATTTGATTGTCTAACTCCAATTTGCATCTTATTGGTTCTTTGGCAATTACTAAGCTTTTTGTTTTTTGGGCTGATATTTTCATATTCATTTCTTTTGCGTTAATGTTGAACTCGTGCAATAATCTTTGTAGGTCGTCTACGCACTCTGCTACTAACACGGTGTCATCAGCGTAACAGAGTATTTTTATCTCTCTATTGCCCATTTGTACCCTCTTTTTTCTTCACTTGTTTTCATATTGCATCCAATATTATGTTCAACAGTAGAGGGCTTAGTGAATCTCCTTGCCTGATTCCTATGTTTGTTTCTATGGGTTCTGTTATTATTCCATTGACTTTCATTTCTATTTTATTTCTTACATATATGTTTTCTATCAGTTTTATGATATCCAGTGGTAAATTTTTCTCATATAGTAGGTGTATCACATCTTTTAATTGGATTCTATCAAACGCTTTCTCTAGGTCTATGAAACAGAAAAAGGCTGGTTTGTTATATTCTAATGATTTCTCCGATATTTGCCTTATCACAAAAACTGCATCGTTACATGATCTTCCACTTCTAAATCCTTGTTGTTCATCCGATATATTTATGCACGCCATTATTTTCTCCATAAGTATTTTTGTTGTGAGCTTCAGTATAGTGCTCAGTAAATTTATCCCTCTATAGTTACCGGGGTCTGCCCTATCACCTTTCTTAAATAACGCTATCATTTGAGTGGGTCTCCGTTCTTCTGGAATTCTTCCTGTATTTATTATTTTACTTATAAGGATTTTCAGTTCTTTGTGAAGTCTATCTCCTCCGTATTTTAAAAGTTCATTAGCTATTCCATCTTTCCCAGGAGCTTTTCGATTTTTCATCTTTTTTAAGGCGTTCTTTATATCTTCCTCTTTAATTTCTGTTTTCTCATCCGATTCTACTCCTGGTGTTTCCAGTTCTCTGTGATTAGCTGTTTGATAGAGGTTTTTTAGGCAAGTTGTCGATGTATTTGTATCAATATGTTTTACTTCTATCAATTCCTTCATCTCTGCTCTTTGACCTCTTATCATTTTCCACATTTCCTTTTGCATCCCATAAAAGTCGTGCTCCATCTCTTTTGAAAATGCTTCCCAATGTTCTGTTTTCTTCCTTCTTACTATTGAGTTTAATTCATTTCGTACTCTTTTATATTCTTCATATGTTTGTCTCGTTCTTTTGGACTTGTATTCTAGGTAGATTTTCTTTTTTTTTTTGACATTTTATTTTTATTTCTTCACAGAACCATGGAGTTCTCCTTTTCTTTCGTATATGTTTACTTATCTTACGTTCTCCAAGTGCTTCCGTTGCTGCCATTTTGATATTATCTCTGATCTTCCTCTAACTTTCTTCGACGTCTTCATCCGGTGTAATGTAGTTTTCATTCAGTACTTTTTGCAGTCTTCTCTGGTATAGATCTCGTGTTGACAAGTCTCGTAGCTGTTCTACCTTTATTCTTGTCTCACATTCAACAGGGTCTTCTTTCCTGTTTCTTTGTAGCTCTATTCTGATTTTGATTTTAAATTTAAAAATTGTAATTATGAAGAACTCAAGGGTTCGAAAGTGATACCGTCTTCTGAAGACCCACTAAGTTTCTTTAATGTTTTTTTTTTAATGACACCTTACTACAATACAATGTAGAACAGTAAAATTTATATGCTGTCCAAGCCAACAAAAATTTAGATTTGTCCTTCGAAGAATTGAAAGCTTTACTAGGAATTTTAATTTTAATGGGATTTAATAGTTTACCTTTTATCAAAAAATACTGGTCTGCAGATCCAAATTTTCATAATGAAAGGATTACTAATATTTTCCCTCTAAAGAGATGTCTTAAAATATTAAGATACAGGGTGATTGATTAGTAGGGTAAAGCTCAATAGCTCCGCTATAGTAATAGATAGCAATAAAAGTTAATAACAAAAATTGTAGCCACCTTTGAGCTTCACATTACAAAATTAGTTAGAATGTTACAGGGTGTTGGATAACACAGTGGCAGACCTAACTTATGTTTTTTAAATGGAACACCCTATATTTTATTTTATATTCGAAATCCTGTTAACTTCTCCATCACAAAAATATAAAGGTTTGTAATGTTATACAGGGTATTTACAAAGTTATAACCAATTTTGTATGAAAATCGTAACAAGTTTATTAATGCCATATTTTTTATTTATTGTCAAAATTTTTAAGAATTATTGATATTGCTAATTTTCTTTATATCAAATACAGGGTGAGTCAAAACGTAAGTACATTATTGAAAAGTAACATTAACGTACTTTAATTTTTATATAACATTCCCTATGCCCAAATTTATTAATTTTCGAGATATTTTCATTTTTCAGAGCAAATTATTTTAGGTGTTTAAATTTATCTAAATTTTAAGTAAGCCTTGACTGAATTGACAATTGAAGATTACCAATTATCAATCCGGTAATCAATGTAACACTGTAGCAAATAAAGAAATAAAAATAATTTATTAGTAATACATTTTGCGAACAAAAACACAACCACTACATGCAACATTTTTGAAACAATTAAAAACTATCTTTTTATGTAAATGCAACAAATAAACAAAGAAAATTAGTAATAGATTTTACAAAAAAACACACAAACGCAAAATACAATATTTTGTGAAGACAATTAAACACTACTTTTGTATGTAAGTATAACAATGTAACAAATAAAGAACGAAACATAATTTATCAGTAATACATTTTGCAAAAAACATGTTTGAAAAAATTAGAAGCTACTTTTAATAAAATATTTTTAATATTTAATTACATAAGGTGTTCAAAATTATCTCCTAACACATTTATGTACGCCTAAAAACGATCATTGAATGAGCTACTTACTCTACTGAGCATTTGTAAATTAACACATCGAAATACACTTTGTATTCTATTTTTCATCTCATCCCTTGTTGCTGGAGGTGTTTTATAAACTTCATTATTAACGTAACCCCAAAAAAATCAGTCCAGTTTATTAAATTCTGGTGATTTGGGTGGCCACGCTACTGGTCCATTGAAAAATGAAAATATCTCGAAAACTAATAAATTTAGACATAGGGAATGTTATCTAAAAATTAAAGTACGGTAATGGTACTTTTCAATAGTGATATAAAATACAGGGTGTTCCATTTAAAATTACTGAGAAAATAATGTACTGGCGTTTTGACTCACCCTGTATTTGATATAAAGAAAATTAGCAATATCAATAATTCTTAAAAAAATTTACAATAAATAAAAAAATATGGCATCAATAAACCATTGTTGTTTTGCTTATTTTTATTTATACAGGGAGTTGAACTTGTTACGATTTTCATATAAAATTGGTTATAACTTTGTAAATACCCTGTATAACATAACAAACCTTTATATTTTTGTGATGGAGAAGTTAACAGGATTTCGAATTTAAAATAAAATATAGGGTGTTCCATTTAAAAAAACATGTTTGGTCTGCCACTGTGTTATCGAACACCCTGTAACATTCTAACTAATTTTGTAATGTGAAGCTCAAAGGTGGCTAAAATTTTTGTTATTAACTTTTATTGCTATCTATTACTATAGCGGAGCTATTGAGCTTTACCCTACTAATCAATCACCCTGTATATATCCATTTGAATGATAACCAACAAATGCCAGACAGAGGAACTCGGGAATTTGACAAGTTGTACAAAGTGAGACATCTTATTTAAAAATAATAAAAACCTTAATGGAATCTTTTTCTCCGAGCAAAAATATTTCAATTTATGAAAGTATGGTTGCCTGTAAAGGATTGACTACTTTGAAGCAGTACATGCCAATGAAACCCATAAAGCGGGGTATAAAAATTTGGGCAATGGCAAGTGCTGAAACAGGTTACTTCATCAATTTTGAGATATTATATCAAGGTAGAGAACCTGAACGAACTAACGAACATACTCTAGGGAAAGAGTTATACTGAATTTATTTAAAGTATTGGAAAAAAGGGGACACTGCTTGTACTTTGACATTTTTTTTACCACACTTCCTCTTATGAATAAGTTATCAGAACTAGGTCATTTTGGTTGTGGAACAGTAAGACAAACACGAAAATATTTCCAAAAGCATATTCAGAAGATGACAGAAAAATGAAAATGGGTGAAATTGATGAAGTTGTGTGCAATGATATTACTATAAGTAAGTGGAAGGATCGTGGCTCAAAATCTGTGACCGTATGGCAATATGCATAATTATGCAGAAACTGGTTATGTTTTGAGGACATCAAAAATTTGGAGAACGAGAAAACATCCGCTGTCCTCAAGCCGTTGTAGACTACAATAATATATGGGCGGTGTTGATCGGTTTGACCAACGAATGCAGACATACTCAGTAGCTTGGAAAAGTCGTCAATGGTGGAGGAAGTTATTTTATTAAGTTTTTGACGCATCCATAGTAAATTCTTACATACTTTATAAAGAATCCCTTAGGGAAAGTAACAATAGAAAAAAAGCAGTATCTCATCTTGAATATACATCCAAATTGGCTACCAGTCTTATAAAAGATTTTTTTGCGAGAAAAAAAAGGCCGTTGAACATGGAGTATTTTCAAAATGTTGTCATTTGCCGCAGAAAATCACGCGAAGACGATTAGTCCTGTCGCCAGGGGGGGTACAACGGCCTCGTTAATTCAGATGGACTTACCCAAATTTTTTTTATGTATTTTGACCCGTAGAACACGAATTTTTTGGGTAACAGTTGATCCGGATGTCGATAAGATTGTTATAGACCAAGAACTTGAGGAATCAAATAACAGCGATTTTTGGCAAAACAAAACAATATTTTGTATTTTTTGGGTCATTTTAAGCAAAAAATATTTCTACAAGTTTTTTAGTAGGATGCACAGTTTTCGAGATAAACGCGGTTGAACTTTCAAAAAATCGAAAAACTGCAATTTTTAAACCCGAACAACTTTTGATTAAAAAATAAAATAGCAATTCTGCTTAGCGCCTTTGAAAGTTCAAGTCAAATTATGTCGGTTTTGATTATTTGCATTGCTAAAAATTTATTGTGTTATTGCTAAACAAAGCTACAAACAACTAGTGCGTGAGTGATGTTTCTATGATTTCTCATTTAAAATCGAACGAGTAGGTAGAATAGGTACTAGTGCAATCAAGACTATTTCTACGTTACATGCGTTAAAACGCATGTAAAAGCACGGGAAACCCTACGTGTTTATAGCTTTGTTAAACAATAAAAAAATAAATTTTTACCAATGCAAATAATCAAAACCGATATAGTTTGACTTAAACTTTCAAATGCGGTAAGCAGACTTGCTATTTTATTTTTTAATCAAAAGTTATTCGGGTTCAAAAATTGCAATTTTTCGATTTTTTTAAAGTTCAACCGCGTTTATCTCGAAAACTGTGCATCCTACGAAAAAACTTGTAGAAATATTTTTTACTTAAAATGGCCCAAAAAATACAAAATATTGTTTTGTTTTGCCAAAAATCGCTGTTATTTGATTCCTCAAGTTCTTGGTCTATAACAATCTTATCGACATCCGGATCAACTGTTACCCAAAAAATTCGTGTTCTACGGGTCAAAATACATAAAAAAAACTTGAGTAAGTCCATCTGAATTAACGAGGCCGTTGTACCCCCCCTGGCGACAGGACTAGATGCCAGCAGTGCTCAAAAACGGGATTTAAGAAACGCAGTGATATAGAGTGCGTAGACTGTAAAGTGGCTTTGTGCTTGAATTGTTCTAAACCATATCATTCAACGAAGATACGAAGATTGTAGATACGGGCTTTAGAGATGTCGTACCCTATTTAGAAGGCCTTGGCTTCAAGATTTTGATGTCTACATTAAAAAAAGAACTAGTTTATCAACAGCTGAAGCTAATGAATCACGCTACGTTAGGAAACTAAGATGGGCAGTAGAAGCTGTCACGGTATTTTTGGGAAAAATATAAGCTTTGTCATCAACAAGTCGACAATAAATTGTAACCGAAAGCTAGAGCATATTGTAACATTGCAAGTTTCCTTCATAACCGTTAAGGAAAAAGATTATATAGCGATGAAGATGAAGAATTAAACAATTTAATAATACGAAGAATGTTAAATTCCAGTAAAGAATAGAACACATTGGCTAAAGAGTCTGAAACAGCAAGGTGGTCTAGACGAAGTACAACTACAGCCAAGATAACATCACGTGAAATTCTTGATTTTCCAGAGATGACAGAGAGAGATCTCAAAATATTATTTTAGGGTACGTACCAGTTAGTCAAGGTGTATGTTACCTAGCTGAGTTAACTAGGGAGCAGTCGCGCTCACTTCTGTCGCGTCGATAGTCGCGCGTAGAGAAAAAATCTCACAATACAAATTTAAAACAAATTTCTATTTTATATTTTTATTTACTTGTTATGTTAAAAATACCTATTTCTAACCATTTTAAAGCTAATTGGTTCTCACCAAAGCCATAAATTCCACAAAAAAAAATTAAAAAAATCACGCATTTCTATGATCCTCCTGGAGGCACTTACAAGTGAAAAGCCATGTTTGAAAAAATTTTCAATCAAGTTATCACGGAAAAGGATAAAAATGTGAGATTTTTTCTCACGGCGCGACTGCTCACGGGTTAATGGATGATTTTAATGAAATTAGTTTGGATTACATCAGAATGAAACCTAATATTATTAAGGTTTTAATAAGGTCCAGACATATTAATAAAAAAATCTACATGCTATATCGAGTATGAGCCGGACTCCACTGGCCACAACGGAATTTGGATCATTCGTGCGATTGCGCAAATGGATTAAGAACTGTTGGCTCACATATTGCTGCTATAATTTATTATTTAAGCAATGCTAGATCTAAATCAGGAATCATTCGACCAGCAAAATTTGAAGATGAAGATTAAAAAAATGTATCAATCCTTTCATTTTCAATGTAACTCTAGTTTATATTCGATATTGTAAATATAACCCAGAAGAATGGCGCTTGTTTATAGATTCTTCTATATCAAGTCTAAGAGCAGTTCTGCTCTACAATGGCAAAAAAGACCATCTATTCCTCTTGCACATACAGTTAACATGAAAGAAACACAGAAAAGTAGGTATATAAGCTTATTCTGAAAAGCAATAAGATATGATACATATAAGTGGCAAATATGTGGAGACCCAAAAATCATTGGATTATTACTAGCTCTTCATGGAGTATTTACAAAATGTTACGGTTTTCTTTGTCTTCGGGACAGTAGAGCAACACAGAGCCATTACCAAGTTAAATAATGGTCTCCAAGAGATCAATATATTCCAGCTCAAGCTAACTTAGAGAATATACCTCTCCTTAATCCCAAAAAGGTTCTGTTACCTCCGTTACATATATTAAACTGGGATTGATTAAAAATTTTGTTAAAGCATTAGCTAAAGAGAAACATGCGTTGAAATACCTTTAACAAATTTTTCCTAAACTAAGTGATGCGAAGCTGAAAGAAGGGGTATTTGTTGGACAACAAATCAGAAAAATACTAAGGGATCAACAGTTTGATAAAAAAATTAAGTGATGTTGAGTTAACTGCGTTGTTAGTTATAAGTAGTTGGCATCTTTCAAAGGAATTGCTTTCGAGTTTTTGGGAAACAAAAAAGTAGAAAATTACTAAAATGTTGTAGAAGCACTACTTTAAAACTAATGTCATGTATGCACGTTTTAGAGACGCATGTCTCTAAAAATACACTTTTTGCATTCCAATTTAATTTTGTCCCTGAGAATTTTGGTGCGGTCATTGACGAGCAAGGAGAAAGGTTACACCAGGATATTCTCAAAATTAAGCAACACTACCAGGTAAGATGGGATGCAGTAATGATGGGAGATTATATACTATTAGTTCTTTATGAGAAAAAGTGATACAGAGTATAATAAAAGGAAATAAGCATTTGAGAAAAAAATTTGTACAAAAGACTTACTGTAGTTTTTGTTTCTAGTTCTGAACTTATCTATATATCTGTACCTTAGAGTCAAACGAACTAAGTCCAAAAATTGTGATTTTCGGGTTTTTGATGTTTTGTGTGTAAAATTTAATTCTACATCGAGCCATAATAACGTAACTCCTTTAAAAATTATACTTTCCAAATTAGCCAAGATTATAAGAGCGTACGTCCTTACCCATATCAGAGCCAGACAAACGTAACTCCACTTACTACATTATGGCTCTGAGGTTTTGCTTGAAACTTGTAAAACGTAAGTCCAAGCTATATATAGATAGATATAAAATACCTATAGATAGACTACAACGAATCAAAAATCATATTTCAAAGTTCCCTGTATATAAAAGCCACTACAGCAGGGAAAGGTTTCCAACGAAAATATTTGGGAAATCACTTGAACATTTCTACAGTCTACGCATTGAATGAGGAAGAGTGTAAAAAACAACAAGTTAAACCAGAAAAAAAGTGGATTTATTCTAAAATTTTTCATGAAGATTTCAACTTGTCTTTTCATTCACCAGACAACGATACATGTGATGTTTGTGATAGACTAGATTGTGAAATGAAAAATGAAAAAAATGATGAACTACTCAATGAACTGAAGTTAAAAAAAATAAACACCTCGAAGATGCCTCATTAAGACATGAGTTAAAGAAAAAAGACAAACTTGAAAGAAGTGCTAACATGTTGTTCTGAAGCTATTTTCTTGTGGCATTTTTACAATTTTAACTATTTAGAATGGGAAATAAGCCACAATATTATTAAAAATGATTTTTTATTAACGTTTCGACGTCCAAATCGGGTGCCGTTGTCAAAATACAAAATACTATTAATATAAACAAAAATGTTGTTGCTTAGTAAAAAAAAATTCTTCTAATAATTTATTTAATTTGACTCATTTATATCGGCAATTCAGATACATATGATACATTTTAAAGTAGAAGACTTTAAAATGATATTGCCAATATTTATGAGTTGCGTTCCTGGGACGACTTTACTGAAAGATAGTTCATTCGATTACATGAAATCAACCCCAACTCAAGAATATCCGTCACAAAAAAATCATAGCATGTGATCTGTCTTTAAAAAGACAACCATATGCAATGGTGACATTAAAATTCTCGCGTTAGAGATCTCATAGTAAATCACGAGGGAAAACCAGGAAAAACCTCGTGATACTATCCCGACATCGTAAGTATTTGGTCTTACATTTAATTTACTCTCAAAATTAATACCAAATTCTGACTTTACTATAATTTTGTTTAAATTATAAATAATATCAATAATACATGGGTATATAAGTAATACTAAAATATAAAATATGTACTAACTCGACTATTGACTTACTAATTGTGGTATTTTCTTTCTATTGACTTCCTCTTTCAGTATGGGTATCCATATCCTACTGCATTCCACCGAGGAATTTGCGACACAATTGGTTTCGTTTAGCATAATTAGAGCCGCTTCTTTGATTTTTCTCTTTTTACTATCTGTTTCTTTCAGGACTATACTTGAATCTCTCCACTGAACTCTATGTTCATTATCCCATGCGTGTTGACATATTTGAGATCTATCAAATTCTCTATTTTTAATATAAGATTGATGTTCACTTATTCTAACGTTTAATGGTCTTGATGTTTCACCTATATAAAACTGTTCGCATTCACAAGGTATTTTATAAATACAATTCTTTGTCCTTTCTTGTTCATTGTTAGGTTTAGTTTTAGATAGAATAGATCTCAATGTGTTGGTTGTTTTGAATGTTGTTGAAATGTTGAATTTATTTCCTATTATTTTAAGTTTCTCGGATAGTCCTTTTATGTATGGTATTGATATTTTCCTCGTATTATTTCTTGTGAATGTTGTAGGATCCCGTTCTATGTTGTTCTGTTCCATTCGATCCAATCTTGACAATTCCTTATTTATAAACGATAAAGGATAATCATTTTTTAATAAAACAGATGTTAAGAATTGTTTTTCTTCTAAAAAGGAATTTTCGTTAGAACAAGTAATTTTGGCTCTATCATATAAGGATTTTATGATTCCCTTTTTAACGTTGATGTTGTGATTTGATTTGTAATTGAGATATCTGTTGGTATGTGTTGGTTTTCTATACACTTGAGTCTCATATCCAGTATCCTTCTTTAAGACTAAAACATCGAGGAAAGGCAGGGTGTTATTATATTCCTTTTCCATTGTAAATTTTATTGTCTCTTCTTGATCGTTTATAATATTCAGGAATGTATCCAACAATTCTGATCTATGAGGCCATATTGAAAACACATCATCTACATATCTCCACCATACAGTGGGTTTTAAATTTTGTTTAGAAATGATATTGGTTTGATATATATCACGCATGGGATAATGAACATAGAGTTCAGTGGAGAGATTCAAGTATAGTCCTGAAAGAAACAGATAGTAAAAAGAGAAAAATCAAAGAAGCGGCTCTAATTATGCTAAACGAAACCAATTGTGTCGCAAATTCCTCGGTGGAATGCAGTAGGATGTGGATACCCATACTGAAAGAGGAAGTCAATAGAAAGAAAATACCACAATTAGTAAGTCAATAGTCGAGTTAGTACATATTTTATATTTTAGTATTACTTATATACCCATGTATTATTGATATTATTTATAATTTAAACAAAATTATAGTAAAGTCAGAATTTGGTATTAATTTTGAGAGTAAATTAAATGTAAGACCAAATACTTACGATGTCGGGATAGTATCACGAGGTTTTTCCTGGTTTTCCCTCGTGATTTACTATGAGATCTCTAACGCGAGAATTTTAATGTCACCATTGCATATGGTTGTCTTTTTAAAGACAGATCACATGCTATGATTTTTTTGTGACGGATATTCTTGAGTTGGGGTTGATTTCATGTAATCGAATGAACTATCTTTCAGTAAAGTCGTCCCAGGAACGCAACTCATAAATATTGGCAATATCATTTTAAAGTCTTCTACTTTAAAATGTATCATATGTATGTGAATTGCCGATATAAATGAGTCAAATTAAATAAATTATTAGAAGAATTTTTTTTACTAAGCAACAACATTTTTGTTTATATTAATAGTATTTTGTATTTTGACAACGGCACCCGATTTGGGCGTCGAAACGTTAATAAAAATCATTTTTAATAATATCGATACCTTTTTGGCATAGTAACGTAAGTCACCAAAAACGGTTTTGTAGAAAAACCATGTTTTTAATTTAACGTGGTTAAGCTTATTGAAATTATACAAAATTTACCAGGGTGTTTTTTGAGGTCTACAGTTTAATAAAGAACAATATTTTTTAAAGTTTTTGCATAGTTTTAGCGGTTAATTGATACTTAAGTTATTTTACGGGTTCTAAAACCTTGAGTCTTGATAAAAAATGTAACGTAAGCACACACATACGTTACTTTGGCGGGAAATTGTAGCACTCAAAGTAATTTGGAAAGAATTACAAATAATCGTTTATTATAAGAAACACAAAATAACGTTACAACAATTAATTAAGTAAAAAAGGTAAAATATTTGACACGGAAAAAACTAAAATTTAGTTATATATCATTGTTTACGTATATTGAGTATTTTTAGAGTTATTATCAAAAGAAAATGAAACTTACGATTATTTTAAAAATCTGATTTTTTTAAATTACACTTTTTATTTTCAAAAATATGCATTCTAAACCGGTTAAACTTGTTGGAATAATTACTTATACTAATATAAAGAAATTCTTGTAAGGATTACTATACATTTTTAATTTTTGTGAAAATGGGATATGTTTTATTTTTCACTTTTTCCTAAAAAATTCGAAAGAGTTCTCTTATTTTCATCATAACTTGCTTAATTTTGAAGCTATTAACTTCTTCTCCAGCTCATTTGATAGATATTCTGAAGTACCTTGACAAGTGCTTAACAGGTATATTTGATAAAGTGCATCGTTTTCCCGTTATTTAAGCTTGAATACTTAGATTTGAGTATTCGTCGAAAATAATATACACTCAATTACCCATCACTCACTTTGAATTAACATTAGTTTATGTATCAAATTTTGGCTTAGAATTTGTCCCTCTATCGACTTCTGGTATTGTTTTTAATAAGATAATTTTCACCCCCGAGAAGGGGTCCACCCCCAGGATAAAAGCGCAAGTTTGCATCCTGTCACCTTTATTCCTTGAGGTATCTTCTAATTACTCACCAATTTTCATGAAAATCGATGAAGGTTCAACGAAATCTAAGGTGAAAGCTTCAGTGACTGCACTATTCTATTTAAATCAGAATAGAAACATGCAAGCAATATTTCTATATTTCTAACCGTTTTCTTGATACAAGAGTTGAAATTGATAATTTTACAATTTTTAACTTATTTTTTCACAAACATTTTACATTTTCATATCAAAATTTACAAAGATTTTTTTAACAAACAATTCAACCAAATTTTTTCTTAGGCTATGTCAAAATAATTTGTAATAAATAAACAAAATTAAATATGAAAAGAAGTTTTACAGGTTCATAATGTTAGTTAAGGTTTCGAGTTTTTTGAAATATTACTACAAAAACATGTTTTTCGTTATAACTTACCTAAAATCAATCATTTAGTTGATTGTAGCATGAATCTGTCACTGTCGTAAGCCAAACACTGACTGCGAAAATCTGACGTAAGTAACAGAAACCGACCGGTACTTACGTTATTATGGCGGTAAACGACGTTTGCTTGCGTTATTATTATGGAAATAGTGCTAAAGTAACGTTTCTTTTGCGGGTATGATTAAAAAAATTCTGGACATACGTTTTTAAAATAGTTAAAAAAAAAGGTTTAAAGCAATTCTAGGCTTACTACACTTTGACAGTACCTTCTAAACACTAATAGCGTTAGTTTAATGGAAAAACATGATTTTCGCCAAAAATGTCACTTACGTTACTTTGACAAAAATGTATCGATATTGTGGCTTATTTCCCATTCTAAATAGTTAGAAAAGTGCTAACATAGGATCAAGAGTGATTATGTCAGATCTCCAAAAGTGCCTTCCAATACCAGACTTAAAAAACACCAAAAGTTTTTACTCAAGAAAACTCTGGACGTTAAATAGTACTATTTATGATGCAACAACTGATAAAACTTGGTGCATGATCTGGAATGAAGTTACAGCGGGTCGAGGAGGAAATGAAATAGCGTCTTGCTTATTTACATGGGCAAATGAAGAAATTATTAATAATCAGCCTACTGATGTACTGACTATTTGGACAGATAATTGCAGTGGACAAAACAGAAATATGAATATAGTTTGTATGTATTTGTGGCTCTTGGAAAAATATCCTACTGTAAAGACAGTCAACCACAACTTCTTATTGGCCGGATACAGCCACATGGAGGTTGATGGAAGACACAGCATAATAGAGAGAGCTAAAAAATAAATAAAAACTAACACCATTTTCACTACAAATGAGTGAGCAAACTTTATTGCTACATGCTCCAAAAAAATGCATTTGTTGTCAGACAGATGGATTAAAGACTTATTTGATTTTCTCTTCTTGAGGAGCAAAGACGCCCCATTTATATCAAGGAAGAAGAATACAAACAACGAACCATTTCTAATATCCAATGCAGTCTGGTTACAGCTTCGAAAAGGGGACAAAAAGCTATACTACAGAACCAGTTTTGAGGAAGATTCATTCAAAAGTGTTGAACTGAAAAGAAATCGGAGGCAAGAAAGGATTAATATGCCATTGGCAATTCCACAAATACGGGCACACAAAAAGAAAATAAGCAATGAAAAGTACAACGACCTCATGAACCTGATGCAATGGATCCCTGAAGAATACAAATCTTTCTTTGAAAACCTTCAACATGGTGAACAAGAAGACAACTTCAATGAGGACGACTCGACTGCTCTTGAATAATTTTTTTTCTCCTTACCTCTTTGGCAATAATGTTCAAAATTAATTGAAAAACATTGACTAAATGCTAGTTTTTTATCTATGTTTGTTTATGATAATTACATGTTTTTAATGGTAGCACATGAAGCTTATTTCTAAACACCTTTTCCTAGATAAGTAAGTCCTATGAGGGATTTTTGTAGAGCCAAAATAACGCAAGTCCAGGAGTAAGTCCTACAGTAGGGTTTTGTGTGGAGCCACAATAACATAAGTCCACTTTTTACAAAATGGGATAATATTTAGTAAAAAAAATCAAACAATAAATAAAGGATACTTATTTGTTAATAATACAAACAATATTTTGAAGGTAAATTAAAGTGACGGCTTTGTAATTAAGCAATTTAGGTAACTTTTAATTAAAGAAACTGGAAAAAATGTACAAAAAAAATGTGGACGTAGAAACTAGAAAAGTCATAAAAAAAAACAAAAAAAAGTGGATGGAAAAGAATCAGCAAAGGACATAATATAGAAAATAGCTATACAATTATTGTTTGAGGAGCAAAAGGGAAACGACCCACAGTCTGGAACAGAATTAAGCTCTGAACATGATTATTGTTTTTCAAATGGTAAGTATGTATATGTGGACCTATAGAAGAATAATTATGAGGGTTTCCTGGGTAGATAGAGTTACGAACAACGAAGTAGTGAGAAGAATAGGTAAAGAGAAGGAAGTTTAACTTACAATTAAAGAAAGAAAACTACAGTATCTTGGACATGTGATGCGGAGCGAGAAGTATGGCATCCTGCGACTCATAATGCAAGGAAAGATAGATGGCAGAAGAAACATCGGAAGAAGACGAATTTCATGGCTGAAGAACCTGAGAGAATGGCGGAGATGGCACCTGAAGAAGAAAAAGTATGTATATAATTTATTAAGAAATAAGGATATCAAAATGATTTATTATGCCACTCTAGAAACCCTTACATCCAGCATTAGCATCAATTATGGTTACGGGCAATTCCATTTCAAATCACTCAATTTCGGAGCAAAATAAATTTTGTATCCACGATTTGTCTGAAAATTGGTATATAGCTTCTGCGGGACGTAAAAATAAGATATTTAAGGTCAAAAAATCTTCTTTCTTTTTTCTCAAAATGTTATTTTATGCGATTTTACAGTGATTTGGTGTTTATTTAAACAAATTTGCATTTTCTATCGTAAAGTATCAATGGAAAACATAATATTTTAATAGAAGGGACTCAAAATGTCATTATGTGACATTATAACAAGTTACTTTGATTCAAAACAAATTTTTGATCAAATGTTAGTGTAGAAAATGTTAAAATACATATTTCTCCAGTCCCGAAATACATCATAATCGATTTAGCTGAAAATTTTCCCACAGATAGCCAAAACATAGGACTTCAAGTGGTGAGAAGGATTTGAATTATATTACAATACAAAAAAGTTACATGCAATATAGTGTCCTCAATAGGGGAAATAAGTCGGAGTGTAAGTCCCCCAGAAGGGCCTCCGACTTATGACATGCAAGGGGCTACTCAGTTCACCCCCGGCCTATTGGGTCCTCGTCCATATGCTAATGAACGGCGTCGCTGGTCATCAGCTGGGCCCTAACCCTCCTGGGTTAAGGCAATGGCATCCTGCCATGGGGAATGCGCACCATGGGCCTTAACAAAGGCCGGTGCATTGTGTATCGAGTTCTAAAAAGAACTCGATACACAGGGATTCTTACATTATGAATTAAACCTAAAATTGAAACTATCTTCTACTGGAACTTATCTGCTACTTGAAGAGTTGTACTGAGTTCTGCCGAACCAGAACTCAGTACAGTCCTTACACTTAAGGACTACGGCTTATCTTCTATGAGACTTTGGTTGGTTCTGAAAAGAACCAAACCAAAGCCCGCCTTCTTACATTTAAAATATTAACCTAAAAGAAAAGAAAACACTACTGCTAAACAGTGTTGCCAACTTAGTGGATTCTCCACTAAAACTGGTGGTTTTGAGCCCCGATTTAGTGGCAAAATATTGCGTTTAGTGGCTGGTGGAATTTTCTAGTGGTTTAGTAAATTTCAGTTTCAATTATTCACACATTACACATTATGCTTCCAAGGTAGCGCTATCTCTTGTACGGATAGTATATGTATATAAAATTGCAGGAAACTGTAAATTTTTCAAATTGTCATCTATTACAGCTTTCTGTAATTCTATTAGGTACTATTTATTAGGAAAGAAATCTGTTAGGATATAAAATATGGGTGTGGGTGTGGCCGTAAAATATGACATGAACGTCATGAAATGAACAACAGTGAAACGCCACAGTGGTTATCTTATCATTGCGACTTGTGAGTTTATTGATATTGATACGTAAACGTAACTATGCCGAAACCACAATATAGACAACATTTTCGGGATTCTTGGCTTCAAGACCCACATTTAAAAGATTGGCTACAAGTTATTGAAAGTACTACCGGTCAAGAAGCGAAATGTAAATTTTGTGGTACAACTTTAAGGAGTCACTACGGAGATTTGAAATCTCATGGGATGTCAAAGAAGCATCAACAAAATAAAAAGGTAAATAACTGCTTTTTATTGGTTACTTAAGGCCGCGTCCCACCATCAAATAATTTGATCAAACTGGTTTGAGCAAACTGAAAGTGACAGTTAGTGACGTCACATCCTGAGTGTTCATTGTGGATAATAATGAAAAATTTTAATTTTAAATAAAGTACAAACAAGTTAGACAACTCAATACAAACAATTTGATCAAACTAGACTGATAGTGAGAGCACAGATTTTTAGAATTTCAAAAAACTGCAATTGTGACGTCACTTTGACGTACTTTCTCTTTGCTTAAACTGTTTGATCAAATTATTTGATGGTGAGACGCGGCCTTTATTCATAGGGCTTTTCATCGATTGTCATTTGTTTAGAGCTTCGGTCATATGTTGTATAATCTGTGTATAATATTAATATACACTGAAATGAAAAGCCCTATTGGTCAGGACTGAGCACTGTTTTCACTAATAAATAAAAATAATTATTTTCTTGAAATACATAATATGGATAATATCAGGATTTATTTATTTATTAAGAACACACCATAATAAATCTAACTGCAAGGACACTCTCCGATGCCGCCATTTTGCGAGTGTTCAACTCTCAGATCCGTGTTAGCTCCATCGCGAAACACAGGAACGGCTTTATTATTTTCCAAAATTTAAAGCAAAACAATAATTTAAGTATTAATATTTTTACATATTTTAAACCATTTATGATACAGCGGTAATACAAATTTAAAAGGGAACATTTTATACAGTGCGTCCATAAAGTAACGCATAAATTCGTTATTTCATAAACCGACAATTTTGAGGAAAAATCCCGAAACAGGTCGATTTTTATTTTTAAATTACGAGTTTTTGCAGTATATATGATACTAGTGACGTCATCCGTCTGGGCGTGATGACGTAATCTATGATTTTTTTAAATGAGAATAGGGGTCATGTGATAGCTCATTTGAAAGGGTATTCAATTTTCTATTCAATAATGTAAACATTAACATAATTATTTATACAGGGTGTTCAAAGAAATATATTTTTAATTAAAATAATTGAGACAAAAAGAAGAATGTATGTAATTAATTTAATTCAAAATGCGTTTTACTAATGTCAGAAAAAATAAAAAAAAATTATTTGACAAATAAACTTTGATTTTCGCTTAAACGAAATGTTCAAACTGACAAGAGGCAGCTGGGTGGCAGCTTTAACATTGAATTTAAGCAAAAAACAATACTTATTTTTCAAATAAACATTTTCTTCCTGTTTTCTGACAACATAAAAACGTTTTTTGAATTAGATAAATTACATACATTCTTCTTTTTGTCTCAATTATTTTAATTAAAAAAATGTTTTTTTGAACACCTTGTATAAATAATTATGTTACTGTTTATATTATGGAATAGATAATTGAATACCCTTTCAAATGAGCTATCACATGACTCCTATTCTCATTTAAAAAAATCATCGATTACGTCATCACGCCCAGATGGATGACGTCACTAGTATGATATATATGCCAAAAAATCGGAAATTAAAAATAAAAATCGACCTGTGTCAGTGTTTTTCCTTAAAGTCGCCGGTTTACGAAATAATGAATTTATGCGTTACTTTATGGACGCACTGTATTTTAAATATATAGGTAATTATCGTCTATCCGTACACTAAATAACTAAATTGTTTCAGGTTATAACTACGCAGCCTAAGATTCCGTTCAAGCCAGAGCCCATTGGAAGTAAAAAAAAGCAAGAAGCCAGACTTGCATTATTTACAGCCATGCATACTAGTATACGTGTCGTTGACCATTTAGGAGAGGTATACAATAATAATCACGAAAAAGATATCGAAAAAGTTCAACTGCACCGAACTAAATGCACCTCGATTATAAAAAATGTGTTAGCACTGCACTTCACCGAGGTTCTAAAAAAAGATTTTAAAGATCAACCATTTAGCCTAATAATTGACGAATCTACAGATATTACTGTGCATAAATACTTGGGTTTGATAATTATTTATTACAGTAAATTACACCAAAAAATAGTATCCACGTTTCTAGACCTTGTTAACATTCATGAATGTAATGCTGAAGGCATTGTTTCTACGATAAAGAAAACGATCAAACGATTCGATCTCCGACTTGAAAATTTAATGGGAATTGGTACAGATAACGCTTCTGTGATGGTTGGAGTGAATAACGGAGTCTATGCCAAATTGAAGGAAGAAGTACCACACCTGATTTTGGTGCGTTGCTTGTGCCATTCCTTGCAATTGGCTGTTTCAGCTGCTGCAAAAGAATTTTTACCGAGAAATTTGGAGTTTTTAATTAGGGAAACATATGATTGGTTTAGTCGCTCGTCTTCCAGACAATCGCTTTATAAAAAATTATACGAAACCATCAACGATGGACAGAAACCGCTAAAAATAGTTCAAGCATGCCAGACAAGGTGGTTGTCAATCGAATCTGCTGTATCGAGAATATACACGCAATGGCTAGAGCTAAAAACACATTTTTCCATAGCTAAAGTACATGAAAGATGTCACACGGCTGAGTTATTGCACTCTATGTATGCGAACGAGATGAATTACGCATATATTTCATTTTTATATCCAATTCTTATTGAAATAAACCGAGTAAATAAAATGTTCGAGTCAACAGATACGGACCACACCAAATTGTGTGAAGAGTTGATCAACCTGATAAATATGTTGGTCAACAAGGTTACGTTACCTACGAATAAATTTAATATTTTTACTCAAAATATTCGTGATTTTTTGGATAAAAAATGTTATCTTGGATTCCGATTTCACAATCAAATTCTTGAAATGAGAGAAAAAGGATTACCACGGGAAGACGAAGAAATGATGCGGCATCGGTGCATGACATTTATAGTAAATCTAATTGAAGAAATCAAAAATAGGTTACCAGAAAATTTGACACTGATGAAAAAAATATCCCGAATAAGTGTTGAACAAGCACTTAATCACAATAAAGAACCACTAACTGACATAATGGCTCAGTTCAATAAAAGTGCAGAACATATAGCAAGAGTCGATGATCAGTGGCATCAAATTCATTTATTGAAATGGAATGAGACTAAAAACACAAAAAAATTTTGGAATGAAGTATTGCATTTCAAAGACGCTCAAGGAGAATCGCGGTTTGAAGAATTAGCGACTTTTGCGTTTACTCTACTAATACTGCCTCATTCTAATGCCGATGTTGAGAGACTATTTAGCAGTATGAATGTAATAAAAAACAAACAGAGGAATAGAATTAAGTTAAATCTTTTAACTGCTATATTAAGAGTACGCTGTGGTTTGAGGTTGGAAGGAAAATGCTGCAATGACTATGAGATTCCAGTAAGCGTTATAAAACAAATCGGTACCAAAGAATCGTATCAATCCGAAACTGAAGATGATGGGGCAGACATAAATGATTCCTCTGAAGAAGAAGAAATGGTTTAGAATAGTCCTCGTTACTAAATATTTTTTGTTTCTTTTCTATCTACTTATTAATGTTAATTTACTACAAATTTATTTCAATTTTATTACCTACATAATAAAGGAAACTAATAACTTAATATAAGTACTTATTTTCTTTCCCAAAACAAAATAAAATTAGTGGAAAATTTAGCGATTATGAGTGTAGGACCATTTTTTGTTAGTGGTTTTCTGGTGGTTTTAAAGGTTGGATCTAGTGGATAGCTAGTTTTACAGTTGGCAACACTGCTGCTAAACTAAAACTAGGAAATAAAACAACTTCTTTAGCTGGTAAAGACCCCAGACCACAGAGTCAGGGTAAGGCAAGTGCAGCGCCCCAGGCTGACGGGACAAGCCCGTGCAGGCCGGAGGACGACTGCGGACTGAGATACCGAGGTTTGGAACCACCAGCTTTTATAGAACTTGTCGCATGTGACGTATGCGGTAGCTGGGAATTCCAAAGCCTCGGCGGGAGGAGCCTCTGACTCGCGTCAGAGTAGAGAAGGCGGGGCGATGCACACCGAGAACGTAGGCCTCGATGACAATAGTCAAAAATATAGGCGTCTACTGTAAGTACAATTAACTCGAAAATATCGACCTCACGTCAAAAATTGTTAAAAAAATTGTAATAATTGTTGAAAGAAAAGAAAGTTGATTTAGTCGTTCAACTTGTTCAAATTCAAACATTACTAATAAATTAATAGTCAGAGAGGAGAGAAAATTAGATGTCAAGAAGAGGAGACTGGCAATGGAAGAAAAAAAAGTTGATTCAGTCTTTTAACTTGTTCAAAATCAAACAAACATTAATAAATAGGTGTAGTTGATAACACAGTTACAGTGCTCAGCAATTGGTAAGGATCAAAGTAATATTTAGGCTAAAAATTGTAGAAGTTGTGTTGTTGTCCCTAAACCAAGAGTTGGAGGGAAAGGCGTTAAAATAATTAACCAATGCAAGAAGGCCGCCGATTCTGACCATTTTGAGTCCACGATTACCAACAAGAAAACAAAGTTTAGCGGCAGTTAAAGTTCGTTGGAGTTTTTAGGCTATATTTCTCGCATCAAGCCTATTGGCTATAGATCATTCAAGAGAAGGATACAAGCATCATCAACACCTAGGTCTAAGGTGAAACTTTTAATGGTGATAATTTGCAAGCAGAAGCTTTTATTCCATCCATACACCTGTTTACACTTCCGAGGTAAAACCTAGTGCCAGTGATAAGTTGCAAGCAGAAGCTCTTATTCCATCCAGCCATCCATCTACCAAGATGGAAGATATTTTTAGTTTGGAAGAAGATCCGTCGATCCACATGGAGAGACGCCAAAAGAAATTAAACGCCATTTATTAGAAGCCGATGAGCTTCGTCAAAAAAATGAAGACCCGAAAGAAAGAAGCGATACCGGTACTTCCATAGTTGACGAAATATCAGAAACTCAGTTGGAAGATAGCCATAAGGAATTTGTGTTCAATGAAAGCAACTATCAACATATATCTGATGTTGAGTCTGGTACCATTATGGCCAGGGAAAATTTCCTAGAAAGCGGCCAAGAGGAATTTGTATGTAGTGAAAGCCATGATGTTTTTTTTTTGTTGCTACATCGAACCGGGTGGACATGGGACCCGTGCTGCAGCCTGAGTAGGCTTATTGCACACCGTTCGGTCTCGGGTTAAACCATCATTGGGTTTTTGTCCCCAATGGGTTCGGGATTACTTAACTTGAAGTTAAGTCGTCTGTTACCTATAAGAGGTCCATTCTCCCAGCTAGCAGGACAAGACCCTTTATTAGGTTCTTTACCTGACTTCTGACACTTAGGTTCGAGTTTTCGACCCCGTATTGCAGTCGCCATCGGGTTTGGGCTGGACAGTCAAATATGACATGTGAGGCAGTTTCATCTGCCTCCCCACATTTCCTGCAAACAGGGTCTCCGTGAAAGATCCCCATGTTGTGCAGGTGTTTTCTTAGGGTGCAGTGTCCGGTTAGTAAGCCAGTTACCGCCCTAAGCTTTTTCCTTCCGAGTCGTAGGGCCTCATCGGTTAGCGAGGGGTTTGGCCGCCCCATCATTAACTTACTGTGCCGCTGTCCCGAAATATCGTTCCAGTGTCGGGTGTGCTGCGCAAGGATCTGATGTTGAATCTCTTACCGATAACAACTTCATGGACGAAACATTTAATTTCAACAACGAGGCTGAGATTGAGAGGGAAGAAGACAAAAAGCTGAAGAGGATAGTGGCCAAATTTTTTCAAGTTAACAGCACTGCCCTTAGCCATAAATAAAAAAGAACATGCGTCTTCAGAAGAAATTAGTAGCGTTGGTCGTAATAGAATTAAAATTGAAGTTGATTCAGGTTTAATTGCAAATAAATTGGTAGAATATTCGGTATTTAAAGACAATCAAATGATAGCTTATATCCCCTCGCACGTAACAGAAAATAAAGGTAATGTAATATCAGTTGATACATATTTAACAGAAAATGTTCGTGTTCAAATTTTAAAATCAGAGTGTTCTGTTCTTAAAGTTCAGAGAATATTTCGGAAAGTGGCAAAAGACGGAGTGATTGAGAAAATTCCTCGTGAAATGATAATAATTACATTTGAAGGTAATAAAACTCCCCAATTTATCTGTATAAATAAAGTCAGATGTCACATTAACATGTATGTTCAGTCTGTTGTCTTCGGTACGGTCACTCTGCAAAAGTCACTCTTCGAAAAAAGAAATTCTGAAACTGCGACAAAGAAAACAATAATGAATGCACTAAATGTGATAATTTCTGTATATTTTGTAATTATAACTCACACAATTGGACAAATGGAGATTGCTCAGAATACAAAATACAATTACAAAGTTTAATCAGCATTACAAGCTACAAGCGGATGAAGCGGCGAATAGTGCGAGGCAGGGAACTGTTGATAAAAAGAGTGATCAGTGATAGGTAATTAGAAATTCCGTGTTCCACAAAGGTCTGGGACCAGTATTTTTTCTGGTGTACGTTTCCGACCTGCCGTTTCGCTTAAATTCCAGCAAGTCAATCCTATCGTCAATGAAGCAATTCGTGTTAAAATTCTTAGTCATCATATAAAAGTACCTGGTGATAATGAGTTTCGTGAGCTTCCTGTTATAGAAAACAGACTATAGAAAAGATGCTACAGTCTACCGACAATTCACAGGCAACGGTGGAAACAATGAAGTCTCCGATACCCACACAGCACGAAGATTTAGTTGATTTTGTATCAGGAGACTTTTTCACTCATAGACCCGTAATAGATAATGGAAGTGTACAACAAATACGCAGTCAATTACCAAAACCTTTACGTCAGCAGTATCCTGCAGGTTCAAAGAATAATTTTAGTGAGTTGTTAAGCTATTCACTCATGTTAAACGATGTATCCACGCAAGAGGTTAGCTACCCATCCATGATAAACGATGTATCTACGCAAGATGTTATTAATATACTAATTGTATATTCCACAAACCACACACAGAAGGAGCATTGCCCGCAACCTACAGCTCCAATAGTGGGTCTATCCTTGCGTACGAAAACATAAGCGACTCTGAAGCTGAACCTGGCAACGACGATTCTAGAATAGTTGAAGAATATAAAAAATGTGCAAACAGTTTTTTAAACACAAACGTAAATTTTATAAACAACAAAAGTCATATAGTTTTAAAGTTAGAAAATAAACTGAATACTTATATAAAATGAAGTATAGTAAAATCGAAAAAGAACTTAGTGGGCTAAAAAACTTATAACTTTTGCAGAAAACTTTAAATGTTTAGAATTTTAGACGTCAGTACATAATTATATATTATATATTAATAAGTATGTATATGTATCAAATTCAGAAATAAATTTTATTTCATTTTTTATTTTATTTTAATAAGTGTATAAACGTTTCTAAACCTATAAACAAATTTGTGCTTCCGTAATTTACAAAATATATTTTCGTTTAACTAATTCATATTATTTACTTAAATTACCCTTAATCCTTTTCATTTACTAAAAGAAAAAAATTCACTTAAGGTGCTTTGTAAAACTTCTTAACTGTTAATACTCATTAGTTTCAAAATATAATCAGCAAATTTAAAATAATATTACTTTGTTTTTTATTAAAGCTGACATAAAAACTTCCTACAGTGTAACAGATGCGTAAAAAATATGCCGAGAATGTTATGTGTTATAACTGAATAATTGAACGATTAAACATAATAAAAAGGAATAGGTCCAGTCCTCGATGACTTATTTAATTACTTAACATCTGTCAGATTTGACAAGTTGGCCAAAGTAAATTTTTAGCGATGCCATGTCAGTGTGATAAAACGAGAATAATTTCTAAAATAGAAGATGGTTGATCTGTCCGAAAACTGGCTTAAGAATTGAATAATATTTTCGTTGAACTGGCAACGATGCCCTAGAAATTAGAATGACACATTTGACCAGACCAACTTACACAACTTGAAAAACATGATTTTCAGTTATAATAGTCGTACCAGTTTTTTTGACGCGAAGTGTACGTAATATTCCGAATATAATAACCGCATCGAAATCTGTTATCCAACAAACTTCAGTTTCCAAACCATATTATAGTACAAAATTGTGGCTAAAAGAAGAGAGGAAGATCATTAAAGTATCCTGTAACTGTACATGTGTTTTTAATAAAAGTAAAAGATACAAGCAAGTATATGCTACGAACTCATCTTGTAAATTTTGATGAAAGTGCAACAAAGACAAGTAGGGTAAAACAATAGGAAATTTCAAGTACTCGCCAGTTAGAACTGCAAAAATATTCAAAGAAAAGAAGTTGCAAGTTAATGTTTCCAAAAAAATATCGGCAACCTAGAGAATCTTAGAAACAATTTACTGCACAACATAGTGAATTACAACATTCAGCTTTGAAGAAAATTTTAGTTGCAGCTGATGCAGATAAAATGGAATTGGCAGCTAAAGCAACAATTTGATGTTTGTTAGATAAATTTAAGAAAATATGATTTATGGTGCTAAAGTTATATAAACGAAATTCGCAAGTTTTTCTCACTTCACATAGATCAACATGAAATTTATTTCACAAATTATTAACTTGATATCAAAGTGAAACAGATTTATGAGGAGAACATTGCAAAAAGAGAGGAAGAAACTTTGAAATTGTGTTGTGAAACTATTGAAACAATCACTGTACAAATTATTATTTGATGAGCGAAGACAATATTTAACGGCTAGTTAGAAGAACAAAAAGTATTAATCTTTGGTTCAAACTAAGTTGAATCCAACTGGTGTAATACGGAATAAACTAAATATGGTGTAACAAATAAACCAGTTGCCAAACATTTGTACAAACATCCTTTCAGTTGACAAGTGCTTCATGTTGGCCTTATTACATTTAAAAGGAATCAATGGTTATACAGAGTTGTCCTTAAATAATTGTACAAAAAGAAGCAGTAGATTCTACACTCTAAAATATTATGATTTAACCCAACTTACTTTAATAAAATGTTGATATTAAGAAAGATACAGGGCGGTAAAGTTGAAATTTAAAATTTAATTTTTCGCCATGTAGAGGTATTGAGTATGAGGAATTATAATTTGATGCATAATTTTGATGTATCTCATAGAGAACGCCACATATGCCACATATTTGACATAAATTTGCGATTAACTTTTTTGCTCTTCGAGTTAACACTATTTTTCTGATAAAATATTAAAGATGCAATATTTCAACAAAAAAAAGGTATACTTGTTAATAGCTTCAAAACTGAACAGTTTTCGAGATAATCGAATTTTACAAATCAGCTGCATAAGTCTGTTTAACGCAATTATTTCAGGCAACGAAGGAAAAATAGAAAAAAACATCAAATTTTGGTATGGAATATCTTCAACTACAGTTTATAGTTTCCAAAACATTAAAGAAAAAATAGTATGCTCTATTATTTTTTTACATACATCATTAAGATAATATTAATAATCTGTTATTGGAATCAGCTACATAATAATTCTTAGTTGTGATGTTTGTGCGTTAAAGCACTGAATACCTGATACACGCTTCATTTAGAGCCAGTTTGGATGTCATCATTAGACAACCACATTCTTATTTAATTCATTACGGCAAATTTTAACATAGTAGGCTGATGTGACTAATGATGTGGCTGATGTCACTAATGATGTTGCCAACTTCAAATAAGTATTGTGTCAATAAATGAGTGACTTTTGTAATATTTAGTTGATTTTGGTTTATTAAACAAAAGCAGAAAATGCCGAGGCATAATTTTTCTAATATCGATATAAGAGATATGATTGCTATTTATTGTCAGCAATATTTTAACGGGCGTGCAGCAAAAAGGGAATATCTAAGACGATACCCAGACAGGCTGCAACCTAATCACCAAACATTTCAACATATATTTCGGAATTTAGGCGAATATGGTTCATTTCGCCCTAAACGTGACAATTTGAGCCGACCGAAAATGATTACGCCTGATCAAGAAGATGAAGTAATGGTTCGCGTTGACGATGATTCTCAAGTAAGTACACGACGTTTATCTTCAGCGTTAGGAATCAGCAAAACTTCAATTTTAAAAATCCTACACCGCGAGCATTTTCACCCTTACCACTTTACACCTGTACAAAATCTATTGCCAACAGATTTACCTTTAAGATGCAGATTTGCAAATGATATCCGAAACAGGCAAAATCTTGACCACTCCTTCGCCGATAGAATATTATTTACGGACGAAGCTACATTCACACACCGTGGGGTTTATAATTTAAGGAACAATCATTCCTGGGATATTGAAAATCCTCATGTTAAAAGAGAAGGGCATTTTCAACATGAATTCAAAATAAACGTATGGTGTGGAATCATTGGAAATCATTTTTTTAGGGCCATGCGAGTTACCTCCTAATTTCCCGGGGGCTGGGTGCCTACCGGGCGCGTCCCCAGGTGGCGGATAGGGGATCCCCAGAGGAGACGCTGAACTGCTTGAGCAGCTAACACTGCAATATGGTGGGGAAGTGACGAATCTGGGGGTGTGCGTCTATACGGGTGGCATGGTCTGGCAGGAGCAATTAACAACTGCAATATTGCCAGACGGGTCACTTCTAAGGGCGCACCGCGGACCAACCCCCCCAATCCAAAGTGTAAGGCAACGTGCCGATGGATGAATGGCCGCTGGGGCATATGCGGTCGCGAACGTTCCCCTGGGGCAACCAGGCGAAACCCCCTTGTATGCAGCCTTACTCCGGCATGCGGGGCTCTGCCGGAGTGGACCGACATTCCCTAGCTACTCGTGGGAACAACCATGGACAAGAAAGAATTAAAAGGAAAAAAAATACAGCGGGAATACACCGCTAAATCGAAGAAGAAGAAGGAAGGAAAACACTCTCCTTCAACCTCTCGGGAAGCTCCCCGAGAGGCAGGAAAGTCGAGGACCGGTCCCTCAGACTCCATTGTGGGAATACACCACAAGGGTAAATCTGAGGTGGGGAAGGACCTCCAAAGGCCCTCGACCTCTAGACAGCCTCCACTCCCAAACTTGGGAGAACCTGGAGGCAGGGATGACCCACTGAGACGTGGGCTCAGCGGAGCGGGCTGCAGATGGTACTTGAGGTACCTCAGTCAGGGAATTTCCCCTGAAACAGCAAGAAAGAAGGCCTTGGAGCATAAAAGCCAAGAGCCTGCTAGTCAAAAAAGAAAGCGGACTGAGACGGTCATCAGTCCTGCTCAGAAAGAGGTGAAAAGGAAGAAGGAGGAAGTGGGAGAACAGACCACTACCTCAGTAGGTATGAGCAGCTATGCAGCTGCTCTAAAATCGGAGAAGATTGCCATTCTCCCCAAAGGGTTCCCTGAGAACACCCTCAGCGCGGAACAGCAGACTTTGGTGGAGGAGGCAATAGTTCAAGAAATGTTCGCCGGATGGGAGCACAAGCTCCAGTTCGGCGGTATCCACTTCAAGCCGGGCTACTTGGTAGTTGACTGTGAAACACCACAGTCAGCGGAGTGGCTAAGGTTGAAGGTGCCACAAATTAGGAAGTGGGAGGGTGGAGAACTCACAACATGTAAGGGAGACGACACCCCTAGATCACATGTTGTGACAGTTTTCCTCCCCAGAAGCAAGGGGCTATCAGCTGAGAAATTACTTCAGCTGATAGAGGTACAAAATGAGGGCCTAGCAATAGGTAGGTGGAAGGTCCTGAGTGCTAAGGAAGAGGCGGCAGGGCAACTCTTGAGGGCAGCGATAGACGAGCTATCCTGCGCTGCCCTCAGGAAGAACGGATGCACCATTTTTTACCGGTTCGGGAAAATCCCCGTTCATGGTATAAAACGGGAAACAGAAAAGGAGACTCCGGGGAGCAGCGGTGGGTTAGTAACCAACGAGGTCGAGGAAGCGCCTCCGGTGCCCTCTGTATCGCGGGGTACTGATGTGCCCGGCGATGCCGAGAGCGTCGGAGGCCACCACATCACCGATCTACATCGGGACTCGGAGGACATGGAGACAGCCGAAGCAACTAACGTGAAGAAGACAAGGACAAAACACTTGTCGGGGGGGAAGAAGGTGAGAAAGAAACCTCACCTCAAATAACCAAATAAGTAGGGGCAGGGAAAAGGGAAAAGGGAGGAGGAAAAAAAAAATGGGAATTAATATTGCTCAGATAAACGCCCATCACGCCAAGGGATCATCGGCGGTCATCCTAAGGACGTTTATCAGAAACCAATTGGGATTTGTACTGATTCAGGAACCATGGGTTCGTGACGGTCAGGTGAGAGGACTCACAAGTAGAGAAGCTAAGCTGATATACAAAGTAAGTAATGTTGACAAACTCAGAGCATGCATCTTGGTAAGTAACAGTATTAATCACTTTTGTGTTTCAGAATTTATGACGAGAGACCTTGTTCCGATTCGAGCAAACCTTGAGTTCGGAAAAGGGCGTCAAGAAGTTATGATAGTCTCATGCTACTTTGCAGGAGACGGGACTGCACCGCCTCCAGAACTGCAAAGACTAGTAGAGTACTGTGAGCAGAAGAAACTACCGCTTCTCCTAGGATGTGACGCCAATGGTCACAATACCGTATGGGGGAGCACAGACACCAATGAAAGAGGTGAGAAAATTTTAGAATTTATTCTTAGCAAGAATCTTGTCATACACAATATAGGGAATACCCCTACTTTTGTAACTAAAACAAGAAAAGAAGTGCTAGATATAACTGTAAGCACACCGAATCTATCAGATCGGGTGAGGGATTGGAGAGTATCGAACGAACCATCCCTCTCTGATCATAGAATAATTATGTTCAGGTTAGATTGTAGTCCTCCTGAGCCAAAACTCAGGAGAAACCCCAGGAAAACAAACTGGGATGAATACAACTCTAACCTGAGGAGAAATCTTGTAAGTCTTCGTACTAAAGGAAATGCCAGAAACCACCTGGCATTAGAAAATGATGTCATAGAACTTAACGAGGTAATACTCGACGCCTATGAATCAAGTTGTCCTCTTCAGAGGACCAGAAAATCAAAAGACGCAATATGGTGGAACGAACATCTGTCAAACCTAAGATCCGAGACGCGACAGCTCTTCAACAGAGCCAAACGTAACGGAGATTGGCAGAGATACACCGAGAAACTCACATTATACAATAAAGAGATTAGAAAGGCTAAAAGAAATAGCTTCAGAAAATTCTGCGAAGAAATAGACACTACTCCCTCTGCAGCAAGGCTACACAAGGTCTTGGCAAAGGGAAGAGTAGATACAGTAATGGCACTACGGAAGCCAGACGGAAGCTTCACAGAAAGCGAGGAAGAACGAGCTTTGCTCTTGTTAGAAACTCACTTTCCTGGAGGAGCAATCACTTCAGGAAAAAAGAGTGAGCAAATCAGAAGACCTACCAGGGAAGACACTGCAATGGCTAAACACATCTGCAGTGAAGAACGGCTGAAATGGGCTATGAACACCTTTCAGCCGTTCAAAACACCTGGAACGGATGGAATATTTCCTGCCCTACTTCAACAGGGCCAAGAGGCAATCATTCCTCATATGGTCCGAATCAGTCGGAGCAGTCTTGAACTGGGATACATACCAGAAGCATGGAGAAGGGCCAAAGTCACCTTCATCCCAAAAGTAGGGAAACGGGATACTACGCACCCTAAATCCCTTAGACCGATCAGCCTCACATCGTTTATTCTCAAAACGATGGAAAAAGCTGTAGACAACTACATTAGAACAGAAATCTTGGAACAGGTGCCATTGCACCCCCGTCAACATGCGTATCAAGCGGGAAAATCTACGGAAACCGCCTTGACACAATTGACTGATGAAATCCAAGATGCTCTGAATAAGAAAGAGACCGTGGTATGTGCCTTTCTAGATATAGAAGGGGCTTTTGACAACACGCCACATGAAGCCGTCAAAAGAGCACTGCATGAGGAGTAGATGGAATGACCTCCACCTGGATGTCGCAACTGCTATCTACGAGAATCGCAGAAATGGAGACAGGACAAGACACTATCTTCATTAATGTAACCAGAGGCTGTCCGCAGGGGGGAGTTGCGTCCCCACTCATGTGGAGTCTCACTGTGGACAGCCTACTCTGTCAATTGACCAGGGAAGGCATACCATGTCAAGGATATTCCGACGACATGGTCATCTTTGCAAAAGGAAAGTACGAAAATATCCTCTGCGACATAGTTCAAAGAGGACTGAATATTGCAAACCAATGGTGTGACTCGTTGGGACTTAACATCAACCCCACTAAAACCACACTAGTAGCCTTTACAAGGAAAAAGAACCCGAATTTAAAAACCATAAAAATAGGGGAGGATATCGTCGAATGGAAAACAGAGGTCAAATATCTAGGGCTGATCCTAGATAGCAAGTTACTCTGGAATAAACACGAAGAGGAAGTAATACACAAAGCCACCAAGGCCCTCATGGTGTGCAAGAACATTGCAGGGAAAAACTGGGGATGTAACCCACGTATTCTGCAATGGATGTACACAGCAATAGTGAGACCACTAATCACTTATGGGGCAGTAGCTTGGGGCACAAGAGCTAATCTGAATACGACAAAGAAAAAGCTTTCGAAGATTCAGAGACTAGCCTGTGCATGTATCACTGGAGCAATGGGAACCTGCCCCACAGCTGCAATGGAGGTGATTTTAAACTTGACCCCACTGCACATTCAGTTAGAAAATGTAAGGAAGAAAACAATATACAGGATGATCAGAGAAGGAATCATCAGAGAAAAACCTCGATCACTTCAATTTGATCAAACTTGGGAAATGCCCCAAGATGATATGCCGAAGAAATTCAACTTTGTGAGAAAATTCATCACTAAGCTGAGCAATAAATCTGAATGGGACGAAGATACCATACAGAACTTGAACCCAAATGCCATAAAGTGGTATACGGATGGCTCCAAACTGGAAGAGGGAACTGGAATAGGAGTCTTTGGACCGAGAGCCAAACACTCAGAAAGCTTGGGCACATACCCAAGCATCTTTCAAGCAGAAATCCGCGCCATCGAAAGATGTGTGGAATTTAACATTGGAAGAAACTATCGCAGACAAGAGATTGTAATCATGTCAGATAGTCAAGCAGCCATCAAAGCACTGAGCTCACATATAATCAGTTCTAAGATGGTTTGGGAGTGCCTAGGAAAGCTAAATGAACTAGGCCAGAAGAACCTTGTCACCCTCCTATGGGTCCCAGGACACATAGGAATTGGAGGGAACGAAACAGCAGATCAGCTGGCGAAAAAAGGAGCCGAAACCCCATATCTGGGACCAGAACCATCATGTGGGATCAGCAGTAGCGCAATCTTAGGAGAACTAAGAGGAGAATTGGAGAGGGAAAAGTCCAAGTACTGGAATCAGTTGGAAGGATTGAGACAAGCCAAGACAATTCTGGGAAATTATAACCAGAATAGATCTCTTAGCTTTCTCAACCTCAGTAAAAAGAAGATCCGGATTTTGACGGGAATAATGACCGGGCATTGCCGGTTAAGAAGTCACATGAAGAAGCTAGGATTGGTAGATGAAGCAAAATGTAGATTCTGTGAGGAAGGGGACGAAACCTCAATACACATACTCTCAGAATGTCCTGCATTGCAGAACTCCAGGGCCAGATACCTAGGGGCACATGAAATAGAAGAGGAGAACCTGCCTGAATTGAAGCCCGACGATGTCCTAATCTTTCTTAGGAAAATAGGACTGGAAGAGCTGCTATAGGTCTGAGAAAACATCAGACTCATGGCAAGCAAGGGGGACACAATAGATCCTACGGGTCGCAGTGTACCTATCACCCCTATCTACATACATACATACATACATACATACCTCCTAATTTGAATGGTGATAACTATTTACAATTTTGACAAAATGATTTTATTGATTTGCTGGAAGAATTGCCATTAAACTTAAGGCAAAATATGTGGTTCATGCAAGATGGGGGACCACCACATTATACGAGAGCAGTAAGAAATATACCTAGATAACAACTTTCCTGAACGCTGGATTGGTCGTGGTAGTCATTTTCCTTAGCCACCACGTAGCCCAGAATTTAATCCGCTCGATTTTGGTATATGGGGGGGGGGAGCAATTAAACAACATGTCTACAAGAACGTCAGAAACACTCGCAACCAACTTTGGGAAGAAATAAATGCTGCAGCTGTTTCTTTTCAACCAATGATGCTATTAATATGAGACGATCTTTTATGGAACGCATTGATAAATGCATTGAAGAAAATGGTGGACATATCGAACACTTACTTTGATAAAAAGTTTTATGTAATTCAGTTAAACTATTTCTTAATTTCAATTGAAAATAAAATATGATATTATTATTACTTTAATTTAATATCAAATGTAAAATGTTTGATGTCAAATCCAATAACAGATTATTAATTATATTAATGATGTATGTAAAAAAATAATAGCGTATACTATTTTTTCTTTAATGTTTTGGAAACTATCAAATTTAGTTGAAGGTATTCCATACCAACATTTATAAGTATTGACGTTTTTTTCTATTTTTCATTCGTTGCCTGGAATAATTGCGTTAAACAGAGTTATGCAGCTGATTTGTAAAATGCGATTATCTCGAACACTGTTCAGTTTTGAAGCTATTAACAAGTATACCTTTTATTCTTGAAATATCGTATCTTTAATATTTTATCAGAAAAATAGTGTTAACTAAAAGAGCAAAAAAGTTAAGCGCAAATTTATGTCAAATATGTGGCATATGTGGCGTCATCTATGAGATACATCAAAATTACGCATCAAATTATAATTCCTCATACTCAAAACCTCTACTTATAAATGTTTGTAAATAAATCTCTCTTTTGTAAATAACATTAAAGTTATGGCGAAAAATTAATTTTTAAATTTCAACTTTACCACCCTGTATCTTTCTTAATATCAACATTTTATTAAAGTAAGTTGGGTTAAATCGTAATATTTTAGAGTGTAGAATCTACTGTTTCTTTTGTACAATTACTTAAGGACCACCCTGTATGTGAGTGTAGATGGTGTGGTGCAAAAAAATGAAATTTTCACAAAAATTGTTAATATAAAATGTCCATACTCTTGTTCTAAAAAACCGGTTATTGATTGGGAGAATAAAAAAAGTAATGTGATATATTTGTTTTTGAAGAAAATGATATTTTGTTGAAAGAAAGCTACATGCATTATAAACAATGCTAGGTACAGATGTATGCAACTGATATGAGTAAATGTGATTTATTTAACGACGTTCTACACCTTCGGCAAAGAATTAAGGATTTGCATGAAATTTTAGTATGTTATAGTTTACTTCAAAAAACTAAGACTTGATTTTTTAAAAATTGTTTTACCGTGCAGTTTAATTACTATTAAGGGTCAAAGTTAAGTTTTAACATGGGCTCTTATGGGAATTTTTAAAAAGTTAATAACTTTTGACCCAAATTTACGATTTTTAATTATTTGTGCTTAAATTAAAGGGTTTTTTGTAAGGAATAACATATTAAAAAATGAGGATTGTTTACCATACCATTTATTTTTAATTTATTTATTACAATTAATTATGTAATTTATTCCGTAATTTCCGTAATTTATTATAACTTATTTTTATAAAGTATTCAATACTGAAACATATGATTAGAGTATTCTGCTATAAATGCATTGTTACCAACTTTCGCTTGCATATAAGTTTCCCCCCCTTTCCTCTGAGAGGCATACCCCGCAACGAAGGTGTAGAACGTCGCTTAGTATTCTCCTAAAGAAAGTATCAACTACTTTTAGAAGTGACTAGAAATAATAATTTTTTGAGGCAAGTCAACCCTAAAGCAGAACTATTTTATATTCAGCATTATTTACCAATATTGTGTAAATGAAATAATGAAAATATTAACTCAAAAAACATTTGCGTTCATCTACTGATATCTTTAGAGAAGACATCAACAACAAATATTAAAATATTGTTTAATAATTTTTAAAAATACATGTTTTTTGTTAAATTTTTACTTACCGGTACCAATTGGGGAGACATTCATCTGAGATTCCTCTTTTGGGTCAAACTGGGCAACTTCTACTTTCATCTTTGGCTTCTATGCCTTTTTCCTTTTTCTTTTATGCTTCTTCTAAATCGAACAAAATTAGTATGGGTATGAATCGGAAGTTGCATTAGACTATTAGAAACAGTATAAAAATAATAAAAAATATATCACATATATGTTTTAGCTCTCTACCGGGACTTGAAATTTCCCATAAATGGAAATTTTCCCCCTGACTTTCGAATTAGTTTTACAAAATAAAACAAAGTTGTATTCATCTAAATTTTTGGTTCTAAAGAAAATTAATGCGTGTTACGCTACTGATTGGCTGTTGTCGCTTGTTTAACGCATGCGCGAGCGAGATTACTAGACTGACCTTTCAGCTAATTTCGTAGAAATCGCAGTACAGTTTTTTCTGGACAGGTTGGCAGATCACTATTTTTTTTTGTATGATTTGTTGTCGGATTTTGTATAATTGAAACTGCTTCGTGTTGTGTACTGTATTATTGCCGTAATAACTTTTTATAACTAATTAGTTTATTAAACTAAAAAAGATATAAGTGTGTTAGTAAAATGAGTTCAAAACTTTTAAAAATTCGAAGTAAAGTGCGTTGTCCTATATTTGGAATACCTTCTGAACCATCTTCAAGTGTTTTGCCTACTGTTAGTGACATTATAAAGTATATATTATATGTGCGGTATGATTTACAAGAAGCAAACTCCGGAAAAAAGCCGCCTATACCGAAGTTCACGCTGTTGTTTGTCAACGCATTGAAAAGATCTGGTCTTTGGCTTCAATTCCAACTGTAAGCTCAAAATGCATTAAGGACCTTCTTAAAAGGTATTATGATGAATATATTAAATTAATTCGATATCCAAAAACAAAAAGATCTGATACATACACACAAAAAGTGGACGCTTTCCGAGAAACTTCCATGACAAGACTTTTTGACATTGCATCGTGTAAATGCATGACTTTTGATTCTTGCAAATGCCCTAAGAATCACAAAGTCCCTATTATCGAGCATCCTTTCCTATTAGACCAGAGGAAAGAAAGAAAAATGATGATAACAGGTGTCGATAAAAATTCCATTTTACCTACCATTCAATTACAGCACGCATTGGATTGACAAATGAAACAAAGAAATCGAACTCAATGATAGAAGTCCTTGCAAAAAAAAGAAAGATGTCTGAAATGAGTAAGAATGTTTCAGAAGCACATGTTGATAATGATATTGTTGATGTTGATACGGAACCTATACCTTCAACATCGACTTCGGAGTCTAATAAAACCTATAATACATTACATATTCCAAAACTCGCAAGAATCTGCGATAGATATGGAGTTTCAAACCGATCCGCGGCTGCCATTGCTACTGCAGTGTTACAAGATGTCGGCCTAGTGCCCTCCGAAGAGAACCGTTTGGTTATAGATAAGAGCAAGGTACGTCGAGCACGAAATAAAGCAAGGCAACATCTACAAAGTAATGTACACCAAAGCTCTCTAGAAAGTATTTATTTCGATGGGAGAAAAGATAAAACCTTAACGATCGAAAAGAAAAATGGTCGTTCTTATCGAAAATTGGTATCAAGAGAACATATTTCTATCATAAGCCAACCAAACTCACAATATTTAGGACATACGACACCAGTAATTGGAACTGGAAAAGCTATATATGATTCTCTTCTTAGCTTTCTTTCAACCAATAATGTGAAGTTAGATTTTCTAAAATGTATAGGATGTGACGGAACTAATAGGAATACTGGATGGAAGTCTGAAGCAATTCGATTTATGGAGTTACGTCTACAAAGGCCTCTTCAATGGTTTATTTGCCTACTACTTCTTCTTCTTAACGTGCCCTATCAAGTCCCCTTGACGTTGGCGATTAACATGGCGAAACTGTCTCTGTCTCGAGCTATTCTAAATAGGTGTTCTGCTTTCTTTATTCCTGTCCACTCCCGGATATTCTTCAACCAAGAGGCCTGCTTTCTACCAATTCCTCTGCGTCCTTCGATTTTACCCATCATAATAAGTTGAAGAATATTATACCGGTCTCCCCTTACTACGTGTCCAAAATAGGCCATCTTTCTATATTTGATGTTATCAAGCAGCTCGCGGGTAGCATTTGCTCTCTTAAGGACTGCCACATTTGTCAGCATAGCCGTCCATGGTATTTTCAGAATACGTCTGTGCAGCCACATTTCAACGGCCTCCAAACGGTTAATGGTGGATATTTTTAATGTCCATGCTTCGACACCATACAAGAGGACTGACCAAATGTAGCATTTAATCATGCGCTTTCGAAGTTGAAGTTGCAAGGTATCATTACAGAAGAATGACCTCATTTTTAAAAATGTGGTGCGGGCTATCTCGATTCTACATTTTATCTCTTTATCTGGATCTAGTTGTTCAGTAATATGGCAACCAAGATATTTAAAACTGGGTACTCTTTGAATTATATGACCATCAACATATAAACGTGAATCTTGATGGGCCAAACGGCTAAATACCATGTATTTTGTTTTTGAACAGTTTATATTTAGGCTTAGGCCAAACTCTCTTCCCACTGTGTCAATGGCATTTAAAAGGTGTTGTAATCCATTCATATCATCACTTAAAATAACTGTATCGTCTGCATATCTGATTGTGTTTATCAGAATTCCATTAACCTTCACACCCCATTCCAAATTATGCAGCGCTTCCTTAAATATTCTATCTGAATACAAATTGAACAACAGTGGGGACAGTATACAACCCTGTCTGACACCTCTTTGTATTTTGCATATTTCTGTTGATTTCCCATTTATGCAAGCTGTCGCTGTTTGACGCCAGTATAATTTTTCTATGATTCGCACATCTTGACTATCAACTCCTTTATCCTTTAATATTTTAATTAATTTGTGATGTTGTACTCGATCAAAGGCCTTCTCATAGTCAATAAATACAGCAAAGACGTCTTTCCTTTGATCTCGGCATTTCTGCAATAACACATTTAGTGCAAAGAGTGCGTCCCGGGTTCCCAGTCCATTTCTGAAGCCAAATTGTGTTTCATCCTGGTCTTCTTCACATTTATCTCTGATTTGAGAACCTACTACACGCAAACGAATTGCCTCTAAGACATTTATTTAGTGTATTGGATGGGCGAACCAGCGGGCCTCAGGAATTCACTGGGCCTATCGGAAAGGCACTGGAAACCTGCGACCATCTCTGTGTTAAAGCGTTCAGCCCTGTCTCCGGTAACCTTATTTCTCAAAAAGAAGATGTGATAAAATCTTTAAGCACTGATCAAAAATACATGTACGAAATGTGTCAGGCTGTATCATTGGGTGTGTGTAGCGACGAACTCGCTAACAGGCAGCCTGGCAATATGTCACATTCTCGCTGGCTTACAACGGCCAACCGCATATTACGCCTTTACATTGGAACCATTGACCCATCTGAAGGACTACAGACACTAGTTGATTATATCATGAAAGTCTACGCTCCCGTATGGTTCCACATCAAAGAACAACCTTCGTGTGAAATGGGTCCCAAACATCTTTTTAAATTAATTAAATACTCCAGATGTTTATCAGATAAAGTGAAAACAGTTTTTGATCCAGTAATACAACGTAATGCATTTTTTGCCCATCCGGAAAATCTTTTGCTTGCTATGATAACAGACACCAGAGGTTTCGTCAAAAAATTAGGTATAAGACGTATCATAAAAGCAAAAAAGGAATCAGGTGATAAGGTAAGAGTGTTTAAAGTTCCGAAACTAAATTTCAATGCAACAGACTATATTGAAATGATACACTGGGCCGATTTACTAGTAACTTCACCTCCCTTACTAGGAGACATTACCGACTCAACTCTTGAGGATATGCTGTCAAACATATGTTCAATTAAAATAGAATTTTCAAAATTTCCCTGCCATACTCAAGCAGTTGAACGTTGCGTAAAACTGGTAACTGAGGCATCTATCACTGTAGTAGGTGAAAAGGCTCCTGATGGATTAATTCGTACCACACTCGAGTATAGAGGTCTTATGCCATCTTTTGATTGTAAAGCTGAATTTAAGTGTTAACATTGCAATTTTTCTCACAGTTTATTATATTTTTTTACTTAAAGTCTTATATTTAGTGTACCTATTTTTTTTCTCGATTTGTCAAAAATGTATGTTTAATTAATAATAAATATTGTTTCTTTTTAAACAGCTTGTTTAAATTTTATTCTACTCTTTAAAAATAAAAAAAAATAAAAAAATCTGACATTTCAAACGCAGGTAGAGGGCTATAAACTATATTGAATTACAAATCTAAAAGCATGATCTCAAACAATTCAGTATTATGCAACTTTTGAAAACTACCCACCTACGAAAGGGCCTAGCCGGGTAAGATGGTGAAAAGTGCCCCCAACTCGATTTAAATTCCATATAGGCCACTTTTTAGCACATACAGAGGAACTCACTTTCTGAAATTTTTAGCCCCCTAGGTTGTCACGTGACCCCCTAGAGCCTAATTAGGCTTTTTATGTTTTTATTTTTTATCTCAGCCGCATCAAGAGCTAGCCAAAAACTTTATTTAAAAAAGTTGTAAGTTTCAAAAAGATCTATAAGAAATTTTTTTTTTAATTTTTTGGCGGGAAATTCGAATTTTTAGAACAATTTTAAAGTTTTAAATAACTCTGAAAAAAAACTAAGACACTCGTTTTTACGAAAATCAATTATAATGTGTACTTTTGCACAATCTTTCACCCTGAATTTTTTCAAATTTTTAAAATTGGTGAAACGTACCTTTAAAAATAAAAAACCGCATTTTTTCGGTTTTTTTTTTTTCGTTTTTTGATACAATTTTATACATATTTTTCAAAAAAGGTAACACCGTCACTAGAATAGGTAAAAAAAATGAAAAATAATTGGGGTTTGCTTAATAGAATTTTTTTGTAACGCCATCCATTTTCAACATACAGGGCGTTGAAGAAAACAAAATTTTACACATTTTTTACGATTTTTCCGAAACTACTGGTAACATTGCAATAAAATTTGGCAGATTTTAAGAGGTAGTTTTTGTGCAATTTTTGACATACAATTAAGAATTTTATATTCATCATTGGCGCGTATACGGGTAATGGTCTGAACTTTTTAAAGAAAAAAAGATGGTACGCCACTGAAATATTTCAAATTAACAATCATTTTTGAATTCCTCGTTCCATTTGTGACAAAAAATCTATCTTCCCATTTTTTCATACGACGCGCCGTTTTGTTGCAAAAATAGTATATTGTACAACAAGAGAGAAAAAAGACATATTTCTCACGAGCGCAGAAGTTTGTTGGCACGAGCCGAGGCACGAGGCGAGTGCCGCAAATCAAGCGAGAGAGAAATATGTCATTTTCTCTCGTGTTGTACACTGTACTTTTTCTATGGATGCGTTTTTGTCAAGAGTTCAAACTTCAAAATTAAATAATTTAGGTGCTTTTAGGTATATTATATGACTAAATTGAAATAAAATACATATATACACATAGGTATTTATTATTCTTAATATTTATATACTTTATTTATTTAAAATTATAATTCACAGTTGAACAGTCTTAGAAAGTAATTTTTAATAAGTTTTGACAAGTTTGAACACATTTTGTTTGACAAAAATAATTGTGTTTGTATTGTGCATGTTACCATGGAAATGGCGATCATATGTATGTAAACCGGCGGTGAACCCGTGAGAAAAAATATTTCTCACTGCAATGGCCGACTTTTCTCACTGTGTGAGGAATTGTTCGTTTTGAATGTATGTAAGTAGTGACAGAAGTTGCACATTGTATAGCATCCATAGAAAAATAAAATATCTTAACGCTTCCAAAGTATTCGAATTAATTTTTATAATAGATGTACGGCGAGTTTATGTATGTAGATGTAGAAACTACTAGAAGTTCGAATGCTTTGTAAGGATTAAGATCTTTTATTTTTTGAATAAAAATGGCGCGTCGTATGAAAAAATAAGATAGATTTTTTGTCACAAATTGAACGAGGAATTCAAAAACTATTGTTAATTTGAAATATGTCAGTGGCGTACTATCTTTATTCTTTAAAAAGTTCAGACCATTACCCCTATGCGCGCCAATGATGAATATCAAATCCTTAATTGTACGTCAAAACATGGACAACAACTACCTCTCAAAACCCGCCAAGTTTTATTACAATGTTGCCAGTAGTTTCAGCAAAATCGTAAAAAATGTGTAAAATTTTGTTTTCTTCAACGCCCTGTATCATGAAAATGGATGGCGTTACAAAAAAATTTTATAAAGCAAACCCCAATTATTTTTCGGTTTTTTACCTATTCTAGTGACGGTGTTACCTTTTTTGAAAAACATGTATAAAATTATATCAAAAAACGAAAAAAAAAACCGAAAAAATGGGGTTTTTTATTTTTAAAGGTACGTTTCACCAATTTTAAAAATCTGAAAAAATTCAGGGTGAAATATTGTGCAAAAATACAAGTTATAATTGATTTTCGTAAAAAGGAGTGTCTTAGTTTTTTTTTTCAGAGTTATTTAAAAGTTTAAAATTGTCCTAAAAATTCGAATTTCCCGCCAAAAAATAAAAAAAAAATTTCATATAGATCTTTTTGAAACTTACAACTTTTTTTAAATAAAGTTTTTGGCTAGCTCTTGATGCGGCTGAGATAAAAAATAAAAACATAAAAAGCCTAATTAGGCTCTAGGGGGGTCACGTGACCACCTAGGGGGCTAAAAATTTCAGAAAGTGAGTTCCTCTGTATGTGCTAAAAAGTGGCTTATATGGAATTTAAATCGAGTTGGGGGCACTTTTCACCATCTTACCCGACTAGGCCCTTTGAAAAAAAAAATTATTTTTACAAAATCGACCCACCCTACTGTCCATTGCCTTATGTTTCGGAGCCAGGACATTTTCTTGCGTCCTATTCCTCTCCTGACTTCAGTTTTACCCTGGATTATAAGTTAAAGGAACTGGTATTTTTCGTTTCGCATGATGTGACACAAATACGCCGTTTTTCTTTTCTTGATGTTTTCGAAAAGCTGACTTCTTGGTTGATTCTTTTAAGGACATCCACATTTGTGACTTTCGCCGTCCATGGTATCTTTAGGATACGGCGATAAAGCCACATGTCGAAGGCTTCTAATCTGTTTATATCCCTCGTTTTAAGTGTCCAGCCCTCTATGCCATATAGCAGCACCGACCACACGTAGCCACGTAGCATTTAGTAAACCTTAGTCTCAGTGTAAGGTCGAACTCTGAGCAGGTCAGTACCTTCCTGAATTTTACGAAAGCTTGTCGAGCTTGCTCAATGCGACATTTTACTTCCATGTCCGATGCCCAGTCTTCAAAAAGCCACGTTCCTAGGTATTTGAATTTGCTCACTCTCTCAATGGACTTAGTATTCAGTGTTATGGTGGAGTTTTCAAATGCATCCAAGTTTCTGGAGATGATCATGAATTTGGTCTTTTTGGTATTAATCTCTAGTCCCATTCGCTTACTGTATTCTCCAATTATAGTGACAAGTTGTTAAAGATCTGCTATGTTGTCGCAAATTAAGACAGCATCATCAACATATCGTATGTTGTTGATCAATACTCCATTCACTTTGATTCCCATCTCTACATCTTCCAAAGACTCTTGAAATATGGCTTCCGAATAAATGTTAAATAAAAGAGGGGAAAGCACACATCCCTGCCGAACACCCCTTCTTATATGTATGGATTTGGATATAGAATTGTCTATTTTTAATTGTGCTGCCTGATACCAGTACAAGTTTTCAATGCATCTTATGTCTTTTTGGTCTATATCAAGCTTCTTGAGGATCTGCATTAACTTGTGATGTTGTGACACGATCAAACGCTTTCTCGTAGTCTAAAAAGCACAGGAATACGTCCTTCCTCTGATCGTAACAATTTTGGACCAACACCTGTGTTGCTACTATTGCTTCTCTTGTTCCCAAACCTTGCCTAAACCCAAACTGAGTATCACTGATGTCCCATTCACATTTTTTGTATAATCTTTGATGTAGTATTTTTAAGAATATTTTTAAAGTGTGACTCATCAGGCTAATGAGTCTGTGATCCTCACATCTTTTTGCATTGACTTTTTTGGGTAGGGGAATAAATGTAGAGAGCAACCACTGCTGAGGATAGCAACCAGTTTCATAAATAAAATTAAATATTTTATGTAGTGCTGAAATTCCCCTTTCATCTAGTAGTTTGAGTATTTCTGAAGGGATTTCATCAGGTCCAGGTGCCTTATTGTTATTTGAATATAATATTGCCTTTTCTATTTCCTCTTTAGTGATTGAAGGGCCAGTCAGCTGTTCGTCTGTATAAACTTCACTCATGGGTCTTTCGTCATGAAAGAGCTCCTGGATATAGTTTTCCCATATATGAATTTTCTCTTTTTCGCCTAGCACTACCTGGTTATCCTGATTAACTATAATAGTTGGTCTTCATTTTCTGTATATTCCAGCAGTCTCCTTAAGCTTTTTATGTAAATTCCGATCGTCGTGCTGTCGTTGTAAATGTTCTAGATCGATACATTGTTGCTTAAGCCATTCCTATTATTATCTTTGCTTTTATTTGCCTGTTAATGTTTTTATACATATTGCTGCCATCTGGGTCATTCTTGTGTCGTCGTCGTTCATCCATTAGTAATAGTATTTCTTCTGTCATCCATTTTTGCTTCTTGTTCTTTGGTTTCTACCCCAAGTTGCTTTTCATGATGTCTGTTACAGCACTTGTAATCGTATTCCATGTTGGTGTTAGATCTTCGGTAATGTTTGTCGTCAATATTTGAATTTGTGTGTTTATTTCATTACTTATTTCTGCTTGTATCATTGGATCTTTCAGTTTATCCAATGCGATCTGTTGTTGAGTTTCAGGCTTGTTTTTGCATGAAAGAGCGATCTTTATGACGGTAACTAATAGTACATGGTCAAAAGGCACATCTGCTCCAGGATATGTACAAGCTCTTTTGACAGTTGTGCTGAATCTACCGTTGATGAGAATGAAGTCTATCTGATTCCATATTATGTTCTGAGCTCTATCGGCTGGAGATTTCCAAGTATAAAGGCGACAGGGGTGGACTTGGAACCATGTGTTGGTAACTCTCATGTTTTCTTCCTGACAAAATTGTACAAGTCGGTCACCCCTTTCGTTCCTTGTTCCAAGACCATAAGGTCCAACTACGTCTTCAAAGCTGCCTTTCCCTATTTTGGAATTAAAATCTCCCATTCACTATAAAAGTTTTCCACCTCTTCATCTGCAGTTGGTGCATAGACCTGTATGATGTTGAGATTATTTGGCTTCGCTTTAAGTTTTACCAAGGCTGTGCGGTCGGAATATGGTACAAAATCTGTGACAGCTCTCATCAATTTCTTACTTGTCATAATCCCGACGCCTTTTCTATGATCGCGGTCGTCACTGCCTGAGTAAAAAGATGTTGCGCTCCCTGTGGTGCATTTACCGGATCCAGGCCACCAGGTTTCTGAGATCCCCAGGATATCTAGATCGATTCTGCACATTTCTTGAGTTAGGTTAGCCAGCTTCCCGGCTTCAAATAAGCTGCGTGTATTCCAGGTGCCTATCTTTAATGTCTTTCTTAAGTTTGCTCGTACGTTTCTAACATTCAAGACCGTTCCCCCCGGAGATCCGATTGGGGAACCCTTTATTCCTCCGGATATTTCTGAGTTAAATGTATTCATGATTCTCTTGGGAAAAAATAATGAAGGTGGTATCCCGTTGCCTTCCTTCATGCCACTTCCAGGCTTAGTTTTCAGCCGCCCACTATGGAACAGACGCCGTTTGCAACCGCCCATTCTGGGTACAGACGTTGCTATTTTCACCATATCTGGCTACCCTCACTTAGTTTAGCCTGCAGACCAATGAAGTTGCCCAGGGTGTGGCACGTGGAGCCATCACGAACCATCTCCCGTCTATGACGCTCGATGTGGTCGTTCCGATTAAAGGTACTAACTCTAACACAACCCTACACCCCTTTTCTTTTATACTAAAATTCAATTTCAATTGTATTAGAAATGTGGTTACTAACTTTCCAAAATGGTTACAGAAATAAAAATAAGTATAAATGATGAAAGGCCTATATGAATGATGATCATATACCCTCTTGTCTAGACTCCATCAGCCCGCCATCAACCACTTAAGGATTGATGGTAGTATATATTACATTATATACCAAGCAATTTCCATCAGACTGGTCACTCCCAATAGCAGAATGTCCCAATATACACTCTATGGAACACTAAGTTCAATACTACACAGTTGTTTTGCTTTATTGTATGCTTTTTTGGTCACAACCTAGACATAGTTGTTTGTATATGTGAATGCTCTATGTACTGTGCCTGAAGATGAAGCATAAAATGTAAGCTTAGAAACCGGTTGCCCCATGATTGTATAACCACTAATAAATAACATACAAACTATAATATTGCGAGTATTGACTCATTTCCCTATCTAGTAGAAAAATAAGTACATTGCTAAAATGTTTATTAAAACCTCAGACTTTAATTTTATTATTTTGAGAAAACATATTCTCAAATAGGAAATGAATGACTTTACCATAGGAATGACAATAAGAAAATTTTTAGAAGCTTTTACGACTTCTAACAATACACAAAACTTTAAACTTTATCGGGCAGTGTATTTCAAAACAAGATTTGACCTATATAATTCAAAATTATGGACTGTCAAATGTCACTACCATTTTATTGTTTAATTTAACAAAAAACTACCATTGTAAAATCAATCTCTATTAAAATATAAAAAAAATACCGACTGCAAATTTTAATATCCACTTGGGATTCAATTTTAATTTAAAAACAAATCGTGCTGTATCTTGTGCAGTCAAATATATATGTACACCTTGTATTGGAGGTTCTACTTGATAACGTGGAGCACCGAGTGCAATGTTTTGGATTTCAGAAAGGGAAAAAAACAAAAAGGTCAGGTAGCAGACGGTCATATTAATCAAGGCGAACTTCTTTTTAGTTGATGATTCGCTATCTCGATTCGACATAGACAAGACGTAGATTAGTTTTGGATACATAAATATTATATTGTTAACAAGTGTAATAGGTAATAGTGATTATTACAGAGACTTATTTTAACTCCGTAGTTGTATTTAACATTAGGACTACATCAGAAGTAGTCGTGAACTCAACGTATTATTTCGGTGGTGGTTTTCGTAGTTTTCGTGAGTTATTCATTAAAAAAAAAAGAAAAGAAAAACAATGCCTAAATCTAAACGTAAGAGGCGTGACAGGTCATCTACAAACTCTAGTTCTAACACATCAGATTTGGTTGAAAAACACACCGGTGAGTAACCTTAATTATATACCCAATTATCAGCAATCTAATAGGAATATAGAGTCTGTAATTTTATACCTGAATTTGATCCTTTAATCGGTCAAGTAGCAATGGAGTGAAATATTAGAACATAACGCAAGAATATAGAGTGAGACAGATAACTGGCCTATTAGAAATATATCGAGAACTAAAGGCAACAGAATTATGAACATTGGAGTGAAGGGGTTTTGAAGAGTGATCTATTTAATGAAAATATTTTCACCTATTTGCTACTTCCGGCCATACCGGAAGTTGCTTATAACTTCATTTTTTTTAATGGGACACCCTGTATATTTTTACATTTTTGGATTCTCCTCGATGTCTTCTTTCTTAAAATACGAGGTTTTGTAATATTATGCAGGGCAGTTTAAAAGATAATTACGTTTTTTCCACGCTGGAGGGCCAGGCTGCTCCAGCCAGGTATGTTAATATACCCCTGAGACCGACTCCAACACCAACTTGTCTTTCCAGCAATTTGGAGGACGACTTGCAAACACCAATTCCTGATGGCACCGAAAGCATCTCTAGACTCGACGATTTCCTCTTCATGAGGAACGACAACTCATGGTTCGGTAACGTCCTTAAAATTATGAACGTTTATTCGGGCGTAATGAATCTGGTCACATTTTAATACTTGTACCCTCCGGTAAGTGCAGGTAACAAATAAATATGTAAGAAAGTGGTCACAACAAGCGCAGGTACTACGACCCTAATTAGGTAGGCACTAAGTACCTTTTAATCTAAATTTAATGACTTTCGTACATATTTAATAACTTTATTTAATATTTTCGGGCGATCCATCAGTTCCAATATAGAGGTTGAAGTGCAAACAAGTGAAAAAATTTTGTTAGCGAATATGTTTTCTAATGTTGAAGTTATGTCGAGTCAGCGAGGGCAGAGCCAAATTTTATATGAACATTATAAATTTTCTATACATCGAACAATTAAAACTGAAATGATTAATGAAATAGTGTGGAGATGTGCCAATAGAAAATGTTCAAGTGTTTATTTACACAATGGGCCCGATTGAAAACTTAGTTATTACTTCAGTGAAAGGCCAGCATAATCACCCCTCAGAAACCAAACAAAAAATATCAAGACAAATTGTTACTGCAGCATGCAAGAGGAAAGAAGAAAGTGATATAGTGGAAAAACCAGCAAAAATTATTCGAAGTGCTATAGATAAAAGAGACCACGTTAGTGTTTTAACCTGCAACGACTTAAGAGGCTACAGTAGCGAGCAACAGGTGGCATCAAACGCGTTCCAAGATTGCGGCTCTAATTTTGAATATTTTGTCGAGATATTTGGCACACATATTCGTAATATAATAAAGAATGGCGGTACAGAGCCCAATTTTAGAAATATTTTAGTATGTGGAAATTACTCTATAACTAAATAAAATATTGAAAAAAGGAGCCTGTACCGCCATTAAGAAGAAAAAAATAATAAACTTTCTTCAAATAAACTATTTTATTTCATGCCTAGATTTTGTGTAATCTTGGAACTACTAAAATTTTTTATTTCTAACAAGAAATCGAACATATTATAACTAAATAACTAATTAGGCAACATACAGAAATTATCACTGTCATTTTGACAGACCTGCGTCAGATTTTCTCTAATTTGGTCTGTCATCTTTATTGATATCTGTTCAGTGCAGTAGTGTGTTAATTTAAGAATTCGTTATAGTTGTTTCATAAGAAAATAGTATTTATTGATAGTTAATTTATTATATTTTTGTTGTTGTATAAGTTGTTGGCCTCTTTGAAATAATAGACTGTTGTTAGTTGTGTTTTAGTTCAATGTAGGTAGGTAAGTATATTTTACGTAAAAATATTTCGAATTCTAATGCGAGTATAGTGTTTTAGGAGAATTTTTTATTTTTAACATATTATCAATAGTTTAACGAAATGAGAAAAGTTAATCAAACGAAAAATAAAGCGAATCATTCCAAGAAAAAGTCCATTAAAAGCCGTGGCAAAATTATGAGAACACCGAAATTGGAGCCACCACAAATTTTAATAATGTAAGTACCTACCTATAAGAAGTAATCTACTGTTGTCATAAATAAAAAAAGTGTGAAAAGTTGTTTCCCATGAAAATGAAATTCGTAATAAATCTATGTTTAGGTACAGAAATCCTGACTACAGTACAAATGCCAATTTTTTTGAGGTAGGTATTCATAGTCCTGTCCTTAGGGGGATACAACGGCCTTCTTTATTCAGATGGTCTTACCCAAGTTTTTTTATGTATTTTGACCCGTAGAACAAGAATTTTTTGGGTAACAGTTGATCCGGATGTCGATAAGATTGTTATAAACAAAGAACTTGAGGAATTACATAACAGCGATTTCTCTCAAAACAAAACATTTTTTTGTATTTTTTGGGCCATTCTAAGCAAAAACTGTTCTGACAAGTTTTTTCGTAGGATACATAGTTTTCGAGATAAAGGCGGTTGAACTTAAAATCGAAAAATTGCAATTTTTGAACCCGAAAAAATTTATTTTTGCTAAAAATTTATTTTTTATTGTTAAACAAAGCTATAAACACATAACGCTTGAGTGTTGCTTTCAATGATCTCTCATGTAAAATCGAACGAGTAGGCAGAGTAGGTACAAATGCAAGCGAGGCAATTTCTATGTAGCATGAATTAAAACGCATGTATTGGGAACGAAAAACACTATGTGTTTATAGCTTTGTTTAACAATAAAAAAATAAATTTTTAGCAATGCAAATAATCAAAACCGATATAATTTGACTCTAACTTTCAAATGTGGTAAGCCGAATTGCTATTTTATTTTTTAATCAAAAGTTATTCGGGTTCAAAAATTGCAATTTTTCGATTTTGTTAAAGTTCAACCGCGATTATCTCGAAAACTTGTAAGAACAGTTTTTTCTTAGAATGACTCAAAAAATACAACGTTTTTTTTTTTCGAGAAATTGCTGTTATGTAATTCCTCAAGTTCTTTGTTTATAACAATCTTATCGACATCCGGATCAACTGTAACCTAAAAAATTCGTGTCCTACGGGTAAGTCCATCTGAATAAAGGAGGCCGTTGTACCCCTGGCGACAGGACTATCATTGGAGACAATATTTTCGAACTTGATTCAATCTGTCGTTCATTTCTTACGACTAAACTATTAGATATATACGTTTATAGTAAAACTTATAAGTAGGACTCGGATAGGGCGAGCAATTTCCAGGGTAGTATTTCCTATATACTTTATTTTTTGTTGAGATGTATAAATTATTAATTTAGGTGAGATATTGCGACTGCTTTTACATTCACTAAGCAAAAACCAAAGTATTCTTGCCACTAAACATGAATTTGTATGTTAATGTTTTTGTGTAAAATTGGTTCAAAAACTACACGTTACAAATAATATTCTTTAGAAAAAAAGACTAAGTTTTCACTCTAATGGCATATAAAACAACATAATGCTATTCTACATCCCACCAGAATGAAAACAATGGGAACCTTCTGTGGTTACACCTCCGAGGCTTCTACAATTTGTAAGCCGTACGGATGCTGAGAGTAAGGAAGATGAGTGAATTCTACAATTTACAATTCACGTCCCATCTGCTCAGCGCGGTAAAGTTCCAACGAGAATGGTTCACTTCATACTCCACACAGAGTAAATGTAAATCAAAAATGAATAACCATTTTCAACTTCGTTGCAAAGCGAAAATACAGCCGAATCATATTCTAGTCCAATCAGAGAGTGCTGCAAGCACCTCTACCGGTTTCGAAACTTATTAGTCTCTCATCAGGAGGCACATATGCTGCTCTCCCTGATCCAACCAAAACAAACCCCAGCGTGCAGTCCCGGATTGCAACGAACGAAATGGCATAGATTGGTGTTTGTTTTGGTTGGATCAGGGAGAGTAGCATATGTGCCTCCTGATGAGAGACTAATAAGTTTCGAAACCGGTAGAGGTGCTTGCAGCACTCTCTGATTGGACTAGAATATGGTTCGGCTGTATTTTCGTTTTGCAACGAAATTGAAAATGGTTATTCATTTTTTTTTAATATTCTTTAGACTTTGTACATAAGCGGACGCTTTGCCATCGCCTTCGCCGCGATTTACCTGTTGAACGATACCATTTTTTGTTGCCTGGTATGGTAAACCTAAGGAGCTGGCATGAAGCAAATACTTCCGTTTATCAAGTAAGATGAATTGTGGAGGTTCTGGGAATACAGATATATCTTCTAAAATAAAACAAATATTTGATGTTCACAGTTTCTTTTCTACATGATGATGAACTTATCTAACTACATGATTATTATTATTAAACTACATTATCTAACCCTGTATAATCGAAATTAATTTTAAATTATACTTGTAATTACACAAATAGTCCGTTCTTTAACGGTAAAATATTGCAAAATCTCTAAATTTTAAAGAACCGCTTGGATTGACATGAAAGGCATACACATAGCTAACAGGTCAAAGATAAAAAATTGATATTGTGCCGATATGTGCTTTTGCCCTGGGGGTGGTTTTCACCCCCTACTGGGGGTGAAAAAATATTCGTCCAAAGAAAGTCAGGAAATGGATAAACTGGCTAATTTTAAGTAATTTTTGTTCTATAGAGTTTTTTCACTAAGTCAATACTTTTCGAGTAATGGTTTGAGTCAATGGTTTGGACTAACATCGATCGAGTTATTCAGAAACTCGGCAAACAAAATTAAAATTGCTATGATAATAGCCAACGGACAAGTAACATGAAGAAGAAGAAGAACAAAATAAATATAAAAAAATATATATGAAAAATATGGAAAACGGTTGATTTCCGACAACCGAAATCGTTGATTTTAGAACAGTTATGCATAAAACCTATCTTGTTTTAAATGTGACGTAGAATATTTTTGAATAGAACTTTCTTCACTTTAAACCAAAAACCGTAAAAACTACTAATTTATCAACTTCTCCTAACACTCCCCCTCGCCCCAAACCCCAACGCTCGAAATAGTGTAACTTTTTACTGAACTAGTATTATGTATATGTGGACCGTATGTAATAAAAACGAGTTGTTAATTTTTTCAATTTTTTTATGTTTTTGATTTGTTAATCAAATAAGTGTTCAGGACAACTTAACAAACAAAAACATTAATCAAAAACAGTCCACCAAAGAATAAATAACTTATCTCTATTTCAGATGTATTTAATGCAATTTAATGCATTTGTCAATTTTTTTAATTATTTTTCATTCATTTTCACAACGTTTCTATTATGTTCTTCAAACTAACGTTAGAATATGTACCATATTAGTTTCCTATATTCTCACGATTAAATTAAACAAACTACAAATTTTGTTTTTTTCCAACCCTAAGCCTATAACATATATTTTTGCAACCATCTGTTCTCTAGAATATGTATGCATATTCAATGAGAACTTACCGAGACAAACTGTATATACCACGCCAGCAGCAATTGAACAGGGAACGAGACACGCTGTATGTCACTTGTATGATTATTTTCGCTTACAGCTCACGTCCAGACGTGTACACGGAAATACGAAATATGGGGGGAGTGTCAATATCGTTTTATTATTCGAATGAAAGTTTTACTTTTAATATTAATAATATCAAAAATAAAACTTTATTATTAGAACTAATTTTTGGGTTACATCATTCGTGGCTTCTAAAATTTGGAATCCAACGAATTGCAGGAGCTAACAATGCCGAGGAAGATCTATCAGGCTGCATCTCACTTCCCACCTGTCCAGCACGGTAAAATTCCAACAAAGATTAGTTCCCAATGCTCAGATTACTAGTAGAACTAATCAAAATAATAAATAATCATTCCATGAAGTACGACGTAACCTGGTAGAATTCCCTCGGCCTTCTTAGCTCCGGCAATTCGTTGGCTTGCAAATTTTAGAAGCCGCAAGCCACGATTGGTTTAACCAGAAGACTAGTTCTAATAAGTTTTATTTTATTTGTGATATTGCTAATATTAGAAGTAAAACTTTCGTTCGTCTTTAGCTGTGAATCGATAACGGTAGCCCGAATTTTAGTAATTCAAAAAGAATGAAATATGCACCTCTGATGGGACCCTAAGAATGGTTGAAGGGCCGTTATAGAGTGCCTTTGGCGCTCTATGAACTAAATAAAATAAGACGGCTCTCGTTTCGCTTCACAACGAAATTATTATTTATTATTATTATTTCGTGCAAATACCATGTTAACATAAAATTTTCACCCATTTTGGTTTATTTTTAGAAATATTTATTTACTAATAAAAAAATTGTTTCGGTTACTTCCATTTAGCGCGCCTATGAGTTAAATTGTCAATAATATTAATCTTGGATAATGTCAAAGATTACCACTGTTGCCAAAGTTTATGATACTATCTCCCGAAGTTATATTTTTATTGCTACCTGTTGATCGCTACTGTTTACTCTTAAAATGTATAAGGGAGAATATGTACAATCAACGTCAAAAAACGTATCCGACTATACCGCGCAACGCAGAGGAAGTACACAAGTTCCTTAGTGATTTTCGTCATAATTACAAGACATCCAAAAATGAAGAGTTTATTCTATACAATGAATGTTCACAAGGAATAATTGTTTTGGGATGTAAAGCAAATTTAGCAGTTTTAGCTAAATCAGAGATTTTATACATGGACGGAACTTTCCAATATTGCACAAAATTTTTTAAACAACTTTTTACTGTGCATGGTTATTTTGATGGACACTACATTCCATTATTATTCTGCTTACTTAAGAGGGGGGGGGGTATGGTTTGAAATATTTAAAAAAAAATTATTATTTCAAATAAAAGTGCATACTTTCAAGAATACTCTCTGAAATTTTCAAAATAATCGGAGTAAAATTACCAGAGATACAGGGTGTTGAATATCCCTACCTTCGACTCGCTTTGCCGCGACTTCGCGCCAGCACGCTTGTGCGTAGTGAGAAACGTTAAATAACTGTTCGCCTTCTCTTTTGTAGATTACTCCTCGATTCAAAAAACATATTCCAATGTGCATCACTTCACGATTTGGCAGACAAATAAGAAGATGAAGATGCAGTTGTCAAAACTTTAAACGCATTTTTCTCAAAACTGCTTTTTCAAATGCGGTGGACATTGTAACTGAAAAACTACTCGGCCGATCTACCTGATATTTTGCACAGATTTTCTTTAGACATTTCTCGAGGTAACACCGTCGAGATATTTTTCTTTTTTTGCTTATTTTTTGTTCAACCATAATAAATCTGTTGATTTTCACGAAATTTTTCCAAAAATTAATTTTTTTTTCGATTTCTGAGTGATACCAAAAATTCAAAAATCATTAAAAATAAAAAAACTCGACGTTGTGACCTCGTGAAACTCATAAGCTAATTAAATCTTTTTGATTTTTTTGTTTCGTATGATCGAGTGTCGAGTTCTGATGTCCACCGCAAAATCCATTTTTTTGTGAGCTGCCTGTCAAAATTTGTCACCAATGGCTTATTTTTCAATATTTTGGATTTAATTTTTTTCTAAATATTCTTTGAATTGTACTTAATATGCTTATTTAATTTAAAAATAAAATAATTGTACCATATCTTCGAAAAAAATTTACAAAAATGTGCTTGATTTGTTGATTTCAAACCATACCCCCTCCTTAAAGATAAGTGCGAGTTAACATACAAGTTGTGCTTACAGGAAGTTAAAAATCTGTGTTCTGAACATAATTTGCTTCTTCGACCCACAAAAATTGTATTAGACTTCGAAACTGCTATTCACAATGCCGTGAAATATGTATGGACTGGCATCATAATCCATGGGTGCAGATTTCACCTAACGCAATCTTGGTTGCGCAAAATTCAAAGTTTAGGCTGATGTTGTGAACATAAAGACAAAAGTTCTGATATCGGAAATTGGTTGCGTTTGTGTTTTGGTATGGTTCTCCTAGATAAAAATATTGTTAGTGACTTTTTTGTATTTGAGATGATGGAAGTGATGCCAAATGATACGCGAGTTATACAGTTTGCGGACTATCTAACTGATCATTATATTTCGGAAGAATCTAAATTTCCCCCAAACATTTGGGCGGATGCTAGTGCCGAATTAAATCAAACAACAAACGGCTGTGAATCTTTCCATTCACACTTTAACAATTCATTTCATTACTGTTCGCCATCAATTTTTGATTTCATGACAGTTTTGACTAAATTTCAAAATGAGGTTTATATCAAATGTAACAGTATAAATACTCCTATAAAATCGAGGAATTCGCATACTTTACGAAGAAAGCGCTTTTTGGAGAATCTTTTACAAGATCTTAAGGACAATCAAATTACAACCATGCATTTTGTAAAAAGTGTTTCTCACATATATTGTGCTACAATAAAATAAGATTTATTTTTTGTATTTTAATATTATACTTGTACCTACTACGATATAAATAAATTTCTATAAATTAAAAAAAAATGTTTCCAGTTTCCTTACAATTTTTATTACCTGACTGATGTGACCAGATTCGTAGCCCTCTTTTTTTGGCCAGTGTGACCAGTTTCGTACATCAAAATCCTCATTACCTGGCTGATGTGACCAGATTCGTATCGCCCGTTTATTCGACCTACTTTGGAGGTAGCGCTTCACTTGCCGAATGTTCCGCCGTTCGCACCCTCGCCCCGCTAATTATTAACAAATTAGTATCCGGAAGTACACCCCTCGCTGCTAACAACCCGATCAATCGACTCACCCAAGCCTTTCCACAGAAAGGAGTCTTTGCACCTGATTACGTTCACGAAACAACTGATACAGCCCTCAGTCCCTCTAACTCGTATATCGCTATCAGCTCCAAGACCAATATCAAGACTGATCTCCCAAATTTGGGTCAATACTCAAACTTAGGAAATATCGATTTAACACGAACCGGCCCATATTGGGCACATACCCCTGTTAAAAGATTAACCACTCCAGAACAAACCTGGAAGTCACTCGCAGCAATAGTCTCTGAGAGATACGCTCTAACCAGACCGCCTCCTCTAAAAGACTGAATTTATTGAATCCAATTCAAACACTTGTTTTGCTAGCCCACTAATCTCGACATTATTTGACTAGTCCATGCGCATGGATACGTTCACTAAACATTGAAACCTTGTATATAAGATTTATTTATTAAGCTCAACAGGCCGTGAAGGCCTAGGGCTGAAAGATTTAATTTTTCCTTACAATTACTATTACATATTTATATATAATGCTATATTCTATACTACTATAATATATACAATATTACATTTGTTTGTATAAAACACTTAATACTACACTTAACATTATAGTCTTTCCATACATTTCTTCACCACTTCCTTCCATTGTTTTCTGTCCAAAGCTTTTTCTTTCCAGTTTACAATATTACTTTGTTTTAAGTCTTCATATACGCTGTCCTTCCATCTCCTTCTTGGTCTTCCTATTCTTCTTTTTTGTATTGGCTTACGTAATAGAACCATTTTTGGCATTCTCGCCTTTCCCATTCTTTCTATGTGTCCTAAGTATCGGATTCTCTGTGCTTTGATTGCCGTCGTTATTTTTGGTTCATTATATAGTTCTTCAAGTTCCTTATTATTTCTTCTTCTCCACTGACCGTCTATTTTCACGCCTCCATATATTGCTCGTTGTATTTTCCTCTCCCATCTTTCTAAAAGGTCTATTTCTGATTTTTTAAGCACCCATGTTTCACATGCATATGTAGCTGTAGGTCTGATAACTGTTTTGTAGATTCTTATTTTTGTTTTTCTTGACACATCTTTGGATTTCATTAATGGACGCAATGCTCCATACTTTTTGTTTGCTTTTGCTATTCTTGCTTTTATTTCCCCTTCCCCATGTCCCTTTTCATCTACTTTTACACCCAGGTATGTAAATTCTGAAACTCTTTTAAATGCGCATATATTTTCTCCTTCTATCTCCAATGTGAAATTGTCTTCATTTTCTTTATCTGTTTCTCCCATTATCATGTATTTTGTCTTTTCCTTATTTATGAGAAGACCAAAAGGTTTGGCTTGTTTTATTATATTGCTCATTAATTTTGTTAGCTCTTTCTTACTTGTCGATAATAATGTTAGATCATCTGCGAATGCAATACATTGGTGGCCATTTTTAAAAATCGTTTCCTGTGTGCTTATTTTACTTTTCCTGATTATTCCTTCCAGTATTACATTAAAAAGGGTCGTTGATAGTGGGTCTCCTTGTCTTAATCCTTCCTTTGTTTCAAAATTATTTGATTTATGTCCCTTCCATGCTATTTCGTTTGTGGAGTTATCCATAGTCATCTTTACCATCCTGACGATTTTACTTGGTATGCCCATTTCTTTCATTAGTGCGTACATCTGTTGCCGCTTTACCGTATCATAGGCCTGTTTAAAGTCGACGAACAGGACGTATACTGCTATTTTATGTTCGTAGCACGTAGTTTGGATTTCTTTTAACGCAAATATTTGGTCTGTCGTCGACCTATTACTTCTGAATCCTGCCTGATATTCGCTCAATATCTTTTCCGTGTATTGATTCAGCTTTTTTCTTAAGATGTTTGTCAATATTTTGTACACGACTTCTAGCAACGCGATACCTCTATAATTTTCACATCTCATTTTATCACCTTTTTTATGTATGGGGCATATCCTTGCCCTGGTCCATTCTCCTGGCATTCTTTCTGTTTCCCATATACTTTTTATCAGGCTATGTATCTCCTTGTGTAGTCTTTTTCCTCCTGCCTTTATCATTTCCGCCGATATTTCCGTTATTCCTGGGCTTTTATTGTTTTTTAGCCCTCTTATTTCATTTTCTATTTCTTCCCTCGTAGGTGTTTCTATTACTATATGGTCATCTTCAATTTCCTGGATTGTTCCCCTTTCTTCTTCGTTTTTGTTTAAAAGTTGTGTAAAATAAGTTTGCCAATTTCTCATTATTTCCCCGGGTTCATTTATTAATATTCCTTCCTCATTTTTCATACAGTAGGAAAAATGAAAGAATACCCATGAAAGAACATATAAAACACGATGTATTTTCCTGTCACCGTGTCATACAAAAAATTGGCCAGCGCAAGTCCATGTAATAATTATTATTAGATGGACTTGCGCTGGGCAATTTTCTTTGTGACACGGTGACAGGAAAATACAGCGTGTTTTATATGTTCGTTCATGGGTATTCTTTCATTTTTCCGACTGTATATGGGTTATGTTTCTGATATCCCCTTTCCATTTTTCTTGTTTCCTGGTAAAAGGATCTTATTTCCTTTTTTTGGAATTTTTCCTCTATCACTTTGAGTTTTTCTTCGTTGTATTTTCTTTTTTTATTTCTGCATGTTCTCTTCATAATTCTCTTCAATTCTCTATATTCTTGTGTGCTAATGTCACTATTATTTCTTAAGTTTTTTATTCTTATTTTTCTAATTTCTTCTGCTATTTTTTGACATTCCTCATCATACCATTCTTTTGCTTTTTGTTTTCTATTACCTTTAATTAATATTTCTTTACTGGTGTTTAAAACTGCTTCTTTTATGCTTTCCCACTTTTCTTCCGGGTCTAGTGTTTCTGGTTCTTCGTTTAGTCTGCTGGTTATTTGTTGTTCGTACTTCTTCTGTGTCATATTATCTTTTAGTATTGCTGTGTTGAATTGTTTTTTGATTTCTTTGTCCCTTTGATTGTCTTTCTTTATATTAGCATTTATTCTATAGGCTGCTCTTACCAAAAAGTGATCTGAGTCACATTCCGCTCCTCTCATACTTTTTATATTTATTATATTATGGGCGTGCTTCTTCTCTATTAATATGTGGTCTATTTGATTTATTGTCCTTTTGTCAGGGGAAATCCACGTTCCTTTATGTATATCTTTTCTGCGTTGGTATGTGCTTTTTATTACCATTTGTCTTTCTGTGGCAAAGCCTATAATTCGTTGACCATTATCATTTGATACATCGTGTTTACTGTATTTTCCTGTTATATTTTCATATATATCCTCTTTTCCCACTTTAGCATTGCAGTCTCCCATTACTATTTTGATATCAAATGCTGGTAATCTGTCATATTCTCTCTCTAGTTGCTCATAGTATGCATCTTTGTCTTCTTCGGTGGCGTCTTCTATTGGTGCATGTACATTTATTATGCTTATGTTTCGTTGATTCCCTTTTAACCTGATTGTGCACATTCTATCTGATATCGGCTTGAAATTCATCACTCTGGTTTTCCATCTTTTCTGTATGATAAAGCCTGTTCCTAGCAATCTGTTATTCCCCCCACTTTTAAAAAATACTATATCATCTATTTCTACTATTTCTGTGTCTAATTGTTTTGTTTCTTGTAAAGCTAATATATCTATTTCATATCTTTTTGTTTCTCTAATTAATTCTTTAAGTTTTCCCGTTTCATAAGTGCCTCTTACGTTCCATGTTCCCAAATTAGTTTTCATTTTCTTGTTTTTAATCCCAATCGTCTCCTTGTCCATTGCCGTTGTTGCTACCGTTTCATTTACGTCGTTTAGTTTTTTTGGTTTCTGTTTTGGTTTTCTATTTTTAAGAGTTGTTGCTGATGTTTATTCCATGTCCATACCTCCTCATTTATTTTTATTTTTTGAAATCCTACCTTGACGTTTTTTCCTTCCAATTTAGCCTCTTTTGCCTTCGTTCTGATTTTACCCTGTATCATCCGTTCATTTTTGTCCATGTCGTCATTAATATATATTTCTTTTCCCTTTATGTCTCTCAATTTGCCTTTATTTTTCATAATTTCTTCTTTGTCCGTTGCATTTTCGAGCTCAATCAAGCAGGATTTACTTCCAATTTTTCTTGCGCTTTTTATTTTTGTCTCAACTTTTAGTGCATTGCATAAAAAATCTTGGACGTTATCTTTTGTTATGTTTTGATCGTAGGTATCCATATCTACTCCCTGCAGTATTATATTATTTCGTCTTTTGTCCTTTTCCATTCTGTCTATTTTATTTTCCAATTCTTCCACTTTTTGTTGGGTTTCTCTGTTTTCCTGTTTCAGCTTTTCATTTTCTTGTCTGAGTTCCTTCATTTCCGCTCTGTACTCTTTTTGCTCTTCTCTTAGTTCCCTTATTTCCATTGTGATAATATTTAGGCTCTCCAATATTTTTTCTAGTTGCCTATCATTCCCAGGCGACCGATGTACTTTTTTACTTCTGCTATCGTCTGCGTCATCTTCCGATTCATCTCCTCTTTTTCTTGTCTTTTCGTCCACACTATACTCGTTCTCAGCCATTTTGTACGTAGCGTTAACTGGGCACACCCGTTTCAACCACGAGGAGGTATGCCCAATTATCCACGCACCAAAATTGCTTTTGTTTTTCGGCAGGTGTTTCTATTTTTTTTAAATCCGGCAACACCGCTTGAAATTGGACCAGCGTTCGCCAGTGTTTATAAGCTTATCTGTTAGCTGTTAACCTCACTTTTATTTGTCCGTTTAGTATTTTATACTATTTTTTACCGTTTTTACTTATATTATTCTTGCATTAGGTAGGGCACAGTTTATACCTTACCTTTTTCACTCACTCAGCATTCAATGTTCGCTGCACCACGCGAAAATCGGGTAAAATGCAGGCGAAAATTAAAACACTTTGTTTTCTATCTAATGCCACGTTGCCATCTGTATATAAGATAGTTCTTAGTTTTATTTTAGAATTAATCACTATTTTATTTTATTTTAAGATACCTTTAGATACATTTCGTTGAAATCTACTTACTGTTTAGATTTCTCCATAACTCAAATTAATAGTAACACTTTTTGTTAGATTTTTTCAATTTTTTTTTATTCTTTGCTTTTTAGTTGATTTTTTTATATTTTTAATTTTAGTCACTCGTAACTAAAGAAAAGCGTTTCTTAAAAAAAAATTTTTCATATTTTATTTGTAATTATAACTCACACAATTCGACAAATGGAGATTGCTCAGAATACAAAATACAATTACAAAGTTTAATCAGCATTACAAGCTACAAGCGGCGAATAGTGCGAGGCAGGGAACTGTTGATAAAAAGAGTGATCAGTGATAGGTAATTAGAAATTCCGTGTTCCACAAAAGTCTGGGACCAGTATTTTTTCTGGTGTACGTTTCCGACCTGCCGTTTCGCTTAAATTCTAGCAAGTCAATCCTATCGCCAATGAAGCAATTCGTGTTAAAATTCTTAGGCATCATATAAAAGTACCTGGTGATAATGAGTTTCGTGAGCTTCCTGTTATAGAAAACAGACTATAGAAAAGATGCTACAGTCTACCGACAATTCGACGGTGGAAACACTGAAGTCTCCGATACCCGCGCAGCACGAAGATTTAGTTGATTTTGTATCAGGAGACTTTTCCACTCATAGACCCGTAATAGATAATGGAAGTGTACAACAAATATGCAGTCAATTACCAAAACCTTTACGTCAGCAGTATCCTACAGGTTCAAAGAATAATTTTAGTGAGTTGTTAAGCTATTCACTCATGTTAAACGATGTATCCACGCAAGAAGTTAGCTACCCATCCATGTTAAACGATGTATCTACGCAAGAGGTTATCAATATAATAATGGTATATTCCACAAACCACACACAAAGGGAGCATTGCCCGCAACCTACAGCTCCAATAATGGGTCTATCCTTGTGTACAAAAACATAAGCGACTCTGAAGCTGAACCTGGCTACGACGATTCTAGAATAATTGAAGAATATAAAAAATGTGCAAACAGTTTTTTAAACACAAACGTAAATTTTATAAACAATAAAAGTCATCTAGTTTTAAAGTTAGAAAATAAACTGAATACTTATATAAAATGAAGTATAGTAAAATCGAAAAAGAACTTAGTGGGCTAAAAAACTTATAACTTTTGCAGAAAACTTTAAATGTTTAGAATTTTAGACGTAAGTACATAATTATATATTATATATTAATAAGTATGTATATGTATCAAATTCAGAAATACATTTTATTTCATTTTTTATTTTATTTTAATAAGTGTATAAACGTTTCTAAACCTATAAACAAATTTGTGCTTCCGTAATTTACAGTCCAGAATTTACATTCTTTTAACTAATTCATATTATTTACTTAAATTACCCTTAATAATTTTCATTTACTAAAAGAAAAAAATTCACTTAAGGTGCTTTGTAAAACTTCTTAACTGTTAATACTCATTAGTTTCAAAATATAATCAGCGAATTTAAAATAATATTACTTTGTTTTTTATTAAAGCTGACATAAAAACTTCCTACAGTGTGACAGATGCGTAAAAAATATGCCGAGATTGGTATGTGTTATAACTGAATAATTGAACGATTAAACATAATAAAAAGGAATAGGTCCAGTCCTCGATGACTTATTTAATTACTTAACATCTGTCAGATTTAACAAGTCGGTCAAAGTAAATTTTTAGCGATGCCATGTCAGTGTGATAAAACGAGAAAAATTTCTAAAATAGAAGATGGTTGATCTGTCCGAAAACTGGCTTAAGAATTGAATATTTTCGTTGAACTGGAAACGATGCCCTAGAAATTAGAATGACACATTTGACAAGACCAACTTACACAACTTGAAAAACACGATTTTCGGTTATAAGAGTTGTACCAGTTTTTTTTGACGCGAAGTGTACGTAATGTTCCGAATATAATAACCGCATCGAAATCTCAGTTATCCAACAAACTTCACTTTGTTGTCTCAGTGGCTAAAAGAAGAGAGGAAGATCATTAAAGTATCCGGTAACTGTATCTGTGTTTTTAATAAAAGTAAAAGATGCAAGAAAGTATATGCTACGAACTCATTTTGTAAATTTTGATGAAAGTGCAACAAAGACAAGTAGGGTAAAACAATAGATTTCAAGTACTCACCAGTTAGAACTGCAAAATTATTCAAGGAGAAGAAGTTGAAAGTTAATGTTTCCAAAAAAATATCGGCAACCTAGAGAATCTTAGAAACAATTTACTGCACACCATAGTGAATTACAACATTCAGCTTTGAAGAAAATTTTAGTTACAGCTGATGCAGATAAAACGGAATTGGCAGCTAAAGCAACAGTTTGATGTTTGTTAGATAAATTTAAGAAAATATGATGATTTATGGTGCTAAAGTTATATAAACGAAATTCGCAAGTTTTTCTCACCTTCAAATAGATCAACATGAAATTTATTTCACAAATTATTAACTTGATATCAAAGTGAAACAGATTTATGAGGAGAACGTTGCAAAAAGAGAGGAAGAAACTTTGAAATTGTGTTGTGAAACTATTAAACAATCACTGTACAAATTATTATTTGATGTGCGAAGACAATATTTAACAGCTCGTTAGAAGAACAAAAACTATTAATCTTTGGTTCAAACTAAGTTGAATCCAAGTGGTGTAATACGGAATAAACTAAATATGGTGTAACAAATAAACCAGTTGCCAAACATTTGTACAAACATCCTTTCAGTTGCCAAGTGCTTCATGTTGGCCTTATTACATTTAAAAGGAATCAATGGTTATACAGGGTGGTCCTTAAGTAATTGTACAAAAAGAAGCAGTAGATTCTACACTCTAAAATATTACGATTTAACCCAACTTACTTTAATAAAATGTTGATATTAAGAAAGATACAGGGTGGTAAAGTTGAAATTTAAAATTTAATTTTTCGACATGTAGAGGTTTTGAGTATGAGGAATTATAATTTGATGCATAATTTTGATGTATCTCATACAGAACGCCACATATGCCACATATTTGACATAAACTTGCGCTTAACTTTTTTGCTCTTCGAGTTAACACTATTTTTCTGATAAAATATTAAAGATACGATATTTCAACAAAAAAAGGTATACTTGTTAGTAGCTTCAAAACTGAACAGTTTTCGAGAAAATCGCATTTTACAAATCAGCTGCATAACTCTGTTTAACGCAATTATTCCAGGCAACGAAGGAAAAATAGAAAAAAACATCAATACTTAAAAATTTTGGTAAGGAATATCTTCAACTAAAGTTGATAGTTTCCAAAATATTAAAGAAAAAATAGTATACGCTATTATTTTTTTACATATGTAAAACATGTATTTTTTACATGTTTGTGCGTTAAAGCACTGAATACTTGATACATGCTTCATTTAGAGCCAGTTTGGATGTCATCATTAGACAACTCCATTCTTAGTTAATTCATTACGGCAAATTTTAACATAGTAGGCTGATATCACGAATGATTTTGACAACCTACAATAAGTACCTAATCATCAAACATTTCAACATCTATTTCGGAATTTAGGCGAAAGTGGTTCATTTCGTCCTAAACGTGACAATTTATTCCGACCGAAAATGATTACGACTGATAAAGAAGATAAAGTAATGGTTCGCGTTGACGATGATTCTCAAGTAAGTACACGACGTTTATCTTCAGCGTTAGGAATCAGCAAAACTTCAATTTTAAAAATCCTACACCGCGAGCATTTTCACCCTTAAGACACATGTACAAAATCTATTGCCAACAGATTTACCTTTAAGATGCAGATTTGCAAATGATATCCGAAACAGGCAAAATCTTGACCACTCCTTCGTCGATAGAATATTATTTATGGACGAAGCTACATTCACACGCCGTGGGGTTTTTAATTTAAGGAACAATCATTCCTGGGATATTGAAAATCCTCATGTTAAAAGAGAAAGGCATTTTCAACATGAATTCAAAATAAACGTATGCTGTGGAATCATTGAAAATCATTTTTTAGGGCCATGCGAGTTACCTCGTAATTTGAATGGTAATAACTATTTACATTTTTTACAAAATGATTTTATTGATTTGCTGGAAGAATTGCCATTAAACTATTGCCATTAGGCAAAATATATGGTTCATGCTGAAATGCATGGATTTTCAAACAGACTTTCTTAATTGGATTTTCTGGACAAATAACAAAAGCACAGAACAACCCTTCACCTCGTGGGAGACTCCCTGAAACTGGAGCCCCCAATATCGCCGGCGATGCTGCAGTAAAAAGACACCAAATAACCAACCGACACCGGCCAGAACATCCACGTCGCCAGAGCCAATGCAGAAATAACAGCAAGACACCAAGAACCCGCAGACAGATACCAAGTGCCATCGATAAGTATAATCTCTGATCTGTAAAGTTTCGGCAAGGTCTTGTAAATTGTTCTTTAATACATTAATTATTATGTCTTTATGAAAAATAAACATGATTAGTTAAATATTATTGTTTTATTTGCTCCATTCTGCATTTTCATTGTTCATGTTTTTGATTAGGACAAGGTGGACTCACAACTTGGGAGATTGAACTAGTCTAGGGTAGACGATAGCTATCATAGTTGATTGAAATATTATTCTCGAATATTATTTCAATTATCGGGGATAGTTTATCGCCTCACTTTTGGCGCCCCACGTTGGACGCCAGTGAAACGAAAAAGCTATGGACTACCCCAGCTAATTGAAATAATATCCGAAAATATTACCTCAGCTAACCAAGATAGCCATCGTTACACCCTTAGCTTAGCTCAGTCACTCAGGTGTGTGTTCGTCTTGTCCTAACCTTAGATATGAACTATGAAAATTGGAATGGAAGCAAACAAAACAATATTTTTAACTAATCATGTTTATTGTTCAATAAAGATATAATAAAATATGACTTAGTAAATTGCATTAACAAATGTATTCAAATTCTTGCCAAAAACTAACAATTCTGGATTATACTTATGGCTTTTGGTAGCTGATGGTAACTTCTTGATGTTGAATGGTACTGCTGTGGACTTCTCTTGACCTGGGCAGATGTTGTGGCCCTAGGTCAGTGCAGCTACGGTCTTGGTCGTTGCAGCCTAGATTTCATGGTCCCCATTGTGTCAGCCTTAGTTCCATCACCGGAGTGGATGGCTTGAAGCTCCCGCAGGGAGAAAAGTTAGATTTCTTTCCAAAAACTATACACATATCAATCATCCAGAAGAAAAACCCAAATGTACCTTTGCCAAATAGCAAGGGTATATTACATGGAATTTAGATGAGGAGAATAGTTAAAATTTTAATTGCTAAACATGCATACATAATTAGAAAGAAATATTTAATAGATGAGAATGTAAAATATAGAAACTAAACACATGGTTTAACATTTGAAGGTTAGATATAAAAAATATTAGAAAAACTGTTATAAGATGCTAGGTATGGATGGAATATAATGACTAAGAAATTATTAAAAAAACTTTATGTAAAACTCACCCTAAGAGGAAGATTTGATTTGGAACAAAACTGATTTAATTTTGAAGCTTCTTTGCCTTTTATGACATTTTCACCACCATTTTGAGAATGAAATACGGGGGCTCACTGTCATTAAAACGACATAGGCATTGGCGAGCATATTCCGTATTGAAAGACAGATATTTACAGAATAAGAATACGGGGTATGTTCAGTTGATGATTTAAATAAAAAGAGATATAGTAAAAGAGGATAATAAAAGATGATAATAAAAGAGGGCGACAACGAGTTTTTAACGAAGAAAACTGGTAAAACAAATAGAAGAAAATTATTGTTAATGAAATGTTAAAGAAAATAAAATAATTATTTAAAAATAAAATATCAAAGATGTGACGTTTGTAACGTTACAATGCAAGATGATGCACTACCACATTATACGAGAGCAGTGAGAACATACCTAGATAACAACTTTCCTGAACGCTGGATTGGTCGTGGTAGTCATTTTCCTTGGCCACCGCGTAGCCCAGAATTTAATCCGCTCGATTTTGGTGTATGGGGAGCAATGAAACGACATGTCTACAAGAATGTCAGAAACACTCGCAACCAACTTTGGGAAGAAATAAATGCTGCAGCTGTTTCTTTTCAAAATGATGCCATTTAACATGAGACGATCTTTTATGGAACGCATTGAAGAAAATGGTGGACATATCGAACACTTACTTTGATAAAAACTTTTATGTTATTCAGTTAAACTATTTCTTAATTTCAATTGAAAATAAAATATGATATTATTATGACTTTAATTTAATATGAAATAAATGTTGATATGAAATATGAATGAATTAGTTGAAGGTATTCCATACCAAAATTTATAAGTATTGATGTTTTTTTCTATTTTTCATTCGTTGCCTGGAATAATTGCGTTAAACAGAGTTATGCAGCTGATTTGTAAAATGCGATTATCTCGAAAACTGTTCAGTTTTGAAGCTATTAACAAGTATACCTTTTTTTGTTGAAATATCGTATCTTTAATATTTTATCAGAAAAATAGTGTTAACTCGAAGAGCAAAAAAGTTAAGCGCAAATGTATGTCAAATATGTGGCATATGTGGCGTCCTCTATGAGATACATCAAAATTATGCATCAAATTATAATTCCTCATATTCAAAACCTCTACTTATAAATATTTGTAAGTAAATCTCCATAAACATGAAAGTTATGGCGAAAAATTAAATTTTAAATTTCAACTTTACCACCCTGTATCTTTCTTAATATCAACATTTTATTAAAGTAAGTTGGGTTAAATCGTAATATTTTAGAGTGTAGAATCTACTGTTTCTTATGTAAAATTACTTAAGGACCACCCTGTATGTGAGTGTAGATGGTGTGGTGCAAGAAAATGACATTTTCACAAAAATTGTTAAAATAAAATGTCCATACTCTTGTTCTAAAAAGCCGGTTATTGATTGGGAGAATAAAAAAATGAATGTGAAATATTTGTTTTTGAAGAAAATGACATTTTGTTGAAAGAAAGCCACATGCATTATAAACAATGCCAGGTACAGATGTATGCAACTGGTATGAGTAAATGTGATTTATTTTTAAGTATTCTCCTAAAGGAAGTATCAACTACTTTTAGAAGTGACTAGAAATAATAATTTTTTGAGGCAAGTCAACCCTAAAGCAGAACTATTTTATTTTCAGCATTATTTACCAATATTGTGTAAATTAAATAATGAAAATATTAACTCTGATAAAAACATTTGCGTTCATCTACTGATATCTTTAGAGAAGACATCAACAACAAATATTAAAATATTGTTTAATAATTTTTAAAAATACATGTTTTTTGTTAAAGTAGTATTTCAAAACATGCAGCTTAAGTGTTACAATGATTGTAATAATATGCTTGTTTTGTCGTTTCTGGTTAATTTTTATTAAGGGAATCAAACAAAAAATATATATGCTATTAAAGGTTCAAATATTTAGTGCAATATTATCAACTTTGTATTTAATTTTATTAAGATTGGTACAAGATTTTGTAAATTTTTGGTTGTAAAATTTAATTTTCTTACCTTCAGGAGCTTATACTCGTATATAAATATTTGATATATTTTATATTTGATAAATTATTTTTTTTCTGTCAATTGTTTGTAGAATTTAACTTCTAGTGTGTTTATATCAGAACTATCTAACACATTAATTTAATTTTTCCTTCAGGAATTCTTCAATTTTAATAAACACATAGCCAATAAACAATTCAAATTTAACCAGACAAATAAATAAACTGTTCATTTTGTAGGAAGGTTGTTGTTTTACTTTTATTTCCAACATTTTTATTTTTAACAGTTTACCCCAGGATGTATGTTGTTCAATAGTAATCCACGAACCATGCATATTCTGTTTTATGTTTTGCTTAGTGAGTATAGGGTTAAGTACTGTACGTACTAGTGATGCAACAAATGTCATTTTTTTAACATTCGCAAATGCGAATATCTGCCACCGACATTTGCGAATGCAAATGCGAATATTGAGTTTTTTTTTATTTGACCCCAATTATCTAAGGCTTTCCGGCAGTGTAGTTCGCGCGACATGTGTATGTGTACATTTGTATTTTGTTCCGAAAATTACTGAATTGCAATCCGAACTCATCCAACGGATGTCGTAGACATAATAATTAACAATATCATATTTTATATCTGTGATATATGATACTGTTAAAATATCCTACATCAAAGGTTAATATACAGGGTGTTTATTTGGGAAAATAGCTTACGTTAACTGTAGAAAGGGGACACTTAGGCGACCCAAAAATACTATACTTAATGGGTCTTACTTCATCAATAACAAAGTTATTGGGTGTTTCATCTAATTTTCCATTTTCTTGTTTGGTTCATAACTTTTTAACCACACTGTATATTTATTTTATATTTGACACGCGAATATTCTGTAGGTGTTCAATCAACTACAAACAATGATAAAAATGAATATGCCTTATTAATTTCAGGATTCAAATTAAAAATTTTACCAGTAAAAACTCTGTGTCAAAAATTCAAAGTATACCACTAAATTTGGTTTTTCATTCCCTTTTAAGTGCAGAATCCATTCTTTTTTAAATTAATTTACAGGGTGTTGTTTTTGGTCGCAGCATTTTCCAATATTTTTTAATCCGGACTTGGAATTTTTTTATTAAAAATATTTTAATGGATTGGACACCTTAAAGAATATTCGCGTTCCAAATATAAAAAAATATACATCGTGGTTAAAAAGTTGTAAGTCGCATCTCAATTTTTTCTGCTTCGAGCTCTCGCAATTCACATAACTTCTTAATTTAAATTCAAAATTTTGTCAGAAAAAATATTTTGCCGAAAATTCAAAACACATTACTAAATTTGGTTTTTCCTCCTCTTTTTAAGTACAGAATCCATTTAAAACAAATATGGGTCAGAGCATTTTCCAATATTTTTTAATCTGGACCTGAGTTTTTATAATTATAAATAAATTCATTGCTTGAACACCTTAAATAATATTCGCATTGTAATATAAAATAATTATGCATACATGGTATTTTTGAGACCGACTAAGCGTTCCGTTTCTACAGTTAACATATGCTACTTATCCAATGAAACACCCTGTATAATTACACTGTATAAAATGACATTTATATTAATTTCATATAGAGAGAGAGAGAATATATGTTTATTGTCTAAGAAAAAATCTTGTTGGCAAACACTGTTTAAGAGTTTTAAATAAATAAATTAAATTAAAATATGACTAAATATAAAATATAACACATAACACATTTACATTATATAACAACTACAAAATATGTAGTATTGTCAAAAATAAAAAACAAACAAACTACAAGCTGTAAAACTAAATCACAATAATGACAAACAAATTGACAAAAAAAAATATACACAAGATCACAAATACATCAGCTCCAATGGTCCTCAAAAAATTCTGTCAGATCATAATAGGCCCTCTTAGCGAGCAGTCTATCTAATGAATTTCTAAACTTTCTAATAGTTTCCAAATTTTTTATTTCACTAGGTAGTTTATTAAAAATTTTGATGTCGTTAAAAATAAATGAGTCTTTGACTAGTGTGCTTCTAGGTGTAATCAAAGCTAAATTGCTAGCAAATCGTCCAGATCGATTATTATTTTCATATAGATGTTTATTCTTAAAAATAATGCTTGCCGTTTCCAAAATGAAAAGAGATACAAGTGTAAGGATACTGTGTTTAATAAATAAAGGTTTACACGTTTCTCTAGAATTTACCTGGCACAACAGGCGTACTGCCTTTTTTTGAAGCAAAAACACACTACTGAAAAGCTCCTGACTACACGCTTCCCAAAACTGAATTGCGAATCTAAGATGTGACTCTACTAGTGCAAAGTACACAGTTCTTGCTTGGGCAAAACCAAGCTCCCTTCTAGTCGACCGTATTGCATAGCATCCAGATGCAAGTTTTGAATTGAAGGCTTCGATATGCGATTTAAATTTAAGGTCAGGATCAATATTCAGGCCAAGAAACCTGACGGACAGCTGAGGTTCAAGTTCCAGATGTAATTCAGGCATAACATGTTTAAAACACAGAAGCTTGGTTTTAGAAGTGTTTAATGTCAAAAAGTTCGCCGTGCACCAATTTCCAATCATTAAGAGTTCCCTACCTACAGATTGGCGTAAGACATTCAAATCTTTAGCATGCCATATAAGAGTGGTATCATCTGCATAAAGGGTGAAATGAGCAGATACATCAAGGTAGGCTAAATCGTTTATATATACCAAAAACAGAACTGGTCCCAATACCGAGCCTTGGGGCACTCCCCAAGTTACATTCATCAAGTCAGAGTCACAGTCTGTTCTAACAAACTGACTCCTACCCGACAAATATGACTCCATCCAACTCAGTGACTTATCTTTAATTCCGTAGTGTTTATACATAGACCAATTTCCTGTTGCACCTAAAATTCTTCCTCCTCCTCCTCGCAAGACTTCCAAGTTTACCTGCTTTATCCAGAAAAACGCGATGTACCAAGAATCTTGGTACATTGCATTTGCATGGTTTTGACCTCATATACCTCATACCGACGATTTTGATACCAGATTTTCATTGCCTGCCCTACCTAACGCTCCTCCTCCTTCTCGCACGACCTAGAAGTGTGGAATATGCAAGAAATGTTAACAATATACCAAGTAAATATTATTATTCTCTACCTAAAGTTATGCCTCGCACGGAATTTGGATTACATGGGCCATCCAGAAATATGAAAGATACAAAGGATTTTGACACCATAGACCTAGATACCGAGGATCTTAACACCAGATTCTCATTTCCTGCTCTATCTAATGCTCCCCCTCCTTCTCGCACGACATTAGTTTCATAAAGCAGTGCGGAATATGCAAGAAATGTTAACAACATACCGACTACATTTTAGTCTCTACCTAAATTTTACCCTCGCATGAAATTTGGATTACCTGGGCCATTCAGAAATATGAAAGATACAAAGGATTTTGACACCATAGTCCTAGATATCGAGAATTTGGCACCAGATTCTTATTTCCTGCTCTACCTAATGCTCCTCCTCCTTCTCGCACGACCTAGAAGTGTGGAATATGCAAGATATTTTAACAACATAACGAGTGCATCTCATTCTCTACCTAAAGTTTCTCCTCGTACGAAATTTGGATTACCTGGGCCATCCAGAAATATGAAAGATACAAATGATTTTGACACCATAGACCTAGTTACCGGGGATTTTGACACCAGATTCTCATTTCCTGCTCTACCTAATGCTCCTTCTCATTCTCACACGACCTAGAAGTGTGGAATATACAAGACATTTTAACAACATACGAAGTACATCTCATTCTCTACCTAAAGTTTCTCCTCGCACGAAATTTGGATTACTTGGGCCATCCAGAAATATGAAAGATACAAAGGATTTTGACACCATAGACCTAGATACCGAGGATCTTAACACCAGATTCTCATTTCCTGCTCTATCTAATGCTCCCCCTCCTTCTCGCACGACATTAGTTTCATAAAGCAGTGTGGAATATGCAAGAAATGTTAACAACATACCGACTACATTTTAGTCTCTACCTAAATTTTACCCTCGCATGAAATTTGGATTACCTGGGCCATTCAGAAATATGAAAGATACAAAGGATTTTGACACCATAGTCCTAGATATCGAGAATTTGGCACCAGATTCTTATTTCCTGCTCTACCTAATGCTCCTCCTCCTTCTCGCACGACCTAGAAGTGTGGAATATGCAAGACATTTTAACAACATAACGAGTGCATCTCATTCTCTACCTAAAGTTTCTCCTCGTACGAAATTTGGATTACCTGGGCCATCCAGAAATATGAAAGATACAAATGATTTTGACACCATAGACCTAGTTACCGGGGATTTTGACACCAGATTCTCATTTCCTGCTCTACCTAATGCTCCTTCTCATTCTCACACGACCTAGAAGTGTGGAATATACAAGACATTTTAACAACATACGAAGTACATCTCATTCTCTACCTAAAGTTTCTCCTCGCACGAAATTTGGATTACTTGGGCCATCCAGAAATATGAAAGATACAAAGGATTTTGTCACCATAGACCTAGATACCGAGAATTTTGACACCAGATTCTCATTTCCTGCTCTACCTAATGCTCCTCCTCTTTCTCGCGTGACCTAGAAGTGTGGAATATGTAAGACATTTTAACAACATACGAAGTACATCTCATTATCTACCTAAAGTTTCTCCCCGCACGAAATTTGGATTACCTGGGCCATCCAGAAATATGAAAGATCCAAAGGATTTTGACACCATAGACCTATATACCGAGAATTTTGACACCAGATTCTCACTTTATGCTCTACCTAATGCTCCTCCTCCTTCTCGCACGACCTAGAAGTGTAGAATATGCAAGACATTTTAACAACATACCGAGTAGGGGAGGGGGGTCAGAAGCGGGTATCGGGGCATAACTGGATACCCCAATTTTTATGAAAATCGGCGGTTAAATTTTAATCACGTAGCACTACGCTGATCTCTTATAAGGCGCCAGAATTTCATCAAATTTTGTAGGGTGTGGCGTGTTTGTTTACTAGCGTTGAATTACTAAGTTGAATTTAAGGTACGTAATCTTATTTTGTCTTTATTTATTTTTACCTACAGATGCATTTAACTCTATACTATGATAATTTCGCATATATAAAGTGATTTAACAGATATTTGGCTGCAAGAAACAGAGTGTTTTGTCCAGATGCGCATCTAATATTTTATTATTTAAGGTTGTTTAAAAAATGAGCTGTGGGGCACAACCGGACAGTCCATGTGGGGCAAAACCGGGTAACTACCCGGTGAGTTTTGCACCACATGGGCAAGTTATGTATAGTTGAAAGTTTTAGATCTATAAATATTTATATTAAAGGGTTGGTTTTTATTGTAGCTTGTGAATCATATGGTGCGTACATATAAGCGGAAAACAGATCGTCAAAACTGATCTAAGGATGACATGAAAAAAGCAATTAACGACGTTATTTCTCGAACAATGGGCTACAAAAAAGCAGCCATTACTTATGATTGTAATATGCTTGTTTTGTCGTTTCTGGTTAATTTTTATTAAGGGAATCAAACAAAAAATATATCTACTATTAAAGGTTCAAATATTTAGTGTAATAATATCAACTTTGTATTTAATTTTATTAAGATTAGTACAAGATTTTGTAAATTTTTGGTTGTAAAATTTAATTTTCTTACCTTCAGGAGCTTATACTCGTATACAAATATTTAATATATTTTATATTTGATAAATTATTTTTTTTTTCTGTCAATTGTTTGTAGAATTTAACTTCTAGTGTGTTTATATCAGAACTATCTAACACATTAATTTAATTTTTCTTTCAGGAAATATTCAATTTTAATAAACACATAGCCAATAAACACTTCAATTTTAACCAGACAAATAAATAAACTATTCATTTTGTAGGAAGGTTGTTGTTTTACTTTTATTTCCAACATTTTGTTTACCCCAGGATGTATTTTGTTCAATAGTAATCCACGAACCATGCATATTCTGTTTTATGTTTTGCTTAGTGAGTATAGGGTTAAGTACCTGTACGTACTAGTGATGCAACGAATGTCATTTTTTTAACATTCACGAATGCGAATGTCTGCCACCGACATTCGCGAATGCAATTGCGAATATTGAGTTTTTTTTTTAATTTGACGCCAATTATCTAAGGCTTGCCGGCAGTGTCGTTCGCGCGACATGTGTATGTGTACATTTGTATTTGTTCCGAAAATTACTGAATTGCAATCCGAACCCATCCAACGGATGTCGTAGACATAATAATTAACTGTTAATAAAAAACAAATAAATATTTATTAAATATAACTACTTAGATTTTAACCTCTGAGTTAGAAAAAATACAAACTATGTAACTCTAAAATGACAATTTGACTTAACTACCTATCTGAATATGAGTATACAACTGTAATTACATTAGTACTGGGGTAGCTCTTATATGGAGCGTACCCCCAACTTACACTAAGGTTAAACAACAACCTTCACCAAATAATCGTACGATTGTAATACGTACAGCAACGTTAAATACTACAAGAAATCAATACTAAAAATACCTACCTAGGATAAACCATACAAATATATATAACTCAATGAGTTGAATAGGCAACACCTAACTGAACCAACGCAGTCCTGGATGATAAAGATCCTTTTTCTGACTCGTGGTTTTTAATAATGACCAAGTAAAACTAATAGCTATCCTGAAGGGATAGGGATTAGGGATTGAATTTAATTTAATAACAAATGAATTTAAGTTAAGCAAACAAATTGTGAATTTAAATTACAAGAAACAAGCTAATAATATTAAAATATATATATAGTTATATGAAAAATATGGGAAACAAGTCTAATAATATTAATAAAAAAAAAATAAATGTAAGGAACTACTGTATGGGAAAAGGTTATTTGGGCCCAAATTATCCTATTTTACAAAGAGACATACAGGTGTGGGAGCGCTATTGAATTATGTGTATGTTAATTACTTAAATGTTCTGGATATTATAAAAAAAATAAGTGTATAAGTGTACTGGTATAGGTAGATAACTATTGCACTGTTAAATATAAAAAGTTCCCGAAACAAACCCGATTGACCTGATATTGTCCCCACAAGTTTTCCTTACTACTTCTCAGTAAAGTCTTAAGCACAGAATGGTGCTACGCAGTCAACCGTAACACGGCAATTCTCCAAAATGCAGGATAATGAAGAACAAAAATTACATGTTCCTCTAGTACTTGTCCCCTAGGTGAGTTGGTCGAAAAGCGGTCCTTCTCAGGTGGTAGGAGTAGTTAAAAGATTTTCCCCAGTGGCTAAAAAAATAGAATCCTGGTTTTACTTCCTTGTAATAATGTAGGGAAAAGTCAGAGAAAGAAAAACAAAAATCAGGAAGTTTTTATTTAGAATAAAGAAGAATCAGAAAAAGCTATCTCATTAGAAAGGAAAAAAAACAATCTTCCACTAGACTGTTTGGTGACCTTGTCATAAGATTGGCATATAAAATGGCCTTGACTCGATAATATGTAGACAAGTCTAAAATTTAAATGCTAAATATATTTATTTTGGAAATAGCTTTTCATAAAAGATAGTATAGTTAATAATTGATATGGAATAATGCCAAAGTAGTGTAAACATTTATGAAAATACCAAATATCGGAACAGAATCGGTGGATATGATGTACGGAATTTACTATGTTTCAGAACTTCATGATTATAATATATAAAATTGGAATTGGGTAATATGTGATGTAACATAACCCCACAAATTAAGAGAGATAATTTTATAAGATTTATGACAAAATACTTTCCCTCTGAGTGGATATTACAGACAATGAAATAGTTAAAAGATACCAGCCTGAATTAATAAGCTCACTGCAAGATTTAATAGTAAAATTTTTTTGAAGACGTCAAATAAGACAAAAAACTAATATGGGGTTATAGTAGCGTGTTAAAAAAATTATTTACCAGATAAACCACAAATCACTGCTGCGAACCTCCAACCTCGTTTCTTCAGCCCACTAAACACATACGTAATAAACTTGGATAATTTCTTTTCAAAATAATACTATGACTTGAAACAAGAATGAAATATTCGCCACTTTTACGTGGATAGGTTATCTGCCACTAGGTACTTATTCGGTTGAATGCTCCGACCAAAGTGATATCTTATTTTCCGTTCAACGCCGACAATGTCACAATACGGTTCATGGGTTTACCGCCAGGAGTACACAAGGTACAAAACGTACAGGTCTGCTAATCTATAGGTTTGTGATGACGTCAGTGAAATATTTCATTATGAAATAGAAACAGAAACAGAACATTATTAAAATTTAAATCGCATAACAATAAAAATGATTAGAAGTTAACGGAATGTTATAACCAGATTCTAATTTCCTGCTCTACCTAATGCTCCTCCTCCTTCTCGCAAGACCTAGAAGTGTGGAATATGCAAGACATTTTAACAACAAACGAAGTACATCTCATTCTATACCTAAAGTTACTCCTCGCACGAAATTTGGATTACCTGGGCCATCCAGAAATATGAAAGATACAAATGATTTTGACACCATAGACCTAGTTACCGGGATTTTGACGCCAGATTCTCATTTCCTGCTCTACCTATGCTCCTCCTCCTTCTCGCACGACCTAGAAGTGTGGAATATGAAAGACATTTAAACAACATACGGAGTACATCTCATTCTCTACCTAAAGTTTATCCTCTCACGAAATTTGGATTACCTGGGCCATCCAGAAATATGAAAGATACAAAGGATTTTGACACCATAGACCTGGATGCCAAGAATTTTGACACCAGATTCTCATTTCCTGCTCTACCTAATGTTCGTCCTCTTTCTCGCGCGACCTAGAAGTGTGGAATATGCAAGACAGTTTAACAACATACGGAGTACATCTCATTCTCTACCTAAAGTTTCTCCTCTTACGAAATTTGGATTACCTGGACCATCCAGAAATATGAAAGATACAAAGGATTTTGACACCATAGACCTATATACCGAGAATTTTGACACCAGATTCTCATTTCCTGCTCTACCTAATGCTCCTCCTCCTTCTCGCACGACCTAGAAGTGTGGAATATGCAAGACATTTTAACAACATACCGAGTAGGGGAAGGGCAGTCACAAGAGGGTATCGGGGCATAACTGGATACCCCATTTTTTCTGGAAATCGGCGGTTAAATTTTAGTCACGTAGCACTACGCTGATCTCTCATAAGACGCCAGTATTTCATCAAATTTTGTAGGGTGTGGCGTGTTTGTTTACTAGCGTTTTGCACAATCAGTTGAATTTAAGGTACGTAATCTTATTTTGTCTTTATTTATTTTTACCTACAGATGCATTTAACTCTATACTATGATAATTTCGCATACATAAAGTGATTTAACAGATATTTGGCTGCAAGAAACATAGTGGTTTTGTCCAGATCCGCATATAATTTTTTATTATTTAAGGTTGTTTAAAAAATGAGCTGTGGGGCACAACCGGACAGTACATGTGGGGCAAAACCGGGTAGTTACCCGGTTTTGCCCCACATGGGCAAGTTATGTATAGTTGAAAGTTTTAGATCTCTAAATATTTATATTAAAGGGTTGGTTTTTATTGTAGCTTGTGAATCATATGGTGCGTAGATATAAGCGGAAAACAGATCGTCAAAACTGATCTAAGGATAACATGAAAAAAGCAATTAACGACGTTATTTCTCGAACAATGGGCTACAAAAAAGCAGCCATTACTTATGATTGTAATATGCTTGTTTTGTCGTTTCTGGTTAATTTTTATTATGGGAATCAAACAAAAAATATATCTTCTATTAAAGGTTCAAATATTTAGTGTAATAATATCAACTTTGTATTTAATTTTATTAAGATTAGTACAAGATGTTGTAAATTTTTGGTTGTAAAATTTAATTTTCTTACCTTCAGGAGCTTATACTCGTATATAAATATTTAATATATTCTATATTTGATAAATTATTATTTTTTCTGTCAATTGTTTGTAGAATTTAACTTCTAGTGTGTTTATATCAGAACTATCTAACACATTAATTTAATTTTTCCTTCAGGAAATCTTCAATTTTAATAAACACAGCCAATAAACACTTCAATTTTAACCAGACAAATAAATAAACTGTTCATTTTGTAGGAAGGTTGTTGTTTTACTTTTATTTCCAACATTTTTATTTCCTACAGTTTACCCCAGGATGTATGTTGTTCAATAGTAATCCACGAACCATACATATTCTGTTTTATGTTTTGCTTAGTGAGTATAGGGTTAAGTACCTGTACGTACTAGTTATGCAACGAATGTCATTTTTTTAACATCCGCGAATGCGAATATCTGCCACCGACATTCGCGAATGCAAATGCGAATATTGAGTTTTTTTTTAATTTGACGCCAATTAACTAAGGCTTGCCGGCAGTGTCGTTCGCGCGACATGTGTATGTGTACATTTGTATTTTGTTCCGAAAATTACTGAATTGCAATCCGAACCCATCCAACGGATGTCGTAGACATAATAATTAACAATCATATTTTATATCTGTGATATATGATACTGTTAAAATATCCTATATCAAAGGTTAATATACAGGGTGTTTATTTGGGAAAGTAACATACGTTAACTGCAGAAAGGGGACACTTAGGCGGCTCAAATATACTATACTTAATGGGTCAAACATTGATAAAAATGAATATGCCTTAATAATTTCAGGATTCAAATTAAAAATTTTACCAGTAAAAACTCTGTGTCAGAAATTCAAAGTATACCACTAAATTTGGTTTTTCATTCTCTTTTAAGTGTAGAATCCATTCCTTTTTAATTTAATGTACAGGGTGTTATTTTTGGCCGGAGCATTTTTCCAATATTTTTTAATCCGGAACTGGATTTTTTTATTAAAAATATTTTAATGGATTAGGCACCTTAAAGAATATTCGCCACCTTAAAGAATATTCGCGTTCCGAATATAAAAAACATACATCGTGGTTAAAAAAGTTATAAGTCGTATATCAATTTTTTCTGCTTCGAGCTCTCGCAATTCACATAACTTTCTAATTTAAAATCAAAATGTTGCCAAAAAAATATTTTGCCGAAAATTCAAAGTATATTACTAAATTTGGTTTTTCCTCCTCTTTTAAAGTACAGAATCCATTTAAAACAAATATAGGTCAGAGCATTTTCCAATATTTTTTAATCTGGACCTGATTTTTTATAATTATACATAATTAATTGCTTGAACACCTTAAAGAATATGCGTATTCTAATATAAAATAAATATGCGTACATGGTATTTTTGAGACCAACTAAGCGTTCCGTTTCTACAGTTAACGTATGCTACTTACCCAATGAAACACCCTGTATAATTACAATGTATAAAATAACATTTATATTAATTTCATATACATAGATCAATTTCCTGTTGCACCTAAAATTCCTCCTCCTACCCCTCCTCGCAAGACTTCAAGTCTACCTGCTTTATCCAGAAAAATGTTATGTTACGAGCCCTAACAACTATATGTTGGAACAAGCAGTTATTTGGCGAATAAAATGCCAATTTACCGAAATTCTTTTATTTACATTTTTTTTTTAAATGTAAATATGAAATTAACAACATTTTTTATGATGTATGGAATTATTTCTACGGTTTAATTATATATTTTATGTTCAATACTGTTCAATTAATTGTTTAATGATCGAAAACTGCTGACAACTAAATATTGGAACATTTTAAAATTTCCTGGCGTTTTAGCGTGCCTGGCGAGAAATGAGTGAAGTTTTATAAGCTTGACGGAAAGAAGGCTTTGAAATCAAACATACGAGTAGCTAGTTTGTTGTCAACAATAATTATTATAACAATAAAAATGTATACCATTTTTATTCAATTATTTAGTCAATTATTATAACGCGTCATTTGAGTTTGAATAAATTAACAACTGTCAGTTATTATCGGTAAAATACAATAATGGCACGCGGAAAACCTACTGATCCAAAAGTGCGAGAAATCATTATTAATCAGTACCACAAGGGTAAAACAATGCGTGAAATTTCCAGTGAATTAACGGTAGCAACATCTACAGTGTTTAATATAATTAAGAAATATGGTGAAACTGCCAGTATTGATGTTCGCGGCAAAAGCTCAGGCCGTCCAAAAGCTGTTTCTCAAAGGAGTGTCAGACATTTAATCAGAATATGTAAGTCGGGAAGAAGAAATACACTACGAGAAGTAACTGCTAGATGGAATAGAGAAACTGGGATGAATGTCTCCAGAGAATGTTGTCGCAAATATATCCACAAAAACGGTCTTAGTTTTTATAAGGTATGTTTGATAGGTTTTTATTTGCGATATAAATTTTCTATTTTTCTCTTTATTTGAATAGGCCAAAGAAAAACCATTGTTGACGGAAGCTCAGAAAAGGAATCGTTATATTTGGGCTAAATCTAAACTTTCGTGGACCAAACTTGACTGGGACAAAGTTATCTATAGCGACGAAAGCAAATTTGATGTCTGTGTGGGAGATTACCGAAAGCGTGTGATTAGAGAAAAGACAGAAGCAGTCCATAAAGATTGTCTCAAAAGGACTGTAAAGTTTCCACAGGGTATCATGGTGCGGGGTTGTATGTCGGCCAAAGGGGTGGGAACTTTACATTTTATTGAAGGCATAGTAAACGCAGCCAAATATCAAGATATCCTTGACCATTCGTTTTTACCAAGTGCGGCAAGGTTATATCCATCCGGAGATTTTATCTTTCAATAGGACGGAGCCTCATGCCATACGGCTAAATCTACCAAAAAATGGATGGGAGAACATGACATTAAAGTTTTGTCACATCCTTCTAGTAGCCCGGATCTTAATCCAATAGAGACACTTTGGCACAAAATGAAACAACGCCTAAAGTATAGTTTCCACCAGAGGAACATGAAGGAACTTTTGTGTTTCTGTTGCTTGTTGCTTAAAAATGTTTCGCAAAGTTCCTCAAAGTTCCTAAAGTGTTTCTTCTTGTTTCGACAACAAATGTTGCATGTTTGCGATTGTTGGTGGTTTCCAGTTTTAGCGGTAAACTTAAAAAGAAATACGGCAACAACAGGCAACATAAACATATTGTTGTCTGAGTGGAAACAGATACAGCAACTTGTAGTGACTTGTTTTTGTCTAGTGCAGCTCGACGGCGAACGTGGAATAATTTATAGTCGGTCGGACGTGTGAAAAAATAGAAAAATGCCGTTCATGTGGACAAATGAGTTAGTACTCGAATTAATCGAAAACTATAAGCTTTGTGAGTGTTTATGGAATACAAAGCACGCCCAGTATAAATGTAGAAATGCGAAACACGATGCTTGGACAACATTGGCAGAAAAAACAGGCTCAAATATAGAAGAAGTGAAAAGAAAAATGAAAAATGATATTGCACAATTCTATAGAGAAAGAAAAAAATATCGTACGTTAAAAAAGTCGGGAGCCGGCGCCGTATTTATTTCAAAGTGGTTTGCTTATGAAGTCTTGTTGTTTCTTGCGGGCAGGAACAAAGTTAGAAAATGTACTGAAAAAGGAATAACTACAAGTGAGGTACGTATTTTTTTTGTTTTATTTGTAATTTTTATACAAAGTTAAAAATTATTTTGCCATGGAACCATTCCTTCGGGTGACATAAAATATTGAGCAAATTCATCTCGAACTTGTTTAGCTTCCAACGTTGAATTACGTGCTTGTTTTTGCAGTGATGCAAACATATTGTTGTTTATTTCGTTTCTCCAAGAACCTGGGATCCTTTCGCCCGTATCTTTGTCTTCTGAATCAAAGGTGCCAGGAGGTGAGTATGACTTTCGGGAATGTAAACTGCTTCTCAGAAAATTATGGAGATATACACATGCAGCAACAACTAATTCCACTCTGTCGGGTTCAAGTAACATGGGTTTTCTTAATACCCTGAACCTAGCAGACATGATTCCAAAAACGTTCTCAGAAATACGCCTAGCGCGTGACAAGCGGTAATTAAAAATTCGTTTTGAGGAACCTTTCTCTTGAGTGCCAGGGTAAGGTTTCAATAAGTTTGGTGATAGGGGAAAAGCGTCATCTCCTAGAAAAACAAACGGAACAGCTTTTGTTCTTCCTGGCAATGGTTCTAATTCAGGCAAATTGAGCGTGTTTTGATATAACATTTTTTTGAAATGAGTACTGTCAAACACTCCACCGTCGGATATACGACCTTGGCTGCCCACATTAAGATACATCACCTCATAATTTGCGTTGGCCACAATAAATAACACCACACTGAAGAAGGACTTATAATTATAAAATTCACTGCCACTATGTTTTGGTGCTTGTATCATAATGTGTTTGCCATCCATAACCCCGGCACATTTAGGAAAATTCCAAAGATTAGCGAATTGATGTCCCGTAATAAGCCACTCCTCTCTACTCTGAGGCATCTGAAAAATAAAAAACCGGTAAATTTGTTTAATCAAAACTTCTCTCGCTTTAAATATAATTTGTATTTCATATTAAAAGAGTAAGAAGTAAAAATATATTTTTAATTTTCAGGGTGAAGATGATGGGTCAGACAGCAGTGCAACGGACAGCGGGGAAGTTGAATCGCAAGATTCCAATATAGCAGACGAGGCAGATGCAGTAACTGATTCTTCTTTTATTGTTGGAGAGGCGAACAATGACGTCGACACTCTGAACAAAACTGTTGCTGCTATTACTGAAACACCTACAAAGCCTAATGAAAACAGAACCAGATCTCCAACGCCTTCCACAAGCAGCACTACAAAAAGTAAACAGGGACCTAGGCTCTTTAAAAGTCCAAAAACAATGAAGAAAAGACAAGCTGATGTGAAAACTGACGAACGACAGGAAGAGGCATATGTATTGCTGAAGCAGCTACAAAATAAAAAGCCACGTAATCGGTTCCAAATTTTCGGCGAACTAGTTGCCTGTAAAATCGAAAATCTTCAAAATGAAAACGCTAAAAACACGGTAGAGTATTTGATCTCTAATATTTTGTATGACGCATCTATGGGTAAATACGATCGGCCATTTCCATGTTATCAAAGTTGGCATACACCTTCGGCCAATAACAACACAGCAAGATATTATTCAGATAACCAGAACTATTACTCATCCAGTACCAATGATTCTGTAACATCACCAGCCTCAACAACACACACACCTATGCCATCCCCAAATAGCTCTTGTTATGAAACTAACTATCTTCCCCAAACAGAGACAAACAATTCGACACTCTCAAAAGAAAAGCAGCCTTGTAGAAATCTTCAAGAATCATCTATATCTGATGCGATACGTCTGGCCATGTCAGATGCAGGACTTGATGTAAATTACTGATAAAATATTATTTGTTAAAAAGAATATCTCTTTAATTTTTTAATTAGATTTTTTAAATTTTTTATTTAGAATTTAAATAGAATATCTTGTTAATTTTTTTCTCACACTTCAAAAAATTGGTTTTTATTAAAATTTAATAAAATGTCTACTACTAATTACATTATGTCATTTGATTGAAAAGCTGTATATCTACCGAGGTATCTACTTACCTTAAGTTTATCCTTCAGAACTTCAGCGATTACTTTACATACTTCTGGTATAATTCTACTAATTGATGATACCGAAATTTTGAACAAGTACATCAAGGAATGGTAAGAATCGCCTGTTGCAAGGAATCGCAGTGTGAGCAGTAGTCGTTCCATTGGTGAAATGGCTTGTCTATAATTTGTATCTTCTTTCTGTATTTTGGGGGCAATTTGACATAATAACCATTCAAAATCGGTGCTGGACATTCGTAAAAAATTTTTGACACTACCATTATTTTTATTATTTCCTATGTATACATCGTCTTTTTTTAATACATTGAGTAGATGCATGCCACCATATTCACTTCTATCACAGAGACTTGGTTTCACCCAACATTTGTGCATTCTTTTTTTCTTTTTTGCCGACAACACTATATAGGCCGCCGCTGCTGCAGCTATTTCATCATCTTGATCCATGTTTACCAACCGCGGTGGAAACACTAAGTTGCTCTCTCTCAGTTATCAGAAACGACCGGAAACAAAAAGTTCTGTCAGTGGAAATAAAAAGTTTACATTTGTTGCTAATAAGTCCCTAAATTTACAAACAAGAAGAAACACAGGCAACAAAAATGTTGCTACATGTTGCTATTTGTTCCTCCGGTGGAAACAAGGCTTAAGAAATAACCCTCAGCGTACTTTGCCACAACTACGTACTAAATTGCAAGAAATATGGGATAGTTTCACTCCTGAGTTCTGTGAAGGCCTAGTTGATACAATGCCTAATAGAGTTCAGGCTGTTATTCAAGCTAAGGGCGACGTTACGCATTATTAATTTTTATTTTAATTAGTTAAAAACCGCTTGTTCCAATATTTAGTTGTCAGCGTTTTTTGAATCTAACAATTAGTTAAATAGTAACCAACATGAAATATATAATTAAAGTGTAAAAATAATTCTACACGCAAAAAAAAAGTTGTTAATTGCATATCTACAATTATTAAAAAAATTAAATAAAATAATTTCGGTAAATTGGCATTTTATTTGTAAAATAACTGCTTGTTCCAACATATAGTTGTTAGGGCTCGTATAACGTTCCACAGTCTACTCTGGAGGATAGGGTTAAAAAGATAAGAACTCTAGTACCTTTGGAAACTGCTGCTGCTAAAGGTAGATTGAATTAAAAAATGTAATAAAAAGTGATTAAAATTAATAAGCCGTTTTTTAGAAATGGGTAATTTTAAATGTGTTTTCGTTAAAGAACAAGAAGAAGAATTAGTAGAATATATCAAGCACATGGAAAGTCGCTTATTTGGACTAACCACTACTGAATTAAGACATGTCGCATTCCAGTTGGACGAGAGAAATCAACAACACAAATTTAATATTGGGAATCAAAAAGCTGGATTAGATTTGCTCAAGGGATTCCTAAAACGGCACCCAGATTTATCATTAAGATCTCCAGAGCATACATCAGCAGTTCGAGCGATGGGATTTAATGCATTGGTAGTTGGAAGAATCTTTGATCTTTTACAAGGTTTATGTGATAAACATATGTTTCGGCCAACTAGAGTTTAAAATGTGGATGAAACAGGTCTTACGACAGTTCCAAAGAGTCATTCTAAGGTAATTGCCATGAAAGGCCGCAGACAAGTGGGAACTTTAGCATCTGCACGTGGACAATTGATAATTGCGGTATTATCTTTCTCAGCTGCAGGTCATTACGTGCCTCTTTTATTGATTTTTCCACGTGTCAAAATGAAAGCTGAATTGCTGAATGGTGCACCCGTTGATACAGTTGCTGCATGTCATCCTAGTGGCTGGATGCAATCAACTATTTTTGTTGATTGGTTAAAGCATTTTATTATTGTTGATGGATGGACAAAATATTCAAACATGTGTAATAACACACTGGGCACACGAAGGTTGCACAGGATGGCCAGAAGACGATTTAGACGACTTTGTGTGCGGATATTGCCAATAATATAATACGATCAAATTTCCCGGTTGTGCCCCAATTTCCATACGATTCTGCCCGTGGGTAGGGGCATAACCGTAAAAGCGAATGCAATTGTTTCTTTTGTGTCTGATTTTCTGATGGATTTTATATAGTTAAACGCAATTCATTGTTTAGTTATTATGTTAAAGCATGTAATGATTAAGTATCATTTAATAAATATAAATAGACTATTTTTATAGCTACTTTCCCTTAGCTATCCGGTTCTCCCCCCCCTCTGCCCCTAAATCTCATTCTCTACCTAAAGTTTCTCCTTGCACGAAATTTGGATTACCTGGGCCATCCAGAAATATGAAAGATACAAAGGATTTTGACACGATACACCTAGTTACCGGGGATTTTGACACCAGATTCTCATTTCCTGCTCCTACCTAATGCTCCTCCTGGAGCGCTGGAAAATGGTGTCCACTTTCTTTGTCTTCCCAACCACACAACTCATTACTTAGCTTCTCGACGATCGTTTTCCAAACCGTTGAAGGCCTATTACCGAAGTGCAGCTATCGAATGTGGACATGTAAATCCTGGAAAGAAGATAGAACGCAGACACTTTGGCTAACTTCTACAGAAAGCCTGATCTCAAGCTGCAATAATGTTTACGGGTTCGGCAGGCTTCAGAGCTTGCGGGGTGCTCCCATTCGCGCCCTCCTATATTCCTGATTACGCTTATCTACAAGAAGCCCTGAAGATCAACTTTATGGACAAAGACTACGCAAGTGATAGCTCAGTCTTGGATCCTCAACCCAGTATATATGGTTCACTCTCACTTCATACTCCAAAGAAGAAGCCTATATTATCATAATAGCAGAGAAACAACTAAGGAATTCATACAAATTGTGTCACCAGTGACGAAATGTGATGAACCTGCCGTAGCGAAAAAGAAACAGCATGCTCAACTTTTTCCAACGCCTGAAAATATGGGAGCTAAGAAGACCAAACGAGCAATCTAAATTGAAAGCCAGCGAAAAGAAGATCTCAATAGAAGAAGAATTGCCATCATATGGGGGCGAGTGGGACGAAAAATCCTCCGATGATGAAATTGTAGTTGAGGAAGATTTCCTCCAATGCGTAGAAAGTGTGTAGAATGTCGACGACTACGTCTTGATTCGAGTTTCCAAGAAAGAACAAACCAGTATATGTATTATGTGGGCGTAGTCATTAGCACCAATAATTATTTAAGGATTTAGTTGGAATTTATACTGTGAGTACCTGACAGGCCTAGGGACCATAAACAGCAATCATCATATTATTATCGGTATTACCGTTTGAGATCTGGCAAAAAGCCGAATTGTGCGTCATACAGCCAATCTCCCTCTGCACCAATCAGAGCCCTAGATTGTATCACGTGGTCGATGATGAAGGAACGATCATATTAGAGACACAGCTGAGAGAGGGCACGTATTATATACTTTTTTGTTATAATAATCAATGTACATAACACTTGAAGAATTGACGCCTGCAAAGTGTAGAAAAAGAGTAGCACATCCAGAGAAATGGGTGAGAAATGCGAGAAAACGGCTGAGGTTAGTATATTTTTAGATCTATATAGGGGACAAAATGTCATCTGTTGTAAGTGCAACATGCTTGGTAGTTTTGTTAAAGTGCAGGGAAAATGTAGAGTCGAGATCGAGAGGAGCTGTAAGTAAAGCATGTCGTTGAGCACATTTTAAGAAAATTAATGTTTTATATGTGAAACTAATTGTGGAAGCGGTGTGAAAAGTATTTGAAAATTGTTCAACTTGTGAGTTTAATTTAAAAACTCGACCTGAATGACATGAAAAAGATCGTTGTGCAGGTGTAATGCGCATTTTTTAATCAACAACATGTCTCAAATAGCTGATGAAATTTACAAAATAATTTTAAAGCAAGAGCTGAAAAAGGTAAATTCTGAATATACACAATTTATAATGGCAGTTGCTAACAGTGAGCAGTTCTCTAGAAACCAAAATATTCGAATTTTTGGTCTTAGCCGTTTCGAGTTGCCGTAAAAAACCCGATTAGTAATAAACCTCCGGCAGTTCTAGTTCAACTCGTGGATGTAAACAAACATTCTGAAATATTAGAGTGTCGCAAATTATTAAAACATACTAACATTGTAATTATGGAAGATGTAACTAAATATCGAGCACAATTACTAAATTTGGCAGTGCGAAAGTGCTCATCAAAAAGTGTTTTCTGTCTAAATCGCAATATTTACGTAAAAAGTGGTGTTAGTATTATTCGTGTTAAAAATGAGAAGAACATATTGGACATTTCTGTTGATCCAAGGTAGACTGTTATTTTATTTACGTCTCATAATATATTCTTTGACTTTATTTGCTCTTTTTTGAAAATAAAAAGTCATATATAAACAAATAACAATTATTAAATACAATTTTTAAATAAAAATAGACGGTTTGGTTTTGATTCAATTCAAGTCTCTCGCCATCCCCTGACACGTGCTTCTAGGTTTACTCGTTATCAAAGAGGCTTTGCGAGAAGACTGAATTGAACCAAAACGCACCGACTCGTTGGTAAATATATTTAAATATTCTACCAACGTATGACTTTAGCGACGTCTAACGAGGTAAGAGAGTGTTGATAACGGTTAAAGTAAACTTTGAACCTGAGACATATTCAGGCCATCGGGCGATGTTGGGAATATATTCGACTAAAACATCAGCAGTTTACCCGTGTTAATCGCCATCATTTTGTACTCTACAGCCGAGTATAGCGTGAAACCAAATAAAAATGTCACAACGCTAAATTTGAGACGATTAGTTTTCGAACTAGAGAGAAATAACATCAAATACAACTTCAACAAAACTACTCGTCTTGCTGGATGGAAGTGGGTGAGGGGGTTTTTAAAAAGAAATAGTACCATTTCACTCAGAACACCAGAAAATGCATCTCTCGCGCGAGCACAAGCCTTTAATAAGAACAATATTAAAGCATATTTTATCTCTTTAGCAAAAGTTTTAGACACACAATTTTCAACTCGAAAATATATTCAACGTTGATGAATCAGGTCTTAGCACTGTTCAAAAAAGGCTTCAAAAAGTGTTTGCAGCCAAGGGACGGAAACAAGTTGGAGCACTGAGAAGTGTGGAACGAGGTCAATATTTAGCAGTTGTATGCTCAAAGAATGCATTTGGTACTTTTGTACCACCTGCATTTATTTTTCCCAGAAAAAGGTTAAAAATTGAATAGACGCTTTCCCATCGGGAATGTTACTTTTTGCCAGGAGAAAGGGTGGATGTCTTCAGACATTTTTCTTAAAGGGCTTAAACATTATATTCACAGTAGTTATAAGGGACTGGAAGTCTTACAAGTTGCAAAGGAGAATGGTATCGTACTTTTCTGCTTTCGAGCCACTCGACGTGGGATTTTTTAGTCCTTTACAAACCTATTATAACTTAAGAGATTCAAAATTGGTTAAAACAAAATTCTGGAAGACTCGTTATGCACTTTCAAGTTACTGGGTTGTTTAAAACAGCTTACCATAAAATTGCTACTCCTGCTAATGTCATAAATGTTTGTTAAATCAGGGATTTAATCTTTTAATCCTGATATGTTTGAGGAGTGGATGTTTGCTCCATCATTAGTTGCAGATAACTCTACAGAGAGCAATCAATATCGAACTAAAAACATCCATCGGAACAATCCAGTATATAATCAAAAAGAAAATTGGACAAAATAACCCACCTGAAGACTGCCAATACACATAACAATTTAAGATGTATTACCGATTCCAAGTGTTTCGCAGTCAGTCAAACACAACAAAAAACGAAAGAAGCGTGGAAAAACGGGGGTAATAAATTCAATCCCTGAAATTCAAAAATTGAAAGATAAATTTGTTAAAAAAGAAAATGTATAAAGAAGAAAACTGACAAAGTTAAACGACAAATAAATCAGGAGATAGAACCTAAAGGAAAAGCTACGTACACCATTGGATTAGAACGGAAATCTGTGGACGACACTTTGCTTGAAAGCCAAAAGATGGGGCAAAGAAAAAAGATGAAAAGGAACAGGAGTCCGCGAGCGATAATTAAAACTTTGAAGACGATTCTGACGTCGCTTGCTTGTATTGTAATGACCTGTATTCCCTCTCAAAGTCGAAAGAATTCTGGATTAAATGTCAGGGAGTGTCAATCCTGGTGGCGCGCTGAATGCGCTGGTGTCGATAAAGATATCTTATATTTTATTCTGATTTATGTTCTTAATTGTTTTAATGTGTGTTAGGTTTTTATTTCTTGTATTATTGCTCTCTTTGAATAAGATTCTAAAATTCCACTAACATATTTTCTTCTAATATACTGTGCAGCCATGCCATCATAGGCAAGGAATGTGCCTATGATGGCACACTTAACATTTCTGATATTTCAATTTTTTAATATAAAAATCCACATTTCCTTTCGACCTTTATATGTCCAGCCTAATTAATACATTCAACTGAACTAGAAAAAAAAATTGTAACAAATATGATCATGTGTTTTAATAAAAAAAAAAGCTAGTGGTGACATTAGGTATGCCATCATAGGCATACTTCCCCTACTTCTACTATTGCACGTGAAAAAAAGATTTATTTAAACAAGAAACTTCAAAACTGCAACGTAAGAGAAATGTGGAACAAACTTAGGAAGATGAATGTACTTAACAGGAAACAAAATCATATTCCAGAGAATCTTAAAAACGTCTATAAACTTCATCATTTTACGGCGGGTTGTTCAATTAATCAACAACCTAGTAATTAACTTTTAAATTTTTACAGCAGTCATTCTCTGTCTGTTCAGAAACCATTTCGTTTTAATACAGTGTCCATGGAGGACGTTGTCGATATTATCTTGGATGTTAAATCAAAAGCCTTTAGACAGGATGATCATAATATAACTTTAATTCAGCTTTGTTTCCCCTTTATCGTGCCTTTTATTACGCATATTGTTAATAGCTGTATCATTGAGTTTTACTTTCCCGCGCCCTGTAAAAGAGCTGAAGTTATTCCTTTACCCAAAAGTTAAGAATTCAACTGCATTTATTCATCTGCAATGTATATCTATCCCACCCACGTTTTTTTTAAATAATTGAAAAAAATATGGAAAAGCAAATGAGTAATTTTTTGGAAAAACATAATATTATTCCTCCTAAACAATCAGGATTTAGGAGAGGTTATAGTTGTGAGACAGCGATTTCTGATATAATTGACAATATAAGGTTTGTTTTTGAGACTGACCTGGGACCGGTTATTTATTTGAGTTCGTTTAAAATAGGCGCAAAAAACATAAAGAAAACCTGAACTTGTTATTTGTCATTATTGTGCTTGCCACTTGTCGTGCTTTCTGTTTTTGTTTTGTAAGCTCAAAGAATAAACACGTGTGTTATCTTCATTCTTTAAATTATTATTACATATATTTAAAAAGGGATAATAATCTAGTATTTGGTAAGTAAAAATTGGAAAAGATCTAATATTTATTAGTTAAAACAATAATGTGTATTTGTAAATTGCAGTTTTACAAGAATACATAATCCTAGATTCACCGAGGCCAAGAACTTCTTCCCAAAGCATGGTCAATATCGAGTCCCAACAAAAAATAGAATTTAAGTGGAATGGAGACGATTCCAATTATTATGAAGCCGTTTATTGGACCTATATATGAAGTATAAATCAAAACTCGGACACTAGAGATAAAAAATACAAAAGTCTTGAGGATGAAAATAGCCGAAAAGCTAAAGGAGTATGGGGTAATCGTAACCGCAAACAATTGTCTGAACAGATGGAGAGTTCTTGAGAGGAACTATAAAAATTTGTTGATAATCAAAATAAAACGGCTAAGTTTTTATTGAATATGAATATTTATATTTTATAATAATGTGCACAATTGTAGGTAGAGGCCGTAAATATTTTAAGTATGAGAAGGAAATGGAAAAAATTTTCGGCAAAAAAAATGTTTATCCGGAGATCCTATTAACTACTGGGACTAACGCGCTCGAAAAGTACCCCATTTACTTGCGGTTTTATTGTTGCATTGACTTTTTTGCTATTTCTTTTTCGAAAAATATCGTTCTAGTGATATTTCTCTTGTAGGTCAAATACTTGGAACTATTTTTCTTATTTATTTGTGCTTTATTATTATTGACTATGTTTCTGTTTGAAAATAGGGTATTTGTGTATTCCTTCCGTAAGTCAAGGAACCTATTTTCCCATTTATCTGTGCTATTTTATTATTGCCTATATGTCTGTTTGAAAATACGGTATTTGTGTATTCCTTCCGTAAGTCCAGGAATCACTCAGTATTCTCTTTCCCGTGCTTTTTTTATCGTTGCATATTCCTGTAAATATCGCTCTAGTTGTATTCCTACTTAGTAGGTCAAGCATTCGAGCTATTTACCCATTTATCATATTTCATGTCACTGCAGCTCCAGTGCTATTTCCACTACGTGGATCATACACCCGAGGAATAGTAGCTTCAGACCTGTGATATTTCCCGAAGGTATCAAACACTTGCCTGCTTCACAAAATTCTCGTGTCAGACACACTCTGCACACGCGAGTAACAAAAATTCGATTACAATTTGTATAAAAGCAAATCATGGACACTCATCTTACTTGCAGGTCCGAAGATAAGGCCTTTACTAAGTCGGGAGGGATAAATACTGCCAAACTGGACCCTAATAACCCCTCGACGCAACACTGGTAATGCCACTACTAATAGAGGAAATGTTCAAAACAATATCTAAGAAATATAGATCTCTTTGGAATTTTCCAAACTGTGTTGGAGCAATTGATGGTAAACACATTCAGATAAAGGCTCCTAAAATTAGTGGTTTCAAGTTTTTCAATTATAAGGAGTTTTATTCAGTGGTTATGTTGGCAATTGTAGATGCAGACAATAAATTTGTTGCAGGAGACATAGGATCGTACGGGAGAGAAGGAGATGAAGGTAAATTCATTACAACGAACTTAATTTAAATTTTTCTAATAAAATATATTTAATTTTAGGCACATCGCACCCTCAGTGCAAGACTGCAGTAACTCAAAAATTTTACGAACATGAAGTAATCATGGAATTCGATTGTAAACATGCATATCTATCTCCTGTAAAACTCTAGTAACTTTCAAATGCTTAACCGGCTAAATATTACAACAGTTTAACTTTTTTGTGTTTTTGAATATAAGTTCCGTGCAAAACTTTGTAACTATAATATAACAGAGTTACAACAGTTTTGCACGGAACATTGCAATGGCTTCGATAACAAGCAATGAAAGGCACGAAAAAAGTAAGATATTTGTTATTATAATATCTATATCTGTGGTGTTTAATTTTAATATACGTGTCTACGTAATCCATTAACGGCCGAGACAATAAAAAAATATTTACGAGACCAAACTATTCATGTAAATTTTATGTCCTTTGTGTGACATTATATTTTCCATAAGATGTGTGCGATGTCGTTTGTCCATTTATTTGTTAGATTGGATTAAAACACATAAATTAAGACTAATTATTTACGACCAAAAAGTATTTTTTCTCATGAAAGGAAAAATAGTTATCTTAAAACTTGTGTATTGACAATACTGACAGGTCAAAAATATCTAATCTCAGAAAACTTGCCAAAGAACAGACAAAAATTCAAATGGCCAAAAAGAAAGATTTGGTATACTTATGCCATTCGGGTATGATACCAGAAGCCCACCATAGTTTTTATAAAAATATTTTGGCACAAGATGATGTACGAGAAGAGGACAACAACTAAGGGAAAACCTGTCAGCAACGGCCACTAAAAATGAAAGAACTATTGGCTGATATAGAAAGGTGGCCGGTATTGCCAGTTTTTGTAGTCTAGATATACATAATTGGTTTGGGGAATTTTTAAACTGGCCGTTAGTACAGGTGTCCGATGTTGGCAGGTGGCCGGTAACACAGGTTTTACTGTAAAAGTAAATGTGTCTACAATTTTTACAATTTTCTCCGTGCAAAATGGTTGGAACTTTGAAATTCTAATAATAAATGTGTGGTGATTAACAATTTTTTCCGTGCAAAAGTGTTGTAACTTTGAAATTCCTATTTTTTTGCATTAATATTATTTGATTTAAATTTCTATTTTTGGTTAATGTAATATAGGCTGAAAACCATGCAAAATCATAATTAAATGTTAATTTTTCTTAAAACTTGTGTCTTATTTCACCGATATTAGCACGAAAATAAACAAAATCGTCTTTATCTCGAAACTTACTTATTTTGACTTGCAAGACTCAGTCTTGCACTGAGGGTGCGACATATTTAAAAAGCAGATTTGGACAAAAGATTCTCCAAAAATATTTTAATATTCCACCGCCACAACCACTGCCTGGTATGAATATCCTAGTACCACATGTTATTCTCGGAGATGAGGGAGGCATTTGCTCTTCATGAACATCTCATAAAACCATATAATTAAGTTACATTGTGTTTTTGACTAGCAAAGTTTTGGGGTAGTTCTGATTTCTTTCGTTATACATGTCTTTTGGGGCGCTGAAGCCGAATATTAGGTTTGCGGACAAAATTTGATGCAACAGTGAAAAATCAATAGCGAGAAATGTCTGCTTTTTCCTGCTTATTTGCTGAAAGCACAAAAACTTTCAATTTTTAGTAAATGGTCTATTCACAGAAATTAAAGTACTTAAAATTATCTACAAATAGCACTATTTAGTTTTTTTCACACGAGCGGTTCGGTCTGAAGTGCTAGTTGAAAATGGGTTATTTTCAGCGGTCTCAGCAAAACCCACTTTTTGGCGGGAGAAATGTTACTTATTCGTCTATTAAAAAAAAGAAGGAATGGTTGTCCGGGAAACAAGTCAACAATAAATTTTAGAAAAAGACAAAAGCTTTTTATTAAATTATTTACATGTGGTGTTTTTTTAGTTTTAAAACTCAACACCTTTTACCTGTCTGAGACTTGGTAGCCTTTGGTTGTTGTTATCATAGTTTATGCATGAGAAAACTGTCTTCTTCTTCTTCTTCGTCCGTTACGGACGTTGGCTATCGTCATAGCAATTTTAATTTTGTTTGCGGCGTTTCTGAGTAACTCGATCGATGTTAGTCCAAACCATCGGCGTAAGTTTTGAAGCCATGAGTATCTTCTTCTTCCGGTTCCGCGTTTGCTCTCTATTTTACCGTGTATGATCAATTGGAGTATTATATGATATTTATCATGTCTCATAATATGACCGAGGTATTTAAGTTTCCGTTTCTTAATTGTGAAAGAGATTTCGTTTTCCCATTCGGCGCAATACCTCTACGTTGGATATCTTGAGGATACGTCGGTACACCCGCATTTCGAATGTAAAGAATGTCGAGAAAACTTTAAAATCGCTCATTCATTCAAAAAAAAGTTTAAAAAATCTGGTCCATTCACCATTCATGTTGAAAGAACAATGGAAGGTGTTTACAATTATTTAGATAATAGTGATGGGGAGTGCCAGTTTTTGGTCGATGAGTTCATAGACCAAATCAATGGCAAAATAAACATCGTCCTGACAAAAGACAGTCAAAGCTCGTCTACTTAAAAATACGGAAGCGATACAATTATTACCGTGTCTCAAAAAATGCCCGTAGTTTGTTTCAAAGATACAGATTACAAAATCTTGAACAACCAACTCGATACAGAACCTTCAGAAGTGACACCACCTCTTGCATTTTCCAGAACAAGCAGAATATGTAGCGGGAACCATCGCCATCCGAGAACAACAGCCAGGACCTTCTAAAAGACAACGGCTCATAATTTTGTATTATAATTCGTAATATTAGTAATCACGATATTTTAAATTTTATTTTGTTAGAGTCCTATCCTTTGTGATACTGAATTTGTACAATTTCGAAAAAAAAAATTATAATTATTGGTGCAGAAAACTAGGAGAAATATATCAAATGACAGCATTCTAATAAATAATAGTTTTGGAATGTAAAAAGTGAGTTTTCCAGAGACCGTTAAAAATTGCCAATTTTCAACTCATCATTTAGACCGAAAGGTTCGTCTAAAAAAAGTAAATACTGATATTTGTAGAGAATTTTAAGTACTTAAATTTTTTTCAACAGACAATTTACTAAAAGTTAATAGTTTTCGAGATTTCAGCAAAAAAGTGGAAAAAGCAGGCATATTTCGCTTTTTGTGATTTTTCAATGCGGCAGGAAATTCTGTCCGCAAACCTCATATTCGGATTCAGCACCCCAAAATACAAGTGGAATAAAAGAAATCAGAACTACCCCAAAACTTTCTCACTGGGGGGCTCGTAGAGTACAAATTGACTGAATTAATACCCAAGAAATCAATCAGTGACTGATAAAACTAAAGCGATATATAACTACCGACTTTCTCGGGCTCGCAGGACAACTGAAAACGCCTTTGGCATTCTTTGTGCATTTTTGCGAATATTTTTTTAGCAAATTGCTACGCATTCTGAAACCACGGACAAACTAATAATGTGTGCCTGTATCTTATATAATCTTCTGCGAGAAACAAATATACTTCCGACATCAACTAATAGTAAAGAGAAATACCCACTATCTACAGAAAATTTACTTCAACCAATTCAAAACAATGTACGTGGGGCAAATATAGCAGTCCAAATTCGTGAGACATGTTATTAGGTGCGTAACATTTGCTGTTGTGCTAAGTGATTTGCGGCTGTTGTGCTAAGTGATTTGCGGCTGTTATTTTTCAAACTTCTTATTTTGGAGAGTTAAGTGTGTTTGTTACAATTTATTTTAACGATGGCGTTGGAAAGTAGTAGAAAGACTAATTTTGTTATTATTGGACAGTCTCGTGAGATTATATTTAATGTGTTTAATTATTTAGTCAAATTAAACACTTTCGGAGTCAAAATATGCCAATTGTGTATGTTGACGAGACCTACTTACAAACGACTAATAATAGTGCATGTCGGTGGGGATATGGGGATTAAATAAAAATGGATTATTGATCTCCAAAGTCAGGTTCAAAATCAGGGGATTGCCACTCTGAAATGAATGCAGATAATTATGGAAAGTGGTTGCAAGAACATTTAAAAGCTAATTTACCTGCTAACTCGGTACTAGTTTATGATAACGCATCTTATCACAGTATTCAGTTAGAGCGGACTCCTACCTCAAACTCAAACAAAAATTAAATGATAGAATGGTTAATGCAGAAAAATATGTCTTTTACGCCTGCCGCTCATGTAAAATACAAGTTCGACGAAATTTTACGTGATCATGGCCATATTTCTTTACGATTACCTCCGTACCATCCTGACCTAAACCCGATTGAACCTATGTATAGGGGCTACAGTCAAAAATATTGTAAGCAGAAAAACGTTACATTTAAGTTAGCTGACGTACAAAAACTCGCCTAGGAAGGATTCAATAAAATTGATGCAAATAAGTGGAGAAAACGATGTGACCATGTCATTAAGAAGGAAAATTAGTACATGGACAGCGAGATAGTTGTAGATAACGCCATGGAAATAGCTCCAATTATTATAAATATTGACAGCGCCTCTTCCAGTATAGAATTTTCTTACGGATGAAGATGAAGAAAATTAACAATCAGAAAATTATTTTCAATTACCACTTTTCAACGTCGGCTACTATCCAAATGTATCTAATAAGATATAAAATCCCACCAAATGGACCAGGAAGAGTATCTGCAGCTGCAAAAGAAGTGACTCGAATTTGAGATATTCGGTAGGAGGGATTAAATCATTTTGTGGTTTCTGTACCAGAAAACAAAAAAAGAAGATGCGCACGGATTGAATTCTTAAGCCGAGGGAAAACACTGTGCTGCAAATATGATATGGTCCTTTGTATTGACTGTTTTCGCAGTTTTCATATCAACTAACTCTTAACGAACATCTATCGGGTTCGCGCCTAGTGGTCCCATATGGGAACAGTTTTTTTCTCAATAATTATTTCATTTACAAACAATTTTCTTCTTACGTTTTCTATAAAATACTATTACAGTTAAAGATTTTTAATAAGTTTTGCCAAAAACAAAAATTTTTATTTCTCGGCGTTAATGGGTTAATGTGGCAGTTTTTTTTATAACTACACACGCGCTTTAAAACAAATATAAACTTGAGGCAAAAAATATCTGGAATGTCGATGAGACAGGAATTGCTACCCTGCAAAGGCCTGATAAGATAATAATTATTGCACGACGCGGTGAAAAACAGGTAAGTGCGATGACATCAGCAGAAAGGGGAACCATGGTAACGTTGCCTTTAGCTTGAAACGCAATAGGCAATTATATACCACCTATGTTATATTTCCATGTAAACGATTCCAAGAGCATTTTATTCGGACGGCCCAACTGGCTCAATCGGAACAGCTAACGGATCAGGCTGGATGCAAGGGAAAGATTTTTATGTTTTTTTGGAGCATTTTAAAAATCATCTTACATCAAAAGAGGAAAGAGCTCTGTAGCTCCTTGATAATCATGCCTCGCATACAGTTCTAAAAACATTGAATTCTGCAGAGAAAATGGCATAAATTTTGATAACAATTCCCCCACATTGTAGTCATAAGCTACAGCTACTGGATCGTACTATTTTTGGGACTCTAAAAAAAAGTAATTAATACAATTAATGTCATGACAATTTATGATATCCCGTCTATAGAAAGTCTGCCATATTTAGTTGATTTAAAAAATATAATTAGATAAATAGAAAAGTCTGTCATCGCTGTGGAGATTAGAAACTGAAAGGCGTAGAACGCTATAAAAAACCGATATAATTTATATAACTTTTTAATAAATTTTGTGGCACCTTATTAGAGTTAAGTACTTTGTTCTCTCTAGACCACATTTGTGAACTATGGATTCTTCCTTTTATGGTATCAATAATTATTTTAATATATACAGTAGACTCGCTATTATCAGAGTCCCGGCTAACTGAGCCTATGGATTTACCGAGGTAGTAATTGAAAAGAACAAAATAATTATGTAATTAATTAGCTTGGAGAGCGAGATCAAATGAAAGCATGTGTACTGGCTGTTGGTGCGCTGAGAGTCACTAACGAATGCTATTGTTCTAGCCACTATGCTTCTACTGGCCGCCTCCCCACCAACTCCACCACCCGTCAGTTTGAGTCATCACAGCTAGCTGTTCGGTTCGTCCCACTGTAAGCTCTTACAAGTTCATTATTTGTGTATGTAGTTTCTACGTAACTTGAAGTGCAATAGGAGTTTAAAACGTAAACGAGTTGTGGTTTGTTTAGAAACATTTTTTTTTAAGTCGCCGGTTTACTAAATATCGAATTTATTCCAGATATTTGCACCATACTATATAAATATCCTAAACATATTTGCTTTATTTTTAACCTGTGTTTTACCGAGTCTGTTGTCCTAAAAAGAGCTACCCGTTACACCCGGTCAATTGTGCAGCCGCCATAAAAAGAACGTTAATAATAATTTAAATATTTCCGTAAGCAATAAGATTTATCCCGTACTTTCTATTAGAAATGACTGAAGAGGGTGGTGAACTTAGACCTAATGATTTAAAGACTCCACATGATTTATAAAGGATTTTAATTAAATTTTTGTAATTTCAATTACACTCAAAGTTCTCGTCAGAAAATAAAAATATGAAAAAAAGAGACAAGGATCAGCTCAGGCTATTGCGAAAAAGAAGAAACTTAGGCTTGAATTATATTACCTCCAGAAAAAACCATGTAAGAAAGAGAGAACTAAAACTGGTTTATGGAGAAAAAGTCAGATGTTAAATGTTCCGAAAATTTTGACAATTTTCAGAGGTGTCTGTTACTTGACGCTTACTTGTAGCTCTTATTCTACGCTACCACTAAAAATTTTCTTACCTGCGCTTATGATATATGAATCTTAACCATCGAACATCGAAACGCCGATCGCTGATCGTATCGGAGAAACAAATCAGTCAGGGTTCAACGGCGAATAGCACAACATCGCTTGAATATAAGGTGGCATCTGGGTGAAACAATACGTGGAGGAAAATAAATTATATATCTCGAAAGGATAGGCCATACGAAGTTAACATACGATTACCTTCTAAGTAACGAACAAATTCCCATTTGCTACAGTTGTGATTGTGTAACTACAGTGAACCATGTGCTAGTGGACTGCTCTTTGTACACCCTAGAGCGACATCAAGCTAGATTACCGACTACATCCAAAGAGTGCTTAAACGGTTTAAATAACGATAGAACTATAAACTTTTTAAAAAATGCAAGACTCCTTCACAAAAGCTAATGTAACATTTTAATGATTTATGTAATTATTGTACCATGCTAATAACCCTTAGTGGCTGATGCAATTTTGTAAATAAAAAAAATATAACGTCAATATCATCGACAGCAATATTGGAAATATTGAGAAGATACAAAAAGGAAATATCAGCCAATTCAAATGTAAGTTTCAACCCGTAATGCCGATAATTGCTGTTACACTATAAACACTGAGTTATGTAAAATCATACAATTATCTATTTTGATAAAATCTCGTCTTACATCTGTGTCTACTTGATATCATTATTTTATTTCTGTAAGAGAAGAGTAAAAATCATAGTTTATATTAGTGATGGGAATATTCGGATGATTTTAATACTCGGATACTAACGATTCGAGTATTTCAATCCTCGGATGATGATTCCAATTACCGAGGATTTATTCCGCATGCGCAGACAGAATGAGAATATGAGAGAAGGAACCTAACATTTGGAACCGAATTACGAATTATTTCGAAGATCGAACGATCGAAGTATTCAAATCGATGTGTGTGGGATTCGATATTCGATTCACATCTCTCGGAACTCGAAATAAATTTAAATTATTTCTATCCGTTTCTGTAACTGTAAAAACTAGCATATGGTAGTGGAAGTAGAAGTCTCAGTGAGAATCGTTTATTGTCTTTTATTCCATTTGTTCTGTTTTGTGTAATTAGACATTCAGTAAATATGCGACCAGGTGCAAAAAAATCAGTTGTGTGACATTATTTTGTCAAAATTATGACCGATCATAGTGCATTTTTCAAAAATGACAAATCTGTCAACTGCAATATTTGTAAAAAACCTTTTAAATATTTCGGAGGTACATCCAATTTAAAACAACATCTGGAGAGAGTTCATCCCATCCAGTTTACACAAAATGAAGTGCCACCTTCAAGTGATGTTAATAATGATAGTGCTGATGTGATAGGGGTAAGTACCAGTACAGGAAATACTGAATTTCAACCAAGTACTAGTACAGGAAATACTGAATCTCAACCAAGTACATCTAAAAACATTGTGAGGCCAAGTAATGTTCAGGTAATTCCTACCAAACAGTTAAAACTGTTTAGTAGTAAACACCACAATTACTTATCAGAAAAGAGAATTAGTGAAATCGATAATGAATTAGTTAAAATGGTAACTGAGGATTATCAAGCTCTATAGTGGAAAATGAAGGGTTTCTAGGGTATACCAATGCTCTACAACCATTATACACCGTGCCAAGCCGCAAAAAAATTAGCATACGTTTTGCTCCCAACAAGCATGAAGAAGCAATTTCAACTTTAAAAACAATTATAAGTGATGTGAAACATATTTCCGTTACTACCGATGTTTGGACATCGGATAGTAATAAATTCTACATCACAGTAACGGGTCCTTTTATTTTTAAGAGTGTCTTAAGTACACATGTTCATCAGCAATGCGTGATATTTTTAGACATTAGAACATTGACGATAAAGTTATAGCAGTTGTTACCGACAACGCAACGGGTCAAATGTTAAGAGTGCAATTTTAAACTATTTACAAATTTTTCATTTCCAATGTTCCAATGCTCATACATTAAATTTAGCAGTGACAAAGAGTTTGGATATTGCAGAATTAAATGACGTTTTTAAAAAAATGTAGGACATTTTCGACACAGCAGTCTGGCATGTGACAAGCTTAGGTCTGTCCAAGAAGATATGGGATCACCTATTCTAAAAGTAAAACAGGAGGTTATTACAAGATGGAATTCAACTATAATATAATAATATCGTATGGCATTTTTGCCGGGGAGATCCTTTCGGATAGTTCCAGCGCCAATTACATCTTTAACCCTGTTTCAAGTAACTAGTGTCGATGTACACTAGCCCAGGGGGACCGACGGCTTAACGTACTCTCCGAGGCACGGTGAGACGGCTCGTGTCATTATTGGAAATGAAAATGGTTTGTCTTTGGCAGGGATCGAACCCACGTACACTGGCGTATGAGGCCAGCGATTATGCCGTTACTCCACGGCCGCTCACAATTCAACTCTTTTTCAACTTTTCATGTGTTACAAAAACTGTTGGAAATTAAGAATCCATTGTGTATAGCAGTGGCAAACTTATCCAAACCACCAGAATTTTTGGAAAGCAATCAAGTTCTGGTTACAGGAAAAACGAGGCCCAGTGATGCTCATAAGATTAATAATTTATGGCAGTCATTTGCCAATGACGAAAATGCGAGAGGAAATAGGCCTCCAAAGACTGCTGATCGGTGGAAAAAGGTACAGAACAGTAATTATTTTTTTATCCCCCTATAATAAGCAGCATTTTGAGATCTTCAAGGACTGGAAGGTCAACACAAAAAAGAAAAGTCGGGAGATCCAAGTAGAATTAAACAGAACTGGGGTAGGAACTTCTACCGAAAAGGAGTTGACTGATCTGGAAGAAAGGCTATTGCAATTGATTTCCAAAATTCATTTAGGGGATCCGGCAATTACGGATGAGTTAGGGACTTCAACTAGTCAAGAAGGAGTTGAAGTGATAGGTAATAATATTAAGTTACTTTAGTAATATAAACATAACTAGTTTGAATTCATTTTAGAGGTTCCATTTGAGGAAAATTTCCATAATTATTTCCATCAATAAAGAGATCATTATAGAAATGGAGCTGACAATACAGTATAACGACATAGATAATAACGACAATGAAGTCTTCCGAAATTTGCAACAATGTGACAACTGTCAACAAATTTTTTGTTGGTATTGTTGCCAAATATTTTTTTACATATAGAAACATGGATAATGTTGTTTTAATTACTAGCTTGTAGACATAGCAAAAATTGCGATAAACTTTTATTTTAACTAAAAGGGAAGTTCCCTAGGTTGGCTGTATACCATATAGTTAAAAAACTCTAACAAGAAGTAAAACCACTTCTATGTAAATTGGTATATTTATTAAAACTTAAAACTTTTAAGTTTTAATAAATATACCAATTTACATAGAAGTGGTTTTACTTCTTGTTAGAGTTTTTTATTTTAACATTTAAATTTAGTTCAATATCTCATTGAAGTATGTGGTTCTTGATAATTATGAAAATAAATGTCCAAAGACGACTATGGTTTAATAATATTTCTAAGAACATTTAAACTTGGCAACATCCTAATCATCCCATGTTTTACCGGAAAGGTACGGGTAGGTCTTCCTCTTTCTTAGTTCCTTCTGACTCAACTTCCACAGAGTGCAGTTGTCTTAGTCGTGTGTCTTAGTGATTCAAAGTGAAGCCAAGCTAGAAAATGGCGATGTGTACCACGTGTGAAATAACATTCCTGGAAGGTAATGCTATTGCGGAGGATAAGGAGAAAGCTCTCCAGTTTTTATATTCACAAGGGGTACTAAAGAATGGTAGGAAATGTGGTGGTTGCGGCAGTGTACTAAAAGTAAATACAGAAGGAAAATTTAGTTGTTGCAAAACGGTCGGCAAACATATACAAGCGAAAAAGCGTTGTGGCTTAACTGTATCGGCAAGGAAGGGAACTTGTTTTGAGTCAGCTAAATTGGCGATAGAGAAAGTGTTTATGTTGGTGTCAATTTTGTTAGGTCTCAATCCTCCTAGGTATAAATTTATTCGGGCTAACTTGAAAATTGCGCAACAAATTGTTGCCGACTGGAACTTTTTTTCACACGAGGTCTTTGTACGTTTCGCAATAAAAAATGAGAAAATATAATCCTGGAAGATTATACAGTGAAGCTTGACAATTTTTATATTTTACGTATTTCAAATTTTTTTATTTTACGTATTTCAAATTTTTTTTATTCTACGTATTTCAAATTCTTATGTATTATTTCAAATATGAATTTTACATTTTTATCCTGTAGAAAGCAATTTACAACATGGCAAAATTGTGCATATATATGAAAATAAAATTATTAAGCATCTGCGCGGGAGTACTTTTTGAAATTTTAAGAAATGATGTCTTTTTGGATTAATTTTATTTTTCCATGGAATAGTAGTATAAATATTATAAATATCATAAATACTATACAGTGCGTCCATAAAGTAACGCATAAATTCATTTTTTCGTAAACGGCCGACTTTAAGAAAAAATCCCGAAACAGGTCGATTTTTATTTTTAATTTCCGATTTTTTTGCATATATATTATTCTAGTGACGTCATCCATCTGGACGTGATGACGTAATCGATGATTTTTTAAAGGAGAATAGGGGTCATGTGATAGCTCATTTGGAAGGGTATTCAATTCTCTATTCAATAATGTAAGCATTAATATAATTATTTATACAGGGTGTTCAAAAAACATTTTATTAATTAAAATAATTGAGACAAAAAGAAGAATGTATGTAATTTATTTAATTCAAAATGCGTTTTACTACTGTCAGAGAAGAGAAAAAAATTTATTTGACAAATAAACATTGATTTTCGCTTAAACGAAATGTTCAAACTGGCAAAGGGCACGTGGGTGGCAGCTTTAACATTGAATTTAAGCGAAAAACAATATTTATTTGTCAAAAATAATCATTTTTTTTTGTTTTCTGACAACATTAAAACGTATTTTGAATTAGATAAATTATATACATTCTTCTTTTTGTCTCAATTATTTTAATTAAAAAATGTTTTTTTGAACACCTTGTATAAATAATTATGTTAATGTTTATATTATGGAATAGAGAATTGAATACCCTTTCAAATGAGCTGTCACATGACCCCTATTCTCATTTAAAAGAATCATCGATTACGTCATCACGCCCAGATGGATGACGTCACTAGTATGAGATTAATGCCAGAAAATTGAAAATTAAAAATAAAAATCGACCTGTTTCGGGATTTTTCTTTAAACTCGCCGGTTTACGAAATATTGAATTTATGCGTTACTTTATGGACGCACTGTATATTATATCGAATTTTTATATTTAACGTATTTCAAATTTTTTTATTTTATGTATTTCAAATTCTTATGTATTATTTCAAATATACATTTTAAATTTTTACTCTGTAGAAAGCAATTTACAACGTAGCAGCATTGTGCATGTATGTCAAATTAAAATTATTAAGCATTGCGCAGGAGTTCTTTTTGAAATTTTAAGAAATGATGTCTTTTTGAAATATTTTTATTTTTCTATGGTATAATAGTATAAATATTGGTATTTGTTTATTTTAATGGCTTTTATATTATTTTGTAAGCAGTTTTATATTTTTTATAACTCTTTTGATGCAATTTCCTATTTTTTCATGCATTTTTTCCGGTTTTTCAAGAATTTTTGGTCCTTATTTCACTTTCCGTAACAAAATTCATGAAAAAAACACGTTCTTTCCACAAGTTCAAAAAAATTGCATTTTCCATTTTCTAGATTTTTACCGTTTACTTAATCAGTAATAATATTAGATGAATATATTTTTGTTTCAGTCGAATTAAAACGTGCATATAACCCAAATTCTATCACGACATAATATGTTATATTGACCAAATTTACGATGAAATCACAGAATTATCTCATGGTGGGTTTGGTTATGTCTACAAGGCAAAATATCGGACGAATGTACACAGTTAAAAAATTCATAGAGGCCAAACCAGGAAGGAATAAAATTAGGGAGGTGCAGATCAATGAAAAGGTGGGCAACCACCCTTGTTGCACACATTATTTCGGTACCTAGAAGGAAATGAGGGATATTTACATGTTCTTTCAATTCTTTCAAATAAGCTTACATGTCTTTCTATAGGACAACCCATATCAGGAATCACTGTTATGGAATGTGCTTCCTTTATCCAAGCCATCCTTATATACATGTAGAGAAACATTACGCACATCCAATTTTTATATTTTAAGTATTTCAAATTTTTTACGAATTTAAAATTCTTATGTATTATTTCAAATATAAATTTTACATTTTTACCCTGTACAAAATTTACAACGTGCGCGGGAGTTCTTTCTGAAATTTTAATAAATGATGATTTGGATTATTTTTATTTTTCCATGGAATAATAGTATAAATATTATAAATATCATAAATACTATATATTATATCGAATTTTTATATTTTAAGTATTTCAATTTTTTATTGTATGTATTTCAAAATCTTATGTATTATTTCTAATATAATTTTTACATTTTTACTCTGTAGAAAGCAATTTGCAACGTGATAACATTGTGCATGTATGTCAAATTAAAATTATTAAGCATCTGTGCGGAAGTTCTCTTTGAAATTTTAAGAAATGATGTCATTTTGAAATATTTTTATTTTGCCATGGTATAATAGTATAAATATTGGTATTTATGTTTATTTCAATGGCTTTTATGTTATTTTGAAAGCAGTTTATATTTTTTATAACACTTTTTGATGTAATTTCCTATCTTTTCATGAATTTTTCGGTTTTTCAAGAATTTTGGCCCTTATTTCACTTTCCGTAACAAAATTCGTGAAAAAAACACGTTCTTTCCACAAGTTTCCATTTTCTAGAATTTTACCGCTTACTTAATCAGTAATGTAATTAAATGAATATATTTTTGTTTCAGTCGAATTAGAACGTACATATGAGGGAGGTGCAGAACAATGAAAAGGTGGGCAGCTACCGTCATTGCACACATGATTTCGGTGGCTGGAAGGAGATGAAGGATATTTACTGTGCCTTCAATGTTCTCAAAAAAGCTTACATGACTTTGTAGAGGACATGGATGTCCTTCACGATGTCTCTGCTTTTATTTACTAGTAGAGAAACATTACTCACATGGAGATATTAAATCTAAAAATATCCTGATCCACGGTAATTCTGTAAAATTGGGAGATTTTGGCTTGATGGTTGACTTAAGTCGGGTAAGTTACCAAAAATGAATAATATCTAAAAATAATAGTCTGCGTATATTGAATGAATATATGAGGTAAATATATTAAGGGAATTTGGGGAGACAATTTTGTTTGAGTAAGTTTTTATTCTATTTCGTGGTTACTTGTATAAAATAAATGATCGGTGATTGTCAGTCGTTTTTTTTTTGTTTAGTCCTTGTATAGTTTCTAAACATCTCTAAAATGTAATACATCTTTTAAGCATATGTCATTAAGAAGACGTCGCGTTCACAACATTGATGTCACTTTTGCGTAGTCGGGTACTTTTCCTATGACAAAAGAAAAAAAAAGAAAGATGCACTAAATCTCATTGATTTGATACCTCCAATAGTTCATCAGTTTTACAAATATCTTCCAACTATTCTGAATGTACCGGAAATTGATCCAAATCTCGAAGAAATAGATGCAGAGATTTTAAAGGCTCTATAATAATCACTCAAGCACACATTTAAGTAGATCCACTTGTTTACTTAATCAGTAATGATTGTTTCAGTCGAATTAGAACGTATACATGACACAGAATCACTCACGCCTTATATTGACCAAATCTACAGTGACGTTATACAATTAGCTCATGTTGAGTTTGGTTATGTCTACAAAGCAAAACATCGGACGAATGTACGCGGTTAAAAAATTCATAGAGGCCAAACCAGTAAGGAATAAAATTAGGGAGGTGCAGAATAATTGAAAAGGTGGGCAACCACCATTGTTGCACACATTATTTAGGTGCCTAGAAGAAAATAAGGGATATTTACATGTTCCTTCAATTCCTACAAATAAGCTTACATGTCTTTCTATAGGACAACCCAGATCAGGAATCACTGTTATGGAATGTGCTTCCTTTACCCAAGCCATCCTTTATTTACATGTAGAGAAACATTACGCACATCCAATTTTTATATTTTACGTATTTCAAATTTTTTTTAGGTATTGCAAATTCTTATGTATTATTTCAAATATAAATTTTACATTTTTACTCTGTAGAAAGGAATTTGCAGCGTGGCAACATTGTGCATGTATGCCAAATTAAAATTATTAAGCATCTGCGCGGGAGTTCTTTTTGAAATTTTAAGAAATGATGTCCTTTAGAAATATTTTTATTTTTCCATGGTATAATAGTATAAATATTGGTATTTATGTTTATCTCAATGGCTTTTATATTATTTTGAAAGCAGTTTTATATTTTTTATAACACTTTTTGATGTAATTTCTTATTTTTCATGAATGTTTTTCGGGCTTTCAAGAATTTTTGGTCCTTATTTCACTTTCCGTAACAAAATTCATGAAAAAAACACGTTCTTTCCACAAGTTCAAAAAAATTGCATTTTTCATTTTCTAGATTTTTACCGTTTACTTAATCAGTAATGATATTAGATGAATATATTTGTGTTTCAGTCGAATTACAACCTGCATATAATCCAAATTCTATCACGACATAATGTTATATTGACCAAATTTACGATGAAATCAGAGAATTATCTCATGGTGGGTTTGGTTATGTCTACAAGGCAAAACATCGAACAACCGGACGAAAGTACGCAGTTAAGTAATTCCTAGAGGCCAAACCAGGAAGGGATAAAATGAGGGAGGTGCAGAACAATGAAAAGGTGGGCAGCTACCGTCCTTGCACACATGATTTCGGTGCTTGGAAAGAGATGAAGGATATTTACTGTGCCTTCAATGTTCTCAAAAAAGCTTACATGACTTTGTAGAGGACATATCAGGAATCACTGTTATGGGATGTCCTTCATGATGTCTCTTCCTTTATTTACTAGTAGAGAAACATTACTCACATGGAGATATTAAATCTAAAAATATCCTGATCCACGGTAATTCTGTAAAATTGGGAGATTTTGGCTTGATGGTTGACTTAAGTCGTGTAAGTTACCAAAAATTAATAATATAATCTAAAAATAATAGTGTGCGTATATTGAATGAATATATGAGGTAAATATATTAAGGGAATTTGGGGAGACAATTTTGTTTGACTAAGTTTTTATTCTATTTCGTGGTTACTTGTATAAAATAAATGATCGGTGATTGTCAGTCGTTTTTATTTGTTTAGTCCTTGTATAGTTTCTAAACATCTCTAAAATGTAATACATCTTTTAAGCATATGTCATTAACAAGACGTCGCGTTCACAACATTGATGTCACTTTTGCGTAGTCGGGTACTTTTCCTATGACAAAAGGAAAAAAAAAAGAAAGATGTACTAAATCTCATTGATTTGATACCTCCAATATTTCATCAGTTTTACAAATATCTTCCAAATATTCGGAATGTACCGGAAATTGATCCAGATCTCGAAGAAATAGATGCAGAGATTTAAAAGGCTCTATAATAATCACTCATGCACACATTTAAGTAGATCCACTTGTTTACTTAATCAGTAATGATTGTTTCAGTCGAATTAGAACGTATACATGACACAGAATCAGTCACGCCTTATATTGACCAAATCTACAGTGACGTTATACAATTAGCTCATGGTGAGTTTCTTTATGTCTACAAAGCAAAACATCGGACGAATGTACGCGGTTAAAAAATTCATAGAGGCCAAACCAGGAAGGAATAACATTAGGGAGGTGCAGATCAATGAAAAGGTGGGCAACCACCATTGTTGCACAAATTATTTCGGTGCCTAGAAGGAAATGAGGGATATTTACATGTTCCTTCAATTCTTTCAAATAAGCTTACATGTCTTTCTATAGGACAACTTATACCAGGAATCACTGTTATGGAATGTGCTTTCTTTATCCAAGCCATCCTTTATTTACATGTAGAGAAACATTACGCACATCCAATTTTTATATTTTACGTATTTCAATTTTTTTTTACGTATTTCAAATTCTTATTTATTATTTCAAATATAAATTTTACATTTTTACTCTGTAGAAAGCAATTTTCAACGTGGCAACATTGTGCATGTATGTCAAATTAAAATTATTAAGCATCTGCGCGGGAGTTCTTTTTGAAATTTTAAGAAATGATGTCCTTTAGAAATATTTTTATTTTTCCATGGTATAATAGTATAAATATTGGTATTTATGTTTATCTCAATGGCTTTTATATTATTTTGAAAGCAGTTTTATATTTTTTATAACACTTTTTGATGTAATTTCTTATTTTTCATGAATGTTTTTCGGGTTTTCAAGAATTTTTGGTCCTTATTTTACTTTCCGTAACAAAATTCATGAAAAAAACACGTTCTTTCCACAAGTTCAAAAAAATTGCATTTTTCATTTTCTAGATTTTTACCGTTTACTTAATCAGTAATGATATTAGATGAATATATTTTTGTTTCAGTTGAATTAAAACCTGCATATAATCCAAATTCTATCACGACATAATGTTATATTGACCAAATTTAAGATGAAATCAGAGAATTATCTCATGGTGCGATTGGTTATGTCTACAAGGCAAAACATCGGACAACCGGACGAAAGTACGCAGTTAAGTAATTCCTAGAGGCCAAACCAGGAAGGGATAAAATGAGGGAGGTGCAGAACAATGAAAAGGTGGGCAGCTACCGTCCTTGCACACATGATTTCGGTGCTTGGAAAGAGATGAAGGATATTTACTGTGCCTTCAATGTTCTCAAAAAAGCTTACATGACTTTGTAGAGGACATATCAGGAATCACTGTTATGGGATGTCCTTCATGATGTCTCTTCCTTTATTTACTAGTAGAGAAACATTACTCACATGGAGATATTAAATCTAAAAATATCCTGATCCACGGTAATTCTGTAAAATTTGGAGATTTTGGCTTGATGGTTGACTTAAGTCGGGTAAGTTACCAAAAATGAATAATATAATCTAAAAATAATAGTTTGCGTATAATGAATGAATATATAAAATAAATATATTAAGGGAATTTGGGGAGACAATTTTGTTTGACTAAGTTTTTATTCTATTTCGTGGTTACTTGTATAAAATAAATGATCGGTGATTGTCAGTCGTTTTTTTTTGTTTAGTCCTTGTATAGTTTCTAAACATCTCTAAAATGTAATACATCTTTTAAGCATGTCATTAAGAAGACGTCGCGTTCACAACATTGATGTCACTTTTGCGTAGTCGGGTACTTTTCCTATGACAAAAGAAAAAAAAAGAAAGATGTACTAAATCTCATTGATTTGATACCTCCAATATTTCATCAGTTTTACAAATATCTTCCAAATATTCGGAATGTACCGGAAATTGATCCAGATCTCGAAGAAATAGATGCAGAGATTTAAAAGGCTCTATAATAATCACTCATGCACACATTTAAGTAGATCCAGTTGTTTACTTAATCAGTAATGATTGTTTCAGTCGAATTAGAACGTATACATGACACAGAATCAGTCACGCCTTATATTGACCAAATCTACAGTGACGTTATACAATTAGCTCATGGTGAGTTTCTTTATGTCTACAAAGCAAAACATCGGACGAATGTACGCGGTTAAAAAATTCATAGAGGCCAAACCAGGAAGGAATAAAATTAGGGAGGTGCAGATCAATGAAAAGGTGGGCAACCACCATTGTTGCACAAATTATTTCGGTGCCTAGAAGTAAATGAGGGATATTTACATGTTCCTTCAATTCTTTCAAATAAGCTTACATGTTTTTCTATAGGACAACTTATACCAGGAATCACTGTTATGGAATGTGCTTTCTTTATCCAAGCCATCCTTTATTTACATGTAGAGAAACATTACGCACATCCAATTTTTATATTTTACGTATTTCAAATTTTTTTTACGTATTTCAAATTCTTATTTATTATTTCAAATATAAATTTTACATTTTTACTCTGTAGAAAGCAATTTTCAACGTGGCAACATTGTGCATGTATGTCAAATTAAAATTATTAAGCATCTGCGCGGGAGTTCTTTTTGAAATTTTAAGAAATGATGTCCTTTAGAAATATTTTTATTTTTCCATGGTATAATAGTATAAATATTGGTATTTATGTTTATCTCAATGGCTTTTATATTATTTTGAAAGCAGTTTTATATTTTTTATAACACTTTTTGATGTAATTTCTTATTTTTCATGAATGTTTTTCGGGTTTTCAAGAATTTTTGGTCCTTATTTTACTTTCCGTAACAAAATTCATGAAAAAAACACGTTCTTTCCACAAGTTCAAAAAAATTGCATTTTTCATTTTCTAGATTTTTACCGTTTACTTAATCAGTAATGATATTAGATGAATATATTTTTGTTTCAGTCGAATTACAACCTGCATATAATCCAAATTCTATCACGACATAATGTTATATTGACCAAATTTACGATGAAATCAGAGAATTATCTCATGGTGGGATTGGTTATGTCTACAAGGCAAAACATCGGACAACCGGACGAAAGTACGCAGTTAAGTAATTCCTAGAGGCCAAACCAGGAAGGGATAAAATGAGGGAGGTGCAGAACAATGAAAAGGTGGGCAGCTACCGTCCTTGCACACATGATTTCGGTGCTTGGAAAGAGATGAAGGATATTTACTGTGCCTTCAATGTTCTCAAAAAAGCTTACATGACTTTGTAGAGGACATATCAGGAATCACTGTTATGGGATGTCCTTCATGATGTCTCTTCCTTTATTTACTAGTAGAGAAACATTACTCACATGGAGATATTAAATCTAAAAATATCCTGATCCACGGTAATTCTGTAAAATTTGGAGATTTTGGCTTGATGGTTGACTTAAGTCGGGTAAGTTACCAAAAATGAATAATATAATCTAAAAATAATAGTTTGCGTATAATGAATGAATATATAAAGTAAATATATTAAGGGAATTTGGGGAGACAATTTTGTTTGACTAAGTTTTTATTCTATTTCGTGGTTACTTGTATAAAATAAATGATCGGTGATTGTCAGTCGTTTTTTTTTGTTTAGTCCTTGTATAGTTTCTAAACATCTCTAAAATGTAATACATCTTTTAAGCATGTCATTAAGAAGACGTCGCGTTCACAACATTGATGTCACTTTTGCGTAGTCGGGTACTTTTCCTATGACAAAAGAAAAAAAAAGAAAGATGTACTAAATCTCATTGATTTGATACCTCCAATATTTCATCAGTTTTACAAATATCTTCCATCTATTCGGAATGTACCGGAAATTGATCCAGATCTCGAAGAAATAGATGCAGAGATTTAAAAGGCTCTATAATAATCACTCATGCACACATTTAAGTAGATCCACTTGTTTACTTAATCAGTAATGATTGTTTCAGTCGAATTAGAACGTATACATGACACAGAATCGGTCACGCCTTATATTGACCAAATCTACAGTGACGTTATACAATTAGCTCATGGTGAGTTTGGTTATGTCTACAAAGCAAAACATCGGACGAATGTACGCGGTTAAAAAATTCATAGAGGCCAAACTAGGAAGGAATAAAATTAGGGAGGTGCAGATCAATGAAAAGGTGGGCAACACCATTTGTTGCACAAATTATTTCGGTGCCAGAAGGAAATGAGGGATATTTACATGTTCCTTCAATTCTTTCAAATAAGCTTACATGTCTTTCTATACGACAACCCATACCAGGAATCACTGTTATGGAATGTGCTTTCTTTATCCAAGCCATCCTTTATTTACATGTAGAGAAACATTACGCACATCCAATTTTTATATTTTACGTATTTCAAATTTTTTTTACGTATTTCAAATTCTTATGTATTATTTCAAATATAAATTTTACATTTTTACTCTGTAGAAAGCAATTTTCAACGTGGCAACATTGTGCATGTATGTCAAATTAAAATTATTAAGCATCTGCGCGGGAGTTCTTTTTGAAATTTTAAGAAATGATGTCCTTTAGAAATATTTTTATTTTTCCATGGTATAATAGTATAAATATTGGTATTTATGTTTATCTCAATGGCTTTTATATTATTTTGAAAGCAGTTTTTTTTATAACCCTTTTTGATGTAATTTCTTATTTTCCATTAATGTTTTTCGGGTTTTCAAGAATTTTTGGTCCTTATTTCACTTTCCGTAACAAAATTCATGAAAAAAACACGTTCTTTCCACAAGTTCAAAAAAATTGCATTTTTCATTTTCTAGATTTTTACCGTTTACTTAATCAGTAATGATATTAGATGAATATATTTTTGTTTCAGTTGAATTAAAACCTGCATATAATCCAAATTCTATCACGACAAAATGTTATATTGACCAAATTTACGATGAAATCAGAGAATTATCTCATGGTGGGTTTGGTTATGTCTACAAGGCAAAACATCGGACAACCGGACGAAAGTACGCAGTTAAGTAATTCCTAGAGGCCAAACCAGGAAGGGATAAAATGAGGGAGGTGCAGAACAATGAAAAGGTGGGCAGCTACCGTCCTTGCACACATGATTTCGGTGCTTGGAAAGAGATGAAGGATATTTACTGTGCCTTCAATGTTCTCAAAAAAGCTTACATGACTTTGTAGAGGACATATCAGGAATCACTGTTATGGGATGTCCTTCACGATGTCTCCTCCTTTATTTACTAGTAGAGAAACATTACTCACATGGAGATATTAAATCTAAAAATATCCTGATCCACGGTAATTCTGTAAAATTGGGAGATTTTGGCTTGACGGTTGACTGAAGTCGGGTAAGTTAGCAAAAATGAATAATATAATAAAATAATAATATAATAAAAATAATGGTCTGCGTATAATGAATGAATATATGATGTGAATATATTAAGGGAATTTGGGGAGGCAATTGTGTTTGACTAAGTTTTTATATATTTCGTGGTTACTTGTATAACATAAATGATCGGTGATTGTCAGTCGTTCTTTTTTGTTTAGTCGCTGTATAGTTTCTAAACATCTCTAAAATGTAATACATCTTTTAAGCATATGTCATTAAGAAGGAGACGTCGCGTTCACACCATTGATGTCACTTTTGCGTAGTCGGGTACTTTTCCTATGACAAAAGAAAAAAAAGAAAGATGTACTCAATCTCATTGATTTGATACCTCCAATATTTCATCAGTTTTACAAATATCTTCCAACTATTCGGAATGTACCGGAAATTGATCCAGATCTCGAAGAAATACATGCAGAGATTTGAAAGGCTCTATAATAATAACTCATGCACACATTTACGTAGATCCACCTGTTTACTTAATCAGTAATGATTGTTTCAGTCGAATTAGAACGTACACATGACCCAGAATCAGCCACGCCTTATATTGACCAAATCTACAGTGACGTTATACAATTAGCTCATGGTGAGTTTGGTTATGTCTACAAAGCAAAACATCGGACGAATGTACGCGGTTAAAAAATTCATAGAGGTCAAACCAGGAAGGAATAAAATTAGGGAGGTGCAGATCAATGAAAAGGTGGGCAGCCACCATTGTTGCACACATTATTTCGGCGCCTAGAAGGAAATGAGGGATATTTACATTAGGGTGGTCCTTATTTTCGAAAGTTCATATTTTTTCAAAATTATTTGTAATTTTGTTCAGTTACACCAAAACATTAAAAATACAAAATTTCAGCTCAATCCGATAATATTAACACGTGCCGCATTGGCCTTGAAGTTTCATGCATCTGACTGTCTAACATGCTACGACGAGTCGGCGCCAAGTGCGTTCGAATTCGCTACAAGCGCGACTACAAGTCTCGACAAGTCAATTTTGTTTTTACATATTATTTGTTCAATGCTACATTCGTTTTAGTTTCGTACTTGAAGTGCATAAGAAAAGACGTGCTATATAAGTAATTGATAAAAGTGCTGAAATGTCCACTTTGCGGAACAATATTTATCTAGTTGGAGTGATGAAAAATCAAATCTGCGGTAGTAAATTACCATGTAAACGAGATGTTTTGAGTGTACTTTTTTATAACATGAGAGTAGTAAATTTAAATCTTAATGACAGCAGTGCTTTAGTTATTGATGAAGTGGTCGTTTTTTGGAAAAAAGCAAGAATCCCAGTTCAAAACCGTTCAAACTGTATTTTGAAATTAAAATCTTTGTACGATAATGTCAGAAATTTAGAAAAATCTAAAAATAGAGATACTGAACGGCAGAGAGAAAAAGAAAATGATTTTAAAGAAGCTTTAGACAACCTTTTCGATATTGCCACCTTAAATGCGTTAAATGAGATTAAAATCGCCGAAGATAGAGAATTTTTAATTAAGCAAAGGGAGAAAGGTAGAGTAGGTTGTATGTTGGGAGTAGATATCAAATTATTACGTAAGGAAAAGCGGAAAGAAGAACGCACAGCTGCAGAGTTGAAAAGAAAAGAAGATTTGTTGGAAAATTCTAGTTGTTCGATTGGACATTTTGAAATGGAAGATAAAGAACACGAAGATTCACAGAAAAAAGTGATAAATCAAGACAACAGTGAAGATGACATATATTTCATATCGGAATCTCAACAGGGTCCATCTTCAAACAAGAGAGGACGAAAGACGTTAATGACACCTCGCCTGGCCGCTGCCTTGGACAAATGTAAAGTGAGTGACAGGGATGCAATGCATATTATTTCTGCCGTCCTAGAAGCTCTTAATATAGATATCACCGAGTTTGTTCTCAATAGATCGTCTATCAAAAGAAATAGAGAGATTTTGCGGAAAATAAAATATTCATCAATAAAATCGGTAGGAAATGATGCAAATTTTATTGAAGTGCATTGGGATTCCAAATTATTGCCTGATATCACAAAAAATGAGAAAATTGATCGGCTTCCTGTGATCGCGGTTGGTTTAGATTTTGAACAATTATTAGGAGTACCTGGAATTGCATCATCAGCAGGATCGGAAGTTTGCTCTGCTGTGTTCCATATCACTGATGAATGGAATTTAACCGAAAAAATTCAAGCCTTTTGTTTTGATACTACAGCATCAAACACTGGACGTATAAAAGGAGCTGCAGTTCTGCTTCAACAAAGGTTAGGGCGAGATATTTTGTGGCTTCCATGCCGACACCATATATTTGAGGTCGTTTTGGCTGGTGTATTCACGAGGACAAAAGCAATTGTAACATCCGGCCCTGAAATTGCTCAATTCAAAGCACTTAAAGAAAACTGGAAGAATATTGATAAAATGAAATTTTTAGATTATACCAGCGATGAAGCCGTTTATAATGCACTGAAAGATGTAGCGCCCGAAATTATTTATTTTGTGAAACAGAAACTTGCAGAAGAGCAACCACGTGATGACTACAAAGAGTTTTTGCAATTGACGCTCATTTTTTTGGGAGATAAAACAAATGTGAGTTTTAGGGCCCCCGGTGCATATCATTTAGCGAGATGGATGGCTAAAGCGATTTATTGTTTAAAACTTTTTTTATTTCGCGATCAAATGAAAATGAGAAAGGATAATTCCAAACTGAATGCAGAAATTTGCGTTTTCGTTGTATACTGTTATGTAGAGGCCTGGTTTTCAGCAACGAATACTACAGGAGCTCCCCTAAATGATATATATTTTTTGAGAAAATTGGTTATATTTAAAAATATTAATGAAAACATTGCAACCATTGCAATAACAAAATTTTTAAACCATTTATGGTATCTAAGTGAAGAGTGTGCTGCCATGGCAATATTTGACGATAGAATTGAGAGAGTTGAAAAAATTAGAATGGCTCAAAAAATTATGGAATGTGCAAGTAAAAACATAGAGACTGTGAATGAAAAAGAAGAAGAAAATGAAGAGACAGAAGTCATTGAGAAAAAACTATCGTTGCAAATCCGAGATGTCCAAAATTTTGTTCAAAAAGATCTACCAACTGAATTATTGTCCGCCAATTCACTTCAGTTATTTAAACGATTCGGTATTTGTGTTGAATTTCTTCAGGACGATCCGCTGAATTGGGAAAACAGAGAGGATTATCGCACAGGAAAAAATATCATTTCAACCTTAAAATGTACAAATGATATTGCAGAAAGAGGAGTCAAGTTGATTGAGGATTACAATGAAAAAATGACGAAAAATGAACATCAAAAACAATTTTTGATACAGGTATGTAGTATGTATAAACAATAGTTATTTATGAAACAGTTCGTGAAGTATGCTTTTTGCGAACGCACGCGATACTTAGAGTACGAGCGATAGCGAGTGCTCTACATCGCGTAAGTTCGCAAAAAGTACTTCACGCACAGTTTCATACAATATTTTATCTACTCTACGATAAATAAATCAAAAAACTGTAACTCTTCGTCACTGGAATTCATTTCAATTCTATTTACAATTTTTAGAACTTTGAAATTTAAAAATTCTAATTTCTTTCAAACCACAAAACTGTCAAAATTTTTGTTGTAATTTATTGCTCATTATGTCATCACCATGACAACGCGAAAGTTAAGGATATTTGATTATATGAAAGTGTGTGAAAAACCCATTGAAAGTGTGTGAAAAAGTTAGTCCCATTTAAAATACACAGGTACTTCACGCACACTTTAAATCCTTCACGAACTGCTATCTATAATGACAGTTTTCACAAACTAAAAACTGATACATAATATGACGTAGAGTAGATAAATTTAATTTTTTGTTATTTTTTTCTTAGCAGTTAGTCCCATTTAAAATACACAGGTACTTCACGCACACTTTAAATCCTTCACGAACTGCTATCTATAATGACAGTTTTCACAAACTAAAAACTGATACATAATATGACGTAGAGTAGATAAATTTAATTTTTTGTTATTTTTTTCTTGAACACATTATATAGGCTAGGTTCAGAAAACACATTCAATATTATTTTTTTTTATTCAGGTTGTTCAGGAGTACCGGAGAGAGTTCCCAGTCGCCACAAAAGGAGGCTTACTTAAATCCAAAATATGTATCTGAAGTGGATGTATCATTTCAATAAATAAAAAATATAGTATTAGGATAAACTATATCTTTATTTTACGTTTTCATTTTAATTAGTATGTTTTTATACTAAAGTTTAAAAAAAATGCGTAATTTTATGTTTACAGTCGAGCGTACGCGTACATTGTCGTTCTTATAGGTAATAACTGCCTTACATTGAATCTCACAACTTTAGCGTCGATGCGGCACGTGTTAATATTAACCGATTGAGCTGAAATTTGTTATATTTTCATGTCTTATATAAAGGTACATTCTGGCAAATAATTTCTAAAAAATTCGAAAAAAAATTTTTTTCCTTATAAATAAGGACCACCCTAATTTACATGTTCCTTCAATTCTTTCAAATAAGCTTACATGTCTTTCCATAGGACAATTTTTATATTTTACGTATTTCAAATTTTTTTTTAAGTATTTCAAATTCTTATGTATTATTTCAAATATAAATTTTATGTTTTTACCCTGTCGAAAATTTACAACGTGGCAACATTGTGCGTGTATATCAAATTAAAATTATTACGCATCTGCGCGGGAGTGCTTTCTGAAATTTTAATAAATGATGTCGTATTGGATTTTTATTTCTCTATGGAATAATAGTATATATATTATAAATATCATAACCTATTAGCGTAAATTAATTGATAAAAATGGCTAACGCTGAAGACCTTAAACATTTTGTAGCTCATCGTGGCACTGTTAAATCCACAGTGACTCGTTTTAACACTTTCCTTGAAAAATGTGTAACTCCTTTATCTGACAAAATCCGTCTTGATTTACAAGCGCGTCTGGATGCCTTAAAGGAGTCAGTTGTTGAGCTTGAAAAGGTACAGTGAGACATTGAACGTATTTGTTTATTTGATACAACCTCTAACCTCGGCAATCAAGATGATGAACGAGGAGAGTTTGAAAGCAAATATTATGCCTTAGTAGCTAAAGCAACATTACTTCTCAATCCCACATCAACGGAGCAATCACCCATTCATGGGTCATCTTCATCCATGTTATCTTCGCCAATGCTCAACTTAGTTTAAAAAGTGTTATTATGTTTAGAATTCTTCATCGAGTGGAAAGACAACGCAGTTGTAATAATAATAAGGAGTAATAATGGATAAAGGCCTCACATTCTAAAAACACGCAGAGGCCACAGTACAAAAAGCAAACGCTGCAAAAGCGTCAATAAGAGGACTAATGGGCAGAAAAAGTAAATTAAAAATAAAAACAAAGATAAGACTTATAAACAGCATAATAATCCCGATACTGACATACGCATCTCTCGCATGGGGGCAAGTATGCAACACAACAAAAAAGAAAATCCAAGCGGCACACAACAACAGCCTAAGGGAAGCAGTAAACGTACCAAAATACGTAGCAGAAAAACATCTCTTCAGAGATCTGAAACAAATAAGAGCCATAGACACCATGAAAGAAAGAGCCAGGATAAAATTCCCAGAACTAGAAAATCATCCAAGCCCCATACTGCGGGAGATGCTTTCAGTAGTTGCTAGTTCAGTATCTTCTTAGTCAACTGTATAGTGTGGTTGTAGCGAGTTTTGTTGGAGATTATGTCGATTCAAAAAAAGGAACAAGGTAAGATATTTTTTATGAAATAAAACTTTTGGTTATTAATTTGTGTTATTGTCATATTTGATATTTATAACGTACTAATAAAGTATGCATTTTTGACTATTTAATAAAAAATTTATTTGAAAGTTCTACCACTTCTACTTCTGTGAGTAGGTAATTTATTTAGGAAGAATTCTTCATACTGGCCCAGCACACATCAGATGGTAAGGTCTCTCGACCTTACCATGATCAAATTTTTGTTATATGTAATGTAGTTTTTCGTGAAAGTCCTTTGTGCTTGTAAGATATATGTTTTTTCAACTTTTCCGACTAAGAACAGCAAGAATTGACCATTTTTTTTCAACAGACAGACAAGGTTTTTTTCTATATTTTTTTCCATCATGTGTGTACAAAACTTTTTCAGCCTTTAGATAAGAGAAATATTGGGCGGCGTTCATCCTCGAAGAAGGCCTATCCAGAGACGCGGTTACATGGACCGAGACACACGCCAACCCGAGACTGAACTACTCCACCTTCTTCATCCGACTGTCCGAGTACTACAGCCACTCAACAGTCATAACTAAGCTGTTGTCCAAGCTCTACGGACAATGGCAGAAGAGGGCACACGTTTACGTAGATCCACCTGTTTACTTAATCAGTAATGATTGTTTCAGTCGAATTAGAACGTACACATGACCCAGAATCAGCCACGCCTTATATTGACCAAATCTACAGTGACGTTATACAATTAGCTCATGGTGAGCTTGGTTATGTCTACAAAGCAAAACATCGGACGAATGTACGCGGTTAAAAAATTCATAGAGGCCAAACCAGGAAGGAATAAAATTAGGGAGGTGCAGATCAATGAAAAGGTGGGCAACCACCATTGTTGCACACATTATTTCGGTGCCTAGAAGGAAATGAGGGATATTTACATGTTCCTTCAATTCTTTCAAATAAGCTTACATGTCTTTCCATAGGACAATTTTTATATTTTACGTATTTCAAATTTTTAAGTATTTCAAATTCTTATGTATTATTTCAAATATAAATTTTACGTTTTTACCCTGTAGAAAATTTACAACGTGGCAACATTGTGCGTATATATCAAATTAAAATTATTACGCATCTGCGCGGGAGTGCTTTCTGAAATTTTAATAAATGATGTCGTTTTGGATTATTTTTATTTTTCTATGGAATAATAGTATACAGGGTGAGGCAGATAAAGGGCCTATTAGAAATATTTCGAGAACTAAAGGCGACAGACTCATGAAAATTGGCATGAAGGGGTTTTGAAGAGGGGTCTATTTAATGAAGATATTTTCATCTATTTGCTACTTCCGGTTATACCGGAAGTAAACTTTATAAACTCCAATTAACATAAACAAAATGCGCTAATGTCACTGTCACTAAATTGAATGATAAACGTCAAAATTTTTAGTAAACAAGATATAAACGTACAAAATATACTGACATTGTTACAGTTAAAATTCCTTTAAAAATTCTTCGAAGTTAATTATTGGTATAAATTACAATAATTATTGTATTAAATAAACAAGTTTAGGTAATTTTATTTGCAGTTTATATACGATTAATATTAAAAGTGGCATGCGCCACTTGAATCTAACTTCAGCCCGTGAGTAATGACCCGTTAGTAACTTCAGCCCGTGAGTAATGAATTATTACTCACGGGTGCAGTAATGGGTGCTATTATCTATGAAAAAATAGCGAATAATGAGCATTTTATTAAACGGTCGTAGAAAAATACTATTATTCCATAGAAAAATAAGAATAATCCAAAACGACATCATTTATTAAAATTTCAGAAAGCACTCCCGCGCAGATGCGTAATAATTTTAATTTGATATACACGCACAATGTTGCCACGTTGTAAATTTTCTACAGGTTAAAAACGTAAAATTTATATTTGAAATAATACATAAGAATTTGAAATACGTAAATGAAACTTGACTGTAGTATGCATCAAAAATTAATTTCTCACATCTGTCCATTGAGAAGGTGACACTAGTATGTAAACATAATAATTGCTGTTAAATATGAAAAATTAACCCCAACGAAAAGTGAAATTGAAAAACTGAAAAAGAATATTCTTTGTCGAAAAACAAATGATTCGCATGCAAATGTAAATGACACTTATTCAGACTGGGTATATAAGACGAGTAATATTATTATACTTGTTTATATGGGAACACAATAAACATCAATAAATTATTTAACAAAAATCAGCCGCATTGTTCAATTCTTATTTTTTAAAAATTTGCGAACTAAATCCCAGCAAGTAATTGTATATCTGAGAGACTCTTAATGCGGTGAATGGAGTTATTATATCTAACATAAATATTACCGTATTTCGACCACACATCTTTTTTTGAAAATGTTTCAATACACTTTTTAAAAAGACATAACCTTGTTTTAGTAAGGTCTTCCTGAATGTAAATACCTGTTGCCCTCAGCAGTTTTCTGTTCATTAAAATTTTTTCTCTAACAGCAGTTGTAGTTCTCAACAAAACAGCTGGGGACCTAGGGTTTTCTCGATCATTGTTTTTATTTAACACACGATAACATTTTTTCAAATCACCAACACCAATGTTTTTCAATTTCATATCTAGTCCAGAAAGCCACTGCGCATCCGCTAGGAAAAATATTCTAATTCGGATTTTTTGCACAATCTTACTCAAAAAGGACTCCTTTTAACAAATTTGCATGTTGCCAGGACCAAAAGGTGGTCAAAAATGTTTTAAACGTTTTTTTTTTGTTTTTTTCCTAAAATTATTTTTTTTGCATGGAAAAAAGTTTTTTTAGGTTTTTTGGATCATTCCAAACAGAAAAGCTCTTTAGTGACTTTTCTCTAAAAATGACAGTTTTTGACATATAAGCGATTAAAAATTGAAAAATTGCGAAATCGGCCATTTTTAACCCTCAAAAACTAGGTGAAAAACTGAAAATTTGAATGTTGCCAAGGTAGGTAGATATTCTTTAAACATCGATTGATGAAACCCCGAAGAGTTTTTTGCAATACAATACTGCCGTACAACGGAAAAACACCGTATGTTACCATTTTTCCAAAAATGAGTTTTTGGCACTTTCAGGTAAAAACGACCGTTGTCTTCTCATTATTTTCAAAAAAACAACATTTTTTCAGAAAAATTTACAAAAAAAACTTGAATGAAATTTGCGGAATTGTACGCATTGACGAAAAACGGGTAAATTACATCGCATAAACACCGTAAGTAATAAAATATACCTCATTTGCCAAGTTTTTATAAAATTTACTAGATAGAAATGCCGTATGTTTAAAGGAATTCATAACATGCGTTGTTTATGCCTAGTAAAGGTCAATTAATATTAGGCCCGCCCAATTTTGTCACCGTACGTTATTACTTACGGCGTTTTTGCCTAGTAACTAATGTGTGAAATAATCGATCCCGCGCATTTTCGCTGACGTATGTCTCAACATAAGGTAATAAGGTGTTCTTGCTCAGTAATCTTTCATTTGTTATCCGTGGCGTTTGAAACGTGAAACAACAAGACGTGAGATTCTTTGTTTTTATGTATTCTGTTGAAGTTTAATATCATTTATTAGTTGGATTTCTAGTGTTTTTTTCTTGAATCGCGATGGAGTCGAGGGGTAAACGCATGGTTCTTCAGGTTTTGAATGACGTCCAGAATGACTCAAGAAAGATTTTGAACACCAGCATAGAAAAAGATTCCTCTCTAATAATACTTAATGAAAATAATGTTTCTGTTAGTGATATTATTTTATTTGACGAAAACATGCAACCGCTTATAACACAAAGTTTCATTGAAGAAAATTCCATGGATATAAGTTCAACAGAATTGTGTCAAATATTGCATGCTGAAGAAGCTTCGCCAAAGAATAATATAGGTAATGAATGAATGAGTTATTAATTATTATTTTCTACTAACATTAATAAATACTAATAATGAAAATACCAATTTTTTTTAAGTAACTTAAATTTTATTTTTTTATATTCCAGAGCTTACAGAACATCAAAATAAGCTTAATAGTTATTTATGATATAAGTGTTAGAAGTACACGTTTAAGGCACGCCTGTGAAAGTTTGCAGAATGAGCGATAGCGAGTTCTGCAATTCACATGAGTGCCTTAAAAATGTACTTTTTAACACGCATATCATACAATATTTTTTCTACAAACGTAATTACAGGACAATATCTACAAAAACTTTTACTTGAACTTGACTGACATTCCATTTTTATATTTTTTGACATTACATCAAAATTGCCTATACGGTCAATACGAACTGCAGTGCCTTAAAATTTTTAAAGCACTAGTGCCTTAAAGTAGCATTTTTAACGCTCGTATGGAGTGCTAAAAATTGCATTTTTAACACGGTTGTAGAAAAATTATTTTATTTGCTTTAGAGTTTGACTTTCAAAATCTTAAAGACAAGTTATAAAGGAATACCTATCATTCTATTTAATATTATGGATTAATAAAAAATCTAATCTGAGATTAATCATTTTTCAACTTATTTCTTACATTTCAGGATTTGCAGTTCAAAATCCCATTGCCGATGTACAGGATAAGATTGGAAAAGGTGTGTGGTTACAACTTTATATTTTAGTTTTGGTATTTTTTAACTAACCAACAAAACTATCACAAACTAAACTAAACTCTATTTTAGATAATATTATAATAGAAAACGGAAATCCCAGTCAAGAAAACGAGTCAGCCGGTAGGCCATCAAATGAGATTAAAGAAGGTATTTTTGCATTTCCTACATTTTGAACAACTACCTTTAGAAACCTTTCCGTGTTTTAGATTATATGATAGAAGATAAAAGTCCTTATCAAGAAAACAACAAGTCAGACGAAATCAACATGCCAAAGAAAATTAGCGAAGGTATTTTTGTATTTTCTACAACTAAAAAATAATAAGTTAACAAATTTTTTTTTAGAAAATCTGATGGAACTGGATACAGCATTCACCAAAAAAGGCGAATTAAGAAAAAGAAAGAAGTACTTATTATCAAAAAAGCAGAGAACAAGTTTTTTGTGTCAAAAGAGAATAAAAAGTCACGAGGTAAAGCCTGCTTGTAATTGCCAAAAAAAATGTGGAGAACAATTTAGGGAAGAATGGCGCTTTGAAATTAATAAGAAATATTGGAGCAAAACATTTTTGGAGCAAAAGCAATTCCTTAGTCATTTTGTTGAGACGTCCAACATTAAAATCAGACGCTTGAACGTAGATACTTCCAAGAAAAACTCATCAAAATGTTATTATCTTAAAAAAGAAGATGGAGTACGTGCCAAAGTTTGTAAGTTCTTGTTTTTAACGACTTTAGGATATTCAGGTAACAATGATTCCATATTGAGAAATATAACCAGCCCGCCTAAGGATAGACGTGGCTCCTATCGAAGGAAGAAAATTGACCGGGAAACAATTAAGAATCATATCAATAAATTCTCTCCATGCGTTTCGCATTACAGACGAGAGCATGCACCCCATAAATTATATCTGCCAAGTGATATTACCATAGTTAACATGTACTCTGATTTTCAAGAATGTCATCCTGAATTGAAAATTTCTTACGAGTTATATAGAAGCGTTGTCAAAGACATGAACATCTCCTTCGTCAAGTTAGGGCATGAAGAATGCGAAAAATGTGAGGCGTTTTTGTTACACGATAAAGGTCATACCAAAGTTAATGCCAACCAAAATACTGAATGTATTAATTGCTGCCAGTGGTTGCAACACATTAAAAAGGCAGGATTATCCAGAGAAGAATACAAAGCTGACAAAAAGAAAATTAACGAAGATACTTTGTATTATTCGACGGATATGAAAAAAGTAATTATGATACCAAGAATCAATATGTTCAAGCAAGTAGTTTTTACTCCTAGAATTATAGCTTTTAATCAATCATTTGTACCTTTGGGTTCCTTTTCACAAACAAATAAGGCTGTAGCTATTATATGGCATGAAGCCATATCGGGCCGAAAAAAGGAGGACATAATTAGTACCTACTATGCTTTTCTGACCGGTTTTGCCAGGGATAAAAAAAACATATGCTTATGGGCTGATAATTGCAGTGGCCAGAACAAGAATTGGTCTCTTTTAAGCTTCTTAATCTATGTAATTAATTCTGATCATGTTGCGGCAGAAAAAATTACAATAAAATATTTCGAAACGGGACATACCTTTATGTCGGCTGATAGTTTCCATCATTTGGTCGAAAAAGGTATGAAAGAAAATCCAAAAATTTATGATTTTCAAGACTTTGCGCATGTTGTTCAAAACAGTTGCACAAAAAACAACATAACAAAAGAAATGCATTTTTCAGATTTTAAGAATTGGCCCAGCCTTACCACAAACTATCAAGTACAAAAGTTAAATAAAAATCGCCCATTTTTAAAGAACATTGTCCTTTTGGAAGCAAGGAGAGGCTTTTTTATTTTATAAGACTTCTTTCGAGGAGAAGGACTATCAGGAATTAAACTTACTCTCAAAAAAGAAGATGGTATTCAAAGAACCTGAGAGTCATAAAAGCGATCGCGGTATATCTTCTGAGAGAAAAACAAAATTCTCAGTAACCTGTCCTCCATAATTCCAAAACATAAATTGTTATTTTGGCAAAACCTACATGAAAGCAATGCATCAAATCTTATTAGTACCATTGAAGATGATTAAATAACTATAGAGTATTTATTGTATAATTTTTATTAAATTTTGTTTATTTGTTCAGTTAGCTAGCTTATTGAATATTTGTTAATGTATCCACTACCTTTAGTAACTTTATTGTCCAATTTGTCATTATTCATAATAATAATGGAAATAATAAAAATTCTTGCAGAAAACGTACTCGTTATTTTAACCGATTATAAATTATATAGCTATCCTAAACAAAAATACCGTATGTTATCAAGTTTTATAACTTGCGGTGTTCATGCCTAATATTTTGGAACTTTTCTTTTGAATGGCTTAACCGTAAGTGATAATTTATGACATACGGTCTTTATGCTTAGGAATAAAACATATCGTCACTAATAAGATTTAACGTATGTACCAAAAATAGGCAATTTTTTGGAGAATTACTTTTTATTGATGTGTAAATCCAGCATTAGTTAAGTTATAACATATATCACTAATCCTTCACGCTCAAATTTCGCGAAAAGAAATACTTTCATTAGAAATATCAGGGTTTTTGTCCATTAAATTTTTAACCGCCATTTTCTCCAGAAGTAAAAATTCTAACATACGGTGTTTTTCCGTTGTACGGCAGAATATTCAAAACTCCTTTGCTTTTTAATTGCTAATCAAGCGTGCGCGACACTATTTTCCACCGACAGTATGGTGCAAATGAAAGGAATAAATTCGTTATTTCGTAAACCGGCAACTTTAAGGGAAAATCCCGAAAACGGTCGATTTTTATTTTTAAGTTGTGATATTGTGGCATATGGCATACTAGTGACGTCATCCATCTGGACGTGATGACGTAATCGATGATTATTTTAAATGAGAATAGGGGTCGTGTGCTAGCTCATTTGAAAGGTTATTCAATTCTCTATTTAGTAATATAAACACTTACATAATTATTTATACAGGGTGTCCAAAAAATTTTTATTAAATTAAATTATTTGACAAAAAACGAAGTAGAAGGACACACTGTATAAATAATTATGTAAATGTTTACATTATTGAATAGAGAATTGAAGAACATTTCAAATAAGCTACCACACGATCCCTATTCTCATTTAAAAAAATCATCGATTACGTCATCACGCCCAGACGGATGACGTCACTAGTATACCATATATGCCACAATATCATAACTTAAAAATAAAAATCGACCTGTTTCGGGATTTTTCATTAAAGTCGCCGGTTTACGAAATAACGAATTTATTCCTTTCATTTGCACCATACTGTCGGTGGAAAATAGTGTCGCGCACGCTTGATTAGCAATTAAAAAACAAAGGAGTTTTGAATATTGTAGTGCAAAAAACTCTTCGGGATTTCATCAATCGATGTTTAAAGAATATCTACCTACCTTGGCAACATTCAAATTTTCAGTTTTTCACCTAGTTTTTGAGGGTTAAAAATGGCCGATTTCGCAATTTTTCAATTTTTAATCGCTTATATGTCAAAAACTGTCATTTTTAGAGAAAAGTCACTAAAGACCTTTTCTGTTTGGAATGATCCAAAAAACCTAAAAAAACTTTTTTCCATGCAAAAAAAATTTTAGGAAAAAAACAAAAAAAAAACGTTTAAAAAATTTTTGACCACCTTTTGGTCCTGGCAACATACAAATTTGTTAAAAGGAGTCCTTTTTGAGTAAGATTGTGCAAAAAATCCGAATTAGAATATTTTTCCTAGCGGATGCGCAGTGGCTTTCTGGACTAATCATTATTAAGCACGTGTAAAATAACTTCATTGATATTCTCGTTTGAATTTTGGGTGAGTCCAAAGAATCTTAAGTTTTTGTTTCTACCTTGTTGCTCCAAGTACGGTATTAACCTAGAAATAAAAGTAAGTAAAATAAAACGTAAAACCTACAGAATAGAACTAAATTAAAATATAAATGGTGCAAATTCCACAACCAGCGTGGAGGCTTGAGACTGCAAGTGCCTGTAACTAAACAAAACAGAAAACACAATGTAAATGGTTGGAATAATTTCCAACCGCAAAAATAAGGGCTAAGGCCACTTTCAACCTCTTGCAATTTACCAAAAGGTTGCAGGAACTAGGTGAGTTCAGGGCTCTAAGCCTAAACTCCGAAGGCACGAGAAAGGAGCAACAATAAAACAATTTTTCTGGTCGAGTATTCCTCATACCAGAAGGTCTGATCACTAGAAGCTCTGACTCGGTAAGATGCCGTCTGAAAATTTACACGTGCTTTTATCCAATTCCGAACAAAGGGCCTAACGGTTGACCTGCCCGAACAATGCCGGAATTGGATTTCTTCACGGGCCAATCCGACGGCTCTGTGAGCTCTAGTGCAGCATCCGCGCAGATCGGGGCTCGTGATTGGTCAGAATCTGAGATGAGAATGACCCGATCTGGCGACATCCGTCCCCTCTGGAGACCTTCTGGTTATGGTTATTTATTAAAGTAAAAAAAAATACAATTTCGAAAGTAGAAAAGACGTTTTATAAGTTTACAATAAGAGCTTTTTCGTTCTTGGCTTGGAAGAGGTGGAGATCATCTCCTTTATTGGCCAAGTCAAGGCGAAAAAGTAAAAGCAGTTTTAAAATTTTGTGATTCTTCATTCGGCGTCGTCTTCGGCGTTTGCCTCTTCGCGTGGAGGCGGTGCTGGGCGTATGTCATCAACATGGATCAGTCGGTCGTCATCTTGGTCCCTGTGGACTTCATAGGTGTGGTCGCCGGCTGCTCGGATAATTGTGTGTGGTCCTGTCAGGGTTTCACCGAAGTTCCCTTTGACGTGGTTACTGATGAGGACTTGTTCGCCTGGAACGTTTGGTGGAGGATGTCTGGCCTCCGGGTTGTTGGGGAACAGGTTCCGGGCGTAGACGGTCTTCTTCTGGACGGCCTGCTGGATTCTCTGTTCCCTTGTTTCTTGTCGTCTTGCGGTGGCTTCTTATTCCTTTGAACGTCTCGGACGGTACCCAGGGAGGAGTTCTGCTGGGGTCTGTCCTGTTGCGGCGTTTGATCGGGTTCTGAGTGTAAATACAATGTCGCCGATGTAGGTGTCCCAGCGTGGATCCTCGGGTGGTGTCACTCCGGCCCGTAGTCCTTTCTTCAGCTCCTGGACTCTGCGCTCGGCGGGATTTGCTCTCTGGTGGTAGATGGGGGCTTTTCACCTTCAATGTTGTAGCGTCGAAGGAACCTCTCCCACATGTCGGTTCGGAACTGGACGCCGTTGTCGGTGATGATGGTTTTCGTTGCAAATCCCATCTGTTGCAAATCTCGTCTTGTAGGAAGCTTATGCAGGTCCTCAGTGGTCGCCCCCGTTGGAGTTTCCCTGGTCCTCTTGCTGGTTGGAGTGTCCCTTGGGTTTATGACGGTTTGATTGGCGGCTTTGGCTCGGTTACGTCTATCATCTCTGAAGTTCGAGGGGTCTCTGGGCTGACGAGTTCTCGGTTTGTTTTTGATGGTTGGATGTGTACCTCAAGTCTTTCTCGAGCTCCTCGGCAGCCCGTCGGAGTTCCTCCTCGGTCTTTGGCGTGTTGAGACGCATGTGAGTCCGGAGATCCGACTTCAGTTGGTCCACTATGATGCGGCTTCTTTCTTCGGTGCGGCATCTTCTTTCTCAAAGAGGGCCATCTTGGATGTGATGAACTCGGCTGCGGATTCCCTCTTCTGCCATTGCCCGTAGAGCTTGGACAACAGCTTAGTTATGACTGTTGAGTGGCTGTAGTACTCAGACAGTCGGATGAAGAAGGTGGAGTAGTTCAGTCTCGGGTTGGCGTGTGCCTATGACAGGAGTCACTCCACCCATGTAACTCCACTCCATGTAACCGCGTCTCTGGATAGGCCTTCTTCGAGGACGAACGCCGCCCAATATTTCTCTTATGTAAAGGCTGAAAAAGTTTTGTACACACATGATGGAAAAAAATATAGAAAAAAACCTTGTCTGTCTGTTGAAAAAAGATGGTCAATTCTTGCTGTTCTTAGTCGGAAAAGTTGAAAAAACATAGATCTTACAAGCACAAAGGACTTTCACGAAAAACTACATTACATATAACAAAAATTTGATCATGGTAAGGTCGAGAGACCTTACCATCTGATGTGTGCTGGGCCAGTATGAAGAATTCTTCCTAAATAAATTACCTACTCACAGAAGTAGAAGTGGTAGAACTTTCAATTAATTTTTTATTAAATAGTCAAAAATGCATACTTTATTAGTACGTTATAAATACGACAATATCGCAATAAATCGCAATAAATACGGCAATATCGTTATAAATACGACGATATGACAATAACACAAATTAATAACCAAAAGTTTTATTTCATAAAAAATATCTTACCTTGTTCCTTTTTTTGAATCGGCATAATCTCCAACAAAACTCGCTACAACCACACTATACAGTTGACTAAGAAGATACTGAACTAACTCAAGCAAGCATATAGATTCAACCCGACCGGAGAGACTTGTTCACCCTTTATAAATTACGTTCGGGTGTAACAATTCATTGGAGCGAGGTGTTTTAACCCGTGCCTATGACAGGAGTCACTCCACCCCGCTCCAAGCCTTCCCTCCCCCCCCATAGCACGCTGATGCGCGATGGGGGCACAACTATCAGCCAAATGCTCTTCACATGGGAACCCTGGGTAATAAGATGGTGGTGTCCTAATCGGTTTGAATTTAGGCCAGTGTGAAGCGCTCTATGCCTGTGACTACTTGTGATTTGTCCGCGGTACTGAGACATGCTTGCTTGGGCCCCAGGCCTCTGAACCGACTTCATTTCGGTTCAGAGGCCTGGTGCTCAAGAGTTGGGCCTAGGTGTTTGCCCGTGTTTTTGTGTTGTGTGTCTACGTTGTGTTGTATTTTCTGTGCTTCGTGAGGCCCACACAGTGCTATTACTTCGTTGTGTAGAGCCACTGTTACGGATAGGGGGAATAAGCTAGGCAAAAGTCTGGGTCTCTAGCTTATTCCATACAAGGAGCTACTCAATTCACCCCCGGCCTATCCGTATCCTCGTCCATTTCCAAGTTATGGGCGGCTTCGCAGGTCATCTACTTCGCCTCAGCCCTCCAGGGCTAAGGCAATGGGAATTTGCACTATCGGCCTTAATAAAGGCCAGTGCAGGGACTTTCTTACATTAAACACCTAAAAATAAGAATACGCTGCTTCTAGAGACCTTGGCTGGTTCTGAAAAGAACCAAGCCAAAGCAATTTCTTATCGTGAGTAATAGCCATCATTACATGCTCGTTGAATAATATACTAGTATATTATAAATATCATAACCTGAGAAATTAATTTTTGATGCATACTACAGTCAAGTTTCATTTTTATTTCGTTTTAAATTAAATACTAGTAATTATTTGCAAAAGTTCAATTTTATAGACGTACGGATCAAGGCATATATTTTTTTTTGTTGCTCTCGTTGTTCTTACATTACTTTTTTGTAGCAATTAGTAGATAGCGCAATTACCTAGGTAAGTAGTTTATAATGTTTTATTTTCACCTTAAAGGAATGTGTGACCAAAATATATTAAATAAAATAAATCTTTGGGATAAAATTACACTGGCTCGAAATTAGGTTGCATATTCCTAATAATTATATTGAACCTTGAGAACGATAATTTTTATTTGGTTTATATGTACAGTAGAGCGTCGATTATTCGAACTAATTGGGGGACAAAGGTGTTAGGAAAATCGATTTTTTCGGATAATCGAACTGTATTGATATAGCAATATTATTTATCCATATTCGAATGAAAGCCTTATTTACATATCTTTAGTGACAAATACGATAGAAATTAAACAAAAAAGTGCTGTATTTGCAGCAAAATGAAGATTTTTAAGCATTAAAACATTTCATAGAAAGGACAATACGCTTTCGTTTAGGCATTTTTAATCGAGTTTTACACAAGTTGGGAGTTCGGATAAGCGGTCGTTCGGTTGATCGACGTTCGGATAATCGACGTTCTACTGTATTTAACTATAATTCCATAGCAATATTTTTCAGGTTTTATTACATAAATGAAGTAATGTGCTTTTGCAATCATGATATGTTATAGTGTGCATACAAACATAACTACTATTTACTGTATAATATCATTGGTTGTATATTTCCTTAGATTTTTTTTCTTTTCAGTTTTTACTGCATTCATTGTGATAAATGTACATTGTAGTCCATGATTTAATATAGGTACATAATTATAATCACCAAATTGTTATAAAATTGCCGTTTCTTAACTTAGGGTTTTTTTTATGTATATTTGCTTATTTCGCCACTGCATTAAAACATGTATTTTTTTCCCATCAGAAATTACCTTATAAAATACATTCAAAATTTTTATTTTCTATTTAATGACGGATTGATTGCTAACATGACTTATGTTTGAATCTTTTTCGATTACAAAACTAATTATAATTAATATCCTTTCTTCCACTTATTTTATCCCTAATTTTTCTAGCCTCCATCACTTCCTCTTTCTTTTTTGTTTGTTTTGTTTCAAATTAGTTATAATTTACTACGTTACAGATGATATTTAACGTAGGACACGTTAATGTTCGTTCACTTGTACCTCATTTTCATGAATTTAAAAATTTGGTTGTTAATGCTGATTGTGATATTGTGGGCGTCACTGAGACATGGTTACACGATGGAATTAATGATATAATGGTAAGTATTGATGGCTATTCTTTTGATCGACAAGACAGACCAGCAAGAGCTGGTGGGGTGGGGATGTATATTAAAAATAACTATAAATTCGAAATTATTTTATCAGAATATAATGAGTTGTTTGAATACATATGGATAACGTTTTATATTGGGAAAGTTTTGTATGCAATTGGTACCATATACAGGAAACCTAAAACTAATTGTTCGTTATTTTTAGAACACTGCGAAGACATGTTTTCTTCAATTTTTTCAAATTATGATAATATTATATGTGTTGGTGATTTTAACATTAATCTTCTTGACCTAGAAGATAATCATACTGTGAAATTTTATGATATTTTGGATACTTTTGATTTAAAACAACTCATTAAAGAACCAACAAGAGGCATCTCCTTATTAGATCTTATTATCACAAATATTGATATTAAAAAATGTAATGAATATGTCGATATAGACATGATTGCGGATCATGCGGCAGTTTTTTGTAAATTTAATGTCGAAGGTACTGAATCTCGTATTAAAAAAAGGGTTAACTATCGAGATATTAAAAATATTAATTATAATAATTTTTTGAATGATCTTCAGTTAATGCCGTGGCATACTATATTTCGAACAGATGATATTGAGCTTAAAGTATCGCATTTACAAACTTATATTCTGTCAGTTAGTAAATCCATACTCTCCGTGGATTACTGGTAATATTAAACATTTGCAAAAGTTACGTGACAATGCATTAAATAGATTTAGAAGAACACAATCACCGGAACATTGGTTGTACTACAAACAATTTTGAAATTATACAACTACTGCTATTAAAGCGGAAAAAAGGGCTTACCTTAATATGAACTTTCAGAATTCGAATTCAAAGGAAAAATGAGCCGAATTAAAAAAACTTTATATATACAAACAGAAACAAAATGAATTACCTAGGCATTTAAAATCAGTAGAGGATATAAATAATTTTTTTAGGATATCATTTTTTCGTTAAAATCTAAAGCTTTTGGCAATGACCACTTAAATATTATAATTGTTCAGTTGTGCTGTCCTGTGATTATTCCTATTCTAACTCACATAATAAACGTTTGCATTGAAAAAAGTTAGTTTCCTTTAGACTGGAAATTTGCAAAGTTATACCTTTGCCGAAAATCACCTCACCTAAAGAGTACAATGATCTTAGATCAATTAGTATTTTACCTACATTTTCAAAAATTTTTGAACGAGTTATGGAAAGTCAGATTAGAGATTTTTTAAGCACTAATAAAATTTTGCCAGAAAACCAATCGGGTTTTAGACGTAATCATGGGTGTGCAACTGCACTTGTTGATGTTGTTGATGATGTTATTATATCTTTAGATTTGAACAAGGTTACTCTTCTTGTTCTTTTAGACTTTACTAAAGCCTTTGACTTAATTAATCATGATATATTATTAGCAATATTACAGTTTTATAAATTTAGTGTCAGTTCCAGGAATCTTCTAGCCTCTTACTTACATAAGCGTAAACAAATTGTTCAGATTGATGAAATGACTTCCTCGTCTAGTGAAATAAAGTCAGGTGTACCTCAGGGAAGTATTTTGGGTCCATTATTATTTAGTTTGTATACATCAACATTTCCTAAATGTCTTAACTACTGCAACTATCACTTATACGCGGATGATACGCAAATGTATTTGTCATTTGAACATTCAAATGTATTAGAAGCTGTTGAACGCCTAAAAACTGATTTGTTCAATATTTACAAAACGGCTACTGACCATGCACTTAAAATTAACCCATCAAAATCTGTAGCATTATTGTTTTGCAATGAAAATATACGCGAATCCATTTTGGCTAACGTTTCACTTGAAATCAATGGTACAAATATTCCTATAAATTCTAAAAATTTAGGCCTTTTATTGGATTCGAGACTAAGGTTTAAAGAACATATATCTCTTAAATTGAAGGCAGCTTATGCAACTTTAAAAATGATTTATGCACAAAGACATTGTTCACAGGACGTCAAAAAGCTTTTATGCGATTCATTAGTTTTATCACACTTTAATCACTGCGACGTTGTATATGGACCGTGTTTAGTCAGTACTGATTCACGAAGGGTTCAAAAACTGCAAAACTCGTGTGTGCGTCTGATTTGCGGTATTAGAAAATTTGGCAGGATCTCGAGTAAATTCAAACAATTAAACTGGTTAAATATTTACAACAGACGGCAATTACATTTTAGTTGTTTATGTCATAAGATATATTTAAAAAAAATCCCACCCTATTTACACAACAGGTTAACCTTCAGAACGGATATACACAATTTAAATATCAGACGCAATACTATTCTTCGTGTTCCTAGACATAAAAAGGTATTATTTCAGAGAGGTTTTTCCTACGGTGTCGCAATTTGCATTAACAACTTATTTAAATTAGATTCAGGTTTATTAACTACATCAGTTTCATCATTTAAAAATCGATATAAGAAGCATCTGTTAAATTTACAAAATATATGAACAACTTTGCGTAAAGTTTTAAACGAACTACTCTCCTTTCCTTTGTCCCTTCGTTCTTTGTTCCTTTCTTCCTTCTACCTTTCCACAATTCCTAATATCTTTTTAATTATCGTTTTAATAATTATTATATTTATTGTTAGCTATGCTCTCGTTTCACTAAATACGTGTTTTAATATGGTAGGCACTGGTGGAAGAACAGAAGTGGACTGGGTAACTGGTCCACGACTGAACCAGTTGTAGCCTTTTATCCACTAACTCAATGTATGTAATTTATTGTAAGCATGTACTATGTTATTGTGGATAATAAATGTATTATTATTATTATACTATTTTAATTCTACTTTAATTCTACCCTTTACCATTACCATTACCTTATATTATTCATTATTTTACTTCTACTTTATTTTACAGGTTTATATATTTAGTAAATACTGTTGTGTTCTTAGTAACACACACGTTACTCTATTTTACCATAACATATACATCGAAACTTAACTCGGTTTTATTTTCTAGATTCTAGAGTCTCCGACTTCTATACTATTTTATTCTATATTTTTGATCCTATTTTTATTCTCTATTTCTAGGTTTATATTATCGTTCTATATACTTATATTTACATATCCATATACGCACAAACTTTTACTGAACATTTTCCATCATTTTGCCAAAAATCCTAATTTTTTCCTTATTTAGCGACGTTGCCTCATGGAATAAGAACTGATCTGCTGAGCGATTCTATAAGATCAAAGCGAAACAATTACGTTCGATTTGTTCGGTTTGCAATTCTGTAAGCTCATTCGGGAAGAATCGGAGAAGCCAATCACGAATCCGATTACAAAGCTAAAGCGATACATTTTGGCTTGCGTTTCGTTTCGCTTTCGATAGTGATTGGTCGATCATTTTCACGTGGTATACAAGCGCAAGCGCCAAGCGGGTCTACTTCTTGTTGTTTGTACGTGGACGGATATCCATTGTTAATATTTGTGTGATATTTGTTTCTTAGTAGTTGTTTTAGAAAATTTAATTTACCGTCGATATGGAAAAGAGGCTCAAAACACATCCATCTCAATGGGCGATTTTTTTGGACTTCGCAGAGAAAAATCCCCAAATTCTCACTAAAAAATTTGATGGGGTAAATGGAAGAAAAAAATATCTAGAATTACGGGAGGAAATCACTAAGGTACTAGACAGTATGGGGTACCTAAACAAGTCAGTGGATAAATGGCAAAAGGTTAGTAGTTATTTAGTGGGTTTAAATGAAATTGTAAAAACTCAAAGTTTTCCCCACTTCAAAACTTTTTAACAATAGGAAATCTCTGATACTCACCTCATTATTTAATGCAAAGGAAAATATGTATCTAAGTTTAAATAGAATATTGCCAGTCATTATTTTATAGGGCTTTTCATTCACAGTCATTTGTTTCTAGCTTCTGTGGTATGTCCTATAATCCCTGTATATTAATATTATACACAGATTATACAACGTATCCATGCCTCAGAAGCCAATCAGTGAAAGTGCAGAAGCCAATCAGTGCAAGTCAATAAGTGTTTAAAATGAGATACTAAGATGTTTCTGACAATGTTGCAGAAATATAAGTAGTTATTAAAAACAAATAAAACATTCATAAATATAAACAAGGAAATAATAATAATATTATATATAATAATAATATTATAATATAATATATAATTATTATTATAATATAATAATTAGACTTAGGCAAATATGCAAATTGCATAAAAAATGCAAAATGTAAAATTTTGCATATGTTTATAAAAGTGAGCATAAAGTGCATATAATTTGAAAATTTGGCGTTAACTATATATCTTTATATTCAAACTTAGAGATAGCATGAAAATGCCAATATTTAATTTTGTTTGATAATCACTTGGTATTCAAATTCTTGGTATAGTAACTAATAAAAGACAGCGGCTTATAGTTTTGTCACGTTTTGTTCTGGAATTAAGGGTTTGTGTTTGCCAGTTTGTCTCTAGGTAAAAATTTTTATTTTGACGGTCAATTTCACTAGGTTTCACTTGGTTGTAAAATTGGAGGCGTAAACAACGTGTATATAATTGTGAATAATGTGCCTTGAAAATACCGAAAATAAGCAATGTTTCAACTTGGATAAAACCTTACAAAGATATGGATATGGATGAAGATTATTGCTCATGTTGTGGCAAAACCGTAAGTACATACGTATTATTTTTTATTTTATTTTAAAAATTTACACGGTAGTACAAACAAAGATTTTAAAATTGGAGATTATGTTTAAGAAAAGTACCGACACAAGGCTAGTTCGCAATAAATCGATGCATTTTTTCTTTTTTCAAGTATTTTTTAAACTCCTTGCGATAAAAAATAGGATATCTATTTAAAATTCAAATCATTCAATAGTCTACTGAAAGGTCGCTAACATTTTTTTTCTAACACATAGTTTGCTTTAATTTTGCTAAAAACAAAAACATATCATATATTTTACTTAATTAAGTGCTTTTAATTTATGCTCACAGTATTTTTCTTTAAATGTAAACAGAAAAGATCAAGAGCCTCTTGTAAATATTTGGGGGTTCTTCCTTCTTGCACAGTCATTTCTTGACATTTTCAAGATTACTACATCGATTTTTATTTGATTTAATTTAAATATTTTAATTGTTATGCAAAAACGGTTCATTTTTAGTTTATTTCTACAATCTTAGATTTTAAAAATGGGTACAAATATAGAATATTTATGTTCTTTTTTAGATTTCATCTGGAAAAAAATTCAAATAGATCAGCATGTCAGAACCGCGAAACATTTAGCTAAAAAAGTACAAATGACATCCGGTGAAAAATATCAACCTTCAGTGTCCAAGTGCTTTCAGTCAAGTTCCAAAAAACAAACCGAACAAGAAACTTTTAACGAAGACTTGTGTCGTGCATTAGTATCTTCTAATATAGCTTGCTAAGCAAGCTTTCAAAATTATCTAATGAAAACTTTAGTACTTTTTTAAAAAAATATTGCAAACAAAATATTCTCAGTAAACGAATTCTAAAGAGAAATAATGTCAATTTGTTATACTCCTCAGTTATCCACAACATAAAAGCCGAAATAGGTAATAATTACTTTTACATATGTGTGGACGAGACCACCAACTCTTCAGGAAGATACATTGTGCACTTATTGATTGGTGTACTTAGCGTTGAAACCTTTCCAAAAAAACCTAACAATATCACGGTTTCTACAAGAAGCATTAGCAAACTTATTTCTTCCTGCCGCTGTGCCTAATGATAAATTATTGCTTATTTTATCTGATGCCGCACCATATATGGTGAAAGCAGGACAAAATTTAAAAATATTTTATTCATACTTAATACATGTCACTTGTTTAGCGCTAGTAATAAACAGAGTTGCGGAGGAAGTAAGAAAAAAATTTCCACTAGTTTAATGGCGAGCGTCAAAATGGTATTCCTGAAATCACCTGCAAGAATACAATGTTACAGAGATATGCTTCCTGCTGTTCCACTGCCACCGCAGCCCATTTTAACACGTTGGGGAACATGGTTGGAAGCAGCTAATTTCTATGCTGATCATTTTGTTGATTTAAAAAAAATAATTAACCTTTTAACGGATGATAGTTGCCAATCTTTATTGTAAGCTAAAGAAGCCTTTCAAAATAACATCCTCCAATAGCAACTGTCATTCATAAAATCAAATTATAGTTTTGTCCAGAAAACTATAACTCAATTAGAATCCTCCAAATTATCATTGTTAGAGAGTACAGTTTTAATAAAAGAATTTGAGTCATTGTGTCAGAACGTTAAAGGTACTATTGGAAAGGAAATTTTTCAAAAATTTAAAGTAACCATGGAAAGAAATAGTCGCTACCAGGTTCTTTCTGAAGTGGTTCAAGTACTAGCTGGGACATTTTCCGAACCACTTGATTTAGAACCATCTCTATTATAGTAAATTTGAAAAATGCCCCAGTTACATCAGTTGATGTCGAAAGAAGTTTTTCTATTTACAACTATATGTATTCAGATAGAAGCCATAAGTCTTTATTAGAAAAATTTGAACATCATTTGATAATCTATTGTTACCACAATTCAAAATAATATTTATATATTAAAATAATTGTATACATTATGTATTTATAATACTGTAAGTATTTTTTTAAATAAAAAAATATTGTAAATATTTTTTATTACGTTAATATATGTTAATATATGTTAAATATATTTTCTAGATAAATATGCATATCTTTGCATAAAATACTGCATATTTATGCGCATATTTCATACTTTTTTATTTGCATATTTGCCTAAGTCTAATAATAATAATAATAATAACATTATATATAATAATAAGTGTTATATCTCTAAGTCATTTTTAGGGAGAATGTGACTTACACCCTTTGACTTCTGAGCCATCCATATGACAGAAGCTCGAAACAAATGACAATCAATGAAAAACCCTATTTCATCGATTGTCATTTGTTTCAAGCTTCTGTCATGTGTCTCATAATATTAATATATCTACGCCGTATGTCTTTGGTTTGAATCATTGGTATATACCAATATGACGTAGATATATTAATATTATGTGACACATGACAGGAGCTCGAAACAAGTGACTGTGAATGAAAAGCCCTATTAATGCTTGTTTTCCTCATAATCCAAAATGTTTTTTAGGCAGTGGCAGATTGTAAATCCAAGGTGAAGTCAAAGGCGGCGGACCTTAATAGAGGAGTCAGACAAACAGGGGGTGGAGGACCACTACCTCAACTAAATGAGAACGAGATGCGCCTAATCAACATTTTAGGGAGATCGTTTGGTCTGGGGTACAAACCAATAAAGAACTTGGCTTGGTAAGTTTTCTTTGTATTACTAATACCAATGGTGATAATAATACTATAATAATAATAATATATAACATATAATAATATATAACAATAATACCTTTATCTATAGCGTGTACAATAATAAGCAAATAGGCAAAGTTGCGAAGGAATGCTCCAACTTGCAAATTTAGGTACATATTTCGGAATTGACTTACAAGCCCAATACTTTTTCATGAAAAAATTGACAAACATTTTAGTTTGTTATTTAAAGTGTTACGGAAATGACCAAATGGTCACATTTGTTTCAGTCTGGAGATTTACTTTGTAATATTAGGTTTGTTCCAGCAGAATCTTGAACTGATTCAGGATCGTACTGAGCGTGCGCTCAGGTTTTTCTTATCTGGTCAGTTCATGCGGATCCTACCTACTAAGGAAACCATGTTTTGAAATGTATGATATCCGTTGTATGTATGTAGTTCCAGGAATATTATAATAATATTGTTGCTTCATAAATTCCAGTCAGTATGAAGATGGCCATGAATATGTTCTGGATATTTTGAAATTTTAACTGATTAAAGTTCATTATGTGTATCAGGTTTCCTAGACCTGGACAAATATTTTCCCAGTATTTCTTGCTTGCTAGTAAGTTATATTCAAATATTTATTAACATTTGAAGAGTCCTTTCTGTGTATAAGTGATCTGATAATATGGTATATTTATGTTGGTTAATGATAATGCAGGAAGATGTCCATGGTCTGTGATTAAAAACCATTTGCACATCATCAAAAATTTTTTTTATTATTTCAATACTAAAATTTTAGAATATTTACATATTAAAATCATCTACATATTATATCACCAATATGAATATCATATAATGTATAGTCTTACCAAGGCCATAGGTATTTTATAATGTTTTGATAGCAGAGACTGTAACTCTAGAATCAGTATTATATTTTGTTTCTTTAACTAAAATTACTTATTTTGTAATCTGATATTTATACGTTTTTAAAATGTATATAATGAGTACATAGATACCTATTTACATAATTTTGACTATTAGATTGCAACACAAAAATCTCAGTTGATGATACTAAAACATTTAATAAGGAAATATTACTAAGAGAAGCGATAAATTTCATTTTTAAATTAAATTGTGGCTTATTTTCCAATAAAAGAGTAAATTGTATAAGATGCCACAAAGAAACATCTTCAGAACAATATTATTATTTATAAAAATATTATTGTCCTCTATCTTGTAATTACACTGTTAATATTGTTTTAATATTTTAGGACCAAGAAATGAACATACCTCAATCTCAAGTGACTCCTGCCTTAGTTCAATGTAGAATCTCTCCACCCCCTCTTTTATATAACATTGACCGTAATTCAACTCCGGAAAGCATAATTGAAAGAGCCATCTCATCAGCCAAGCAAGAGAAGGAATCTACTCCTAAAAAAAGTCCATGGGGATGCAGTAGTGCCTTAGAGCAGAGCAGAGCTTCCACTTCAAAAGAAAACGACAAAGAAGCTTTCACAAATGCAACTCCGGAGAGTGTAGATAATCAAGCATCCACTCCCAAAAAAGGGAAATGGGGGGGGGGGCACCAGTGTCACCAAAACACAGAAGGTACCTTCAACAAATCTGACAGATATGCACAAGGAAACACTTCTTGTGTTAAATCAAATAAACTCAAATATTGAGAAAATGGTCAATTCACAAGAAATAATAGCCAATTCACAGGAAAGAATAGCCAACGCTCTTGAAATGTTAGTAAATAGGAATATCTAAGTTTAGATGTTATTTAGCAATAAAACTATGGGATATTAAGTTAGTTTTTTTTTCTTACAGTCCTTGGCCAAATTATTAGAAGCACTAGAATATTTTATAAAAAGTTTTACTTATGAGTTGATACTAAATAGGTTTTTTTTTATATGTACCAGACACAATGTATGTTGTTTGGTTGTCCATTTAATTGTCTACATTTTATCACAAATAAAACATCATTATTAATGAACAAATATGTATTTATTGACTCTTGAAAAAAAAAACAGAAATAAAGACAATTAATTGTTAATATTTTGTTGAACCACCTTTATCCGCTATTAGAGCTTCAATTCAGCACAGCATACTATCAGTAATTCACACCTGTAATAATAATATTCCTCTAATCAAAGTGGCTCAACAAAACATTAACATTTAATTGTCATTATTTGTTTTATTTCAAGAGTCGATAAATATGTTCATTAATAATTATGTTTGTAATAAAATGTAGACAATTAAAGGGACAACCAAAACAATTTATGTTTTATTACAAATAAAACATAATTATTAATGAACAAATCTATATTAATCTTATATGTCTTATGTCTTACATTAATATTATACACGGAATATACAACATATCGCACATCTAGATGAAGAGTAGCACAACTCAAAATATTCCAAAATGGAGTTATTGCGATTATCGAAATCTGCGTCGAAAACTACACGAGTGAAAAAGACACCTGTGTAAAAATCTCCATCAATAACATGTAGATGACGCTGTAAGTTAGTCTTTCTGAGTTGTTCCCAGTATACCGCCGCCAACAATAGTAACGCATAACTAGTTACGACAACGCCAGCTGTAGGAGAAGATATATCCACACGCACAAAGACTGGATTATTTTGGCTTATTTTTGTATTTGTGATTAATTGTATTATTAATTTTAAATTATTTTGAGTTACTTTGGTATTTGTGATTCAACCTGTTTTGTTTCTCGAACGTTCTTCAAATTATTTCCATTTACACGGTTGTTTTTTACAAAGGTGAGTATTTTTTTATAAAATAACTACAAATAGTCTGGTATTGGTGAAAATATTTTACATAGTTTGAGATATTTGGGTATTGCTGGTTAAATTTAAATCGGCTCTTATTTTAAAACAATAATATCTATTGTCTATTTTAATAAAGAAATATTTAGAGATGTTTGCAGTTTTGAAAATGACTTTTATCTACTATTTTTTCAATAAAAGGAAATGTCAATTTAGAAACATTTTTTGAGTTAATATAGTATTCTTGAATTTTAATAAATTCGTATGTTTTTTAATCAGATTTACTCAGATTTGAGTATCTGAAACTGTCTTTCGGTCCTTTTTTCCTAGACGAAAAGGGTCCTTTATTTGCTTTCTTCTATATTCGTCGTCTCTTGTGCTTATATATTGTAAAAACTGGAGATATAGGATGCAGCCAGAAAGCAGTTTCTTAACGAAAAGTCTCGGATTTAAAATATTGTTTATTATTTTTATTTCAATTATTTTAATTGTTTAAAAGTAGTAAACTTTGTATCTAGGGCTTTTCGTTCCCTCGTTTTACGAGAGATGTCGTTGGATTGCGTCTCAAAAGGTGTAATCATTGCATCGCGATGTTTTCCCTTAAATTGGCAGGGTGTTGATATTTTGTTTAGAGTTGTGACTGCACAGCTTCACTGAGGATGCATAAGATGCTGAAATAGCTATATGGAGATGATGGTCCAACTCTGAATCAAATAGAAACATAAACTGCCTTTATCTTTTATCTTATCTTCGTATGTTTTTCTTATAGATGATGAAAGGTCGTGGCCTTGTACTTCTACAGAAAGCGATGGAGGCTACGTCAAATAATCCTGATAGTACTAATACTGGGATGAAGCTTCGAGAGAACTCGAAAACACTTTAGATGAGCACCAAGGTGACGGAAGAAATTTTAGTTAATAATACCATGGAATTACAGAACAACCCAACAAAGTTAGCATCACCATCAACTAGTGATCAGGTAAAACCATCATACTGCATTTCACCGGTTAACAATCACAGTAGCAATTTAGACGATTCGGATGCGGATCCGCACTTCAACCCATCTCCTAAAACGAGAACTCGACGTCTACCTCTCTTATATTCAAGAAAAAGATCTCGTTCCTCAAGTTCCAGCTCCTCATCTAGTAATTCCAGCAGCTCATCTAGTAATTCTAACAGCTCTTCAAGCAGCAGTAACACAGAAATAAGTAGTAAGTCTGTGTCATCCGTTATATTGGATTCTGCCAATCTTTTAAACGAGATTCCTGCTCCTGAAACTTCCACCTCTCAATCGATCATAGATCAGTCTGCTGATCCTGAAAACCATCAAAGGGGTAGAAAAAGGACTAGAAACCCTGCTGGTTGGTCATCGAATATTAAGAAATTGCATCGAAATACCGGAAAGGCCTATGTCAGTTCAACTAATAAAAGTGTTCCTGAAAGAGCCATCAAGCCTCCATGCAACGATAAGTGTAGATTGAAATGCAAAACAAAAATAGGAGAAATATTACGCAAAACTTTATTTGAAAATTTTTGGCAAATGGGCGACCTTCAAAGGCAAAGAGAGTTCATTGTAAGGCACACTCTCAAGTTATTAAGCCTAAATACAGATACAGTAGTACCCAAAATTATAGGTCATTAAATTCTGCATTTTTCTTTGACGTTGAAAACATTCTTATTAGAGTCTGCAAGACTTTCTTTAAAGCTACTCTAAACATAAGCGATCAATGTATTAGGACAGCTCTTTTAAAACGACAAGACGGCGGTTTCATAGAAGATGACCGAAGGGGTAAACACAAACAGCACTCGACCATAGATAATGAAGTAAAAGAAAGTGTAGTCGTATTTATCAGGTCTATACCTAGAATAGAATCTCATTACCTCCGTGCACAAACCACAAGGGAATTTATTCCAAGTGAAAAATCTCTTGCGGATTTATACCGTGATTATAAAGATCTACGCGAAAATCAAAGTTTACCAATTGCTTCGGCATCAACTTTTAATCGAATTTTTAACACGCAGTTTAATATTTCGTTTCACATCCCAAAAAAAGATGCCTGCGATCAGTGCGAAACATACAAAAATTCTACAGAAGAAGAAAAACAAAAATTGCGTGAAGCTTATGACCAACATTTGAAAGAGAAAGTGCTGTCCAGATCAGAAAAAGAAGCAGATAAGAAAAGGACAGACGCCGTTGTTGCAGTTTACGATCTTCAAGCCGTAATGCAGGTGCCTAAAGGGTTTTTTTATAAATCAAGAATTAATTGCCTAAATTTTACGATTAGTGATTTGTTCGCACAAGATGTAAGATGCTTTTTTTGGGACGAGACTGAAGGTAAACGCGGTGCTGTGGAAATTGGATCATGTGTATTGCAATATCTACAAATAGCAGCTTTAAAAAATATATCAGGTACTGAACTCAATATTATATTTTACAGTGACAACTGTTGTGGCCAACAAAAAAATAAATATCTGCTCAGTGTCTACGCCTTTGCTGTTGCGACTATGGAAATAAACTCAATTACTCATAAATATTTGATCCGTGGACATTCACAAAACGAAGGTGATAATGTGCACAGTGTTATCGAGAAACAAATCAAAAGATATACTAAATCAGGTCCAATATACTGTCCACAACAATACGCAACTTTAATAAGAACAGCTAAAAAAACTGGAAAACCTTATTATGTGGAAGAACTTACACATGACAAGTTCTATGATATGAAAACTCTTCAAGAAGAATGGGGAAACAATTTCACTGTTAATGATAATAGAGAACAAGTAAAATGGCACGACATTAAACAATTGCGTGTTGAAAAGCAGCAACCGATGACATTTTTTTATAAAACTTCTTATGAAGAGACTGTTTTTAAAAAAGTATTTGTAAGAAATCAAAGGCGAACAGAAGTTCACAAATTTTCTCCTTTAAAACAAGCGTATTTACAAAAAATACCATTGGGTGACAATAAGAAACGGGACATTATGGAATTAATTGATAAGAAAATTATTCCACAGAATTACGTTGATTTTTATTACAAAAATGCACTAGGTATAGAATAACTTGAAAACGTATAAATGTATTATTGATGATTCCGTTTATTTTTAGAGACATTTTATAAAGTAGCGCTGTGTTTTACAAACCTTTTTAAGTTTAATAGAATAGAATAATGTGATTTCTTTTATACTTTTTGAAATGTTTTATAAACCTTTTTTAAGTTTATTAGAATAGAATACCATGATTCCTTTTATTTTTAGAGACATTTCTTAAACTAGTGCTTTGTTTTAGATTATTTTTAATTGTTTGTTACCTAAGTCCTAAATAAAGATATTCAGTTGAACTAAAAAATTGTTTTAATTCATTAATTATAAAATATACAAAAGTTAGACACACCACGCTTTCTGTGAAGATCATTAAAAAATATGGAGATTAAGAGTGCATTAACTCAAAATATTTCACTAAAATTCAATCAATTTGAGTTAATAAATTAGTAAAGAATGATTTAGTCACGAATACTAACATAACACAAAAAATATGAATTAACAAGTGATGCGAGTATTGAAGGAAGTAATTATGCAAATAAATATCTTGTAAAATAATTTATGCAATACTATGCAACAATATTTTGAACAGGACAACTAGAAATGGAATTATACGTTTTTTGCCATTCCTGAAAAAAGAGATATTTTGAGTTGTGCTACTCTTCATCTAGATGTGCGATATATGATTGAAGCTTGAAACAAATGAGAATTGTTGAAAATCCCTAATAAAGGTTAATATTTTGTTGAGCCACCTTGATTAGAGGAATATTAATACAGGAGAATTATTATTACAGGTTTGCATTGATAGTATGCAACGTAGAATTGAAGCTCTAATAATGGCTCAACAAAATATTAACATTTAATTCCTTTTTGTTTTTGTTTTTGTTTTCAAGAGTGAATAAATACAGATTTGTTCATTAATAATGAAATTTTATTTATGACAAAATATAGACCATTAAATGGACAACCAAACAACGTACATTGTGTCTGGTACATATAAAAAACAATATTTTAATAATTATTACATAAATAATAATTACATAATTAATATTTTTTATAACATCTTTATAGTGAGTAATAATTTGGCCAGGAACTGTAATTTCTACATAAAAAGTAAGAAATAGAACAAATAGATATAATAACTATAAAGTTAGAAAATATCGATACATTTTTGGCAAAGTAACGTATGTGACATTTTTGGCGAGTCATGTTTTTCCATTAAACTAACGCTATTATTGTTTACAGTTTAGAAGGTACTGCCAAAGTGTAGTAAGTCTATACATATTATGTTTAAAGTAATTTTAGGCTTACTACACTATGGCAGCACTTTCTAAACAATAATAGCATTAGTTTAATGGAAATAGTATATTATTCAACGAGCATGTAATGATGGCTATTACTCACGACGATGAAGTCACGAGTGTCATAATTCATCAGAGTGGGTAATAGCCATTACATGTGAGTAGAATACTATACTTTTTCTACGACCTTTTTTTTTATTTTAATTAGTAAAAAATATAAATATCAACTACTCAAGATTAAAATTATAATTAACAAATATACCTTCCAAAATGCTATTTAACAATAGCACGTGGCTGAATAATTGCTGCCTACTACTACCAATTTCTGTATTACTTATGTATTTTAAAAATACAACAAGAAATGGTCAATTGAAGTTATATTCGTTTCCGAAAAATTATAAGCCCAAATTTGTACATAATGTCAATGTTTCTAATAAATAGGAAATAGCTATTATTGTGGACGTATTTCATAAAGTTATAATCTACATTTTTCAACTATATATAATATAATAATACAACTACATATAATATTATTATAGCACATTTAACACAATATATATTTAGAAAATAAACACAATATTAGTTGCAAATTCCAATTAACATGAACAAAATGTGCTAATATGAGTGTCACTAACTTTTTTAGTAAACAAGATACAAACGTAAAAAATATACTGGCAAATTGTTACAGTTAAGATTCCCTTAAAAAATTTTTGTTAATTTTGATATAAATTACAATAACTATTGTATAAAATAAACAAGTTGAAGTTATTTCATTTATTAAAAGTTGCATTCACCACTTGAACCTAACTTCATCCTGTGAGTAATGAAATATTACTCACAGGCAAAGTAATGTGTGTTATTATCTATTCAAAAATAGTGAGGGTATATTTAAACGGTCGTAGATCAAACATTATATTCTCTCAAAATGTCATTTACATTACTTTGAAAACAATGTATCAATATATTGTACATTTGGCAACTTTTATGCCATTCATACATAATAAATAAGTCTTTACAACTGTTCTTTTAAGTAAAGAAGGTTTTATATGGTAATTATTTATTAAAGAAATACAAAAATTAGCTATTGAAAATATATATTAAGTGGTCCTAGTTTGTCTTCCTCCATTGTCAATTTACAAGTCAAGAACTTCGTGATTATTGTCATGTTGCTCATTACCTTCTATAATTTCAAGAAGTGGAACTCTTGATCTGATACATATGTTGTGAAGAATACAACAGGCACGTATAACAAGTATACATACCTTTGGTGGCTCATATCTTTCATATTTGTATTACTAAATTTACTCATAAAGTCTCATTGCTGTACAAATAATCATAACTTTATATTACTATAAATTTAATTTCATGTAGTTACCTTTACACTTGACTTTAATTCTGAACTATTTATTGATGATGATTTTATTGTTTGACACTTTCAATATTAAAAATTTTAGCAAATTTTACCTAATTACTATTGTTCAATTTAATTTCAATATCTCCAACAAATCAAATTAAAACATTTTCACAATCACACCACAACTAATACACAACTGACCAATCTTGTTTAGGAAAATTGCACAACCAATCTTACATCTATAAGTTCTTGAACATCCAGAACAACATCTAATAATCCCAACTAAATTAAAAATATAAAAATAACAGCACTTTATATATAACTAACAATTTTTTGGTTTCACGTTTTAATGTCGTGTTTCCTTACTAATCCCCTCAAGATCCTGCCAATTGTTTTGTTAATATAGTACATTCAAATCTGTCCCTCTACCAACTCTCCCTTTAGCATAGTATAGAGAAAAAAGTATTATTCAATAATACTACTATATTCTTTCCTTATACAGAAAAGTAAGTGTATATCTTATACTTATACTTATACTTGACATACTTTTGTTGCCACTACATTTGAATGCGTGCATGTATGTGAGTGTGAGGGTTATACACCATATTTACGTACATGTGAGTATTTATATGTATGCATAAATATATATACTTTAATATTCTCTTGATCATTACCCTTTGATTTCAACCAGACCACTTAACTAACTCTGGTTTTTTGTTATTTGTAGCATTTAATTTTACTTTTACCGTGACCTGAAGATGCTGTGAATATTGTAGACAGCGAAACCGGTCGTCAGTTGTAAAATAAATTGTTATGAACATAAATCAACTTCGCTATCGTTTAGCTTAGCTTTCGCTTTAAAAACGAAAATTATAGAATTCGCCTGCTGAATTATAAGTGAAGTAGGTGACTTCTCTTGCATTCAGCCTTATCTTGTGCATCCAGAAGCAACGTTACTCTCATATAGTGGAAATTAGGCTTTGGGTTATGACTCCCAACTCGTGATGTAGTCAATATCTATATACATAGAGAATTTCCCTATTTTTGTCTTTTTGAGTTTTCCAGCATACCGTGATTTCGAAGGCTAGCAGACCACCCTACAACACTAGGTCTGTGAAGGACACAGACTGAGCCTCTGAGGATGCTTCTAAACCGGCAGAGAATGTCACAGGACAAGAGTATGCACCACTTTTCAAAGCGGAGCTTTACCCGCCAGCATACTAGGGTAAGTTCATTACCGTATATTTTAGAATTTGATTTATTTTGATTTAACAATATACATCATTGTTAGCATTTTAAATGTAGCAAGAGTGCACATACCTACAACAACTCAACTACTGCGCATAACTAATTTTGGCAATTCTTCGATGTATAACTTAAATGCATTTAAATAATTAACATCCAAAACCTACTGAGAATTACAATTTTTTGATTACGTTTGATATTATTCTGATAATTTAATAGTTTTTAATTTTTTTTGTTTCTTTTCATACTTGTGCACTTTTTATAATTGGCTGTATTAAAATCGTTAAAATTTGGCCTCTTTTCTGTTTTTCACGTTACATCCAAAAAAATATGCGATTAGTTCTTTGTCACGTAAGAATAAATTTTAAATGTGGTAACAGTGCGCATATCTACAACTCAAGTACTGCGCACAACTGTAATTTGGGTAATTTTCTGATGTGTAACTTAATTAATTTAAATAATTAACATCAAAAACCTATTGATAATTACAATTTTTTTATTACGTAAAATATTATTCTGATAATCTACTATTTTATTAGTTAATTGTATTGTCGACGATAATTAACAGTTTTTAATTTTTTTCTGTTTCTCTTTATACTTATTATGCACTTTTTATAATTTGCCACATTATAATCATTAAAATTTGGCCTATTCGATTTGTCAAGCTAAGTTAAAAAAAATAGACAATTTTTAGCAAATGCGTTTTTCTATCAAATTTTTACCAAAATTTCTATATAAAATTAATATTTTTGTACTACTCGAATTTTAGGTATTATGGTGCACCAAAGCGAAACATCTAATACATATTACACAAAAAAACCAATATTGTTTGTATTGCGGTAAACCACACAAAACTTGCAAGACATTTCGAACGACAACATGCTGATGAAAATCAAGTTCAAGAGGCACTACAGTTTATAGAAGGTATTTTTAATTACGGAACATAAATAAAGTGAATAAAATAATTATTATCCGCTGTAGGTAGTTCAGATTGAAGAAAAATATTCTATGGTATCAAGAAGCAAGGAGATTTTATTAATGCAAAAGATGGTAATATAGGTCTGAGACGAAGCATTATGGTAGATAAAATTCCTTGTCCATACTGTAAAGGGTTTTATTCAAAGAATAACCTCCGGAATCACGTAAAAAACATTGCTCTCAAGTACATAAAGAACCAAATTTGCAATTACTTAGTCGGGGAATTATATCAAACTATTATGAAAGTGCATGTAAAATATTGCGCGAACAAATTTTCCCATCTGAGATGATGACATAACAGCAAATATCACACATGACAAATTAGTTGTTACGTATGCGAACCCAAAATATAGCAGTAGCAGAAATAAAAAAATAAGCAATACTATAAGTGACATACAATATATTTTTGATCCACATTTTAATTTTCTTATTGAAGCTGTGCATAAAATAGCTGGGTTTACAAATGAACAAGTTCCCATTCCCAGTTTTGGACCTAGTTCTACAATATATTTTTGATCCACATTTTGATTTTCTTATTGAAGCTGTGCATAAAATAGCTGGGTTTACAAATGAACAAGTTCCCATTCCCAGTTTTGGACCTAGTTCTACTATAAGTGACGTACAATATATTTTTGATTTTCTTATTGAAGCTGTGCATAAAATAGGTGGGTTTACAAATGAACAAGTTCCCATTCCCAGTTTTGGACCTAGTTCTACTATAAGTGACGTACAATATATTTTTGATTTTCTTATTGAAGCTGTGCATAAAATAGGTGGGTTTACAAATGAACAAGTTCCCATTCCCAGTTTTGGACCTAGTTCTGTCTTTTCCACAGTTAGCCGATTTGCTAGAAACAGCGGCGATTAAACGAAAAGATGTAGTTCTGGAACAAAATGTGCAAAGATTTTGAAAACTGTTACGAACTAGTTAAGTTAACTAGGTTAAGTCCCACAATTTTGCGACTTAACACACTGTACACTAATAAGTTATTACGTTGACTCTCTGTACGCCGCGCGCCTTTAAAGCTGATTTGTCTATTTTGCTAAAAGTATTTGGAGAAAGTCGGAGATACCTGTCGAAGATACTGTACTATTCAAAAGAAAAGATCATCTTCTTCGGGCAAAATCCAACCGGATGAAAGAGGAAATTAAAAAAATATATAACTGAAGAAAAAAGGAATACAGTAAATCAATTTTTAATTGGAATCCCAGCTTCTGAAAGCCACTACTCAAGAAAAGATTGTGGGAAAAATTTGTTTCTCCACATTTGACGATAGTGACACTATAATATGAAGAATACAAGCGTACCCTATCTGAAAACAGTTTAAAACCTGTAAGCTATACTAAGTTTTGTGAGGAGTTCCACAAATTAAATTTCAAAAATTAAAAAGCCTAAATTAGATGCCTGTTCAAAATGTGATAGGCTAGACATGCAACTTAAAATATGTTCTAAGAAAGAAAACCAGGAATTTTTAAATGAAAAATATTATCACCTAGATAACGCGGAGTATGCGTATGAGTCCAAAAAGTTAGACAAAGAAGATTCAAAAGTTATCGTTTCAACCAAAAATGTATTTGATATGCAGCAATGCTTTCCCACTCCACTCGTGCAGTTCTGTAGCCTACTACAAACGCCAACTTTGGACTTTTAATCTAACAGTCTACGACTGCAGTGATGGCACAACTTACTGTTACCTTTGGCATGAAGTTGTAGCTGGGAGAGGTGCTAATGAAGTTGGCTCATGTGTATACAAATTTATTTCTAAAGCTTTAAAGCCTGTTGTGAAAAGTTTGATCATATAGGTAGTCAGATACATGTGGCGGTCAAAACAAGAATACTCATGTAGCAGCTATGTGTATGGTAGCCCTGCAAAATTCTCCTAATTTGGAAACGATTAATTATAAATTTTTTAGTACCTGGCCACAAGCACATTGAGTGTGATACATTAAACGTCCTTATTGAAAAAATAAAACAGCTTTTGCTAGACGTTCTGCCATCCTCATGAACTTATACAAAGCACTGGTAAGAAACGCCCTTTCGTGGTGAAGGAGATGAATCAAGATAGCTTCTTTGACTTTGCTAAGTTGCTAAAAACCGACCTTAAGCAGCGAAAAGATGATGTTATTGGAAACAATTTTAGCTGTAGAGACGTACAGTGGCTGAATTTTGTTAAAAACGAGCCTGGAATAATTTACTTACTATAAGAATAACTTAGACCTTAATCGAACGTTTCAATGCATTAGTTTCAAAAGAAGAGGCAAAGAAACCATTAGCAAAATGGACCCTGGTTTACGTTACCCAGGACAAAGTCCTATACCCAAGAAGAAAAAAAATGACCTCCCAAACCTACTTCCATACATTTCACCAATTCTATAAAGAATAACCTCAAATGACCAGATGATACCTACACTGATGACATTCCTGATGAAGCAAATGAAGAGATAGTGCAACTACATAGTTGACAAAAAAGAAAGGAAATGTGAAAACCACGAAAAAAATGAAAGTTAAAGTATAAATAAATATGAAAATATATATTTAAAATGAAGAAAATAAATCAACGAAACAAACTGTCAGGAAGAAGGGAAAAATGTAAATATGAAATAATGAAACTTAAAAAAAATATTGATTTGTTTTCCATATCAGTTTTTGTTTATCTTTAGTATTATTTTACTTAATTTGTATTATTTCTTACTTGTTTATGATGAATAAACACAACTTTTTTTCTTGCTAAATGTTCTTCTATTATTATTTATTAAAACTTGCTACTTTGGTCTTAAAAATCTCCATTATTATTATTAAATATTATTTTTATGCTTTTTGTTATAGTTTGTGTTATGCGTTAAGCGTGCTAAGTTCATGATATTTGTGCAAATTGTGTTAAGTCCATGTACGAAAAAGTTTATTATTTTTTTTTATAATACTTATATGGTTTGTTTATATTATTTATTGATTGTGTTATTGAAAGAAATAGATATTTAATTGATCAAAAGTATTTAAAAGAATTTTGAGGGATACATTATGGTAAAAACTCCAAAAGTATAACTCGAACATATTATTTCAAACTTTAAACGCGTTTATCTCAAAACAGTGTTTTAGGACTTAACTCTCTTTACGCACTGAGCACAGAAATAATAATAATAATGCTTATGTATTTGCATCTCCTCCGGGAATTGAACATTATTTTACAGGCGGAAAGGCTCTTGCTGATTTATATATTAGTGTAGATTTTAGTTAGATTTTATGGGTCATGTTTTATCAATCCACAATAAAATTTATCGCCAGAAACCTGTGCTCCAGAACATTAGGATGGTCAAAATGCTAGGCGATGCGTTGGGTGTGAAAAGTACAGATACTATCACTGAATTACAAAAAAATAATAGACAATAGACCATCTCTCCAGAACGTGTAGTATTCTGGTAGGGGAGCCCAAGCAGGGATTTTTGAAGTTACTCGAGCGCGTCAGATTATCATATGAGGAGAAACCTGTTGCCCTGCAGATCTGCCTCTACCATATATTAGCTCTTAACACAGGGGAGTTCGTTAAGGGGGGCCCGAAAAAAAGATATATCCTTAAAAATACTCGAAATTGTCAGATTAAGATAAGGTAAGTTGAGGACATGCAAAACAGTGTATATTTCAAAAATCTGACGATTTGAGCGGGGCGTAAGTAGATGGACGATTTAAAAATTTCACAAAAAAAAGCGAATAATTCGCGAAATGAACGTTAGATAGAAAAACTAAAAATACATGTTCAATATTTTGCAAAACTCTATCGAATGATATCAAACATGACCCACCACGGAGAGGGGTGGGGGGTAAATTCTACAACTCAAGTACTGCGCATAACTGTAATTTGGGTAATTTTCTGATGTGTAACTTAATTAATTTAATTAATTAACATCAAAAACCTATTGATAATTACAATTTTTTATTACATAAAATATTACTCTGATATAATCTATTTTATTAGTTAATTGTATTGTCGATGATAATTAACAGTTTTTAATTTTTTTTTGTTTCTCTTTATACTTATTATGCACTTTTTATAATTTGCCACATTGAAATCATTAAAATTTGGCCTATTCGATTTTTCAGGCTAAGTTAAAAAAATAGGCAATTTTTAGCAAATGCGTTTTTCTATAAAATTTTTACCGAAATTCCTATATAAAATAAATATTTTTGTACTATTCGAATTTTAGGTATTATGGTGCACCAAAGCGAAACATCTAATACATATTACACAAAAAAACCAATATTGTTTGTATTGCGGTAAACCACACACAAAACTTGCAAGACATTTAGAACGACAACATGCTGATGAAAATCAAGTTAGAGGCACTACAGTTTGTAGAAGGTATTTTTAATTACGGAACATAAATAAAGTGAATAAAATATTTATTATCCGCTGTAGGTAGTTCAGATTGAAGAAAAATATTCTATGGTATCAAGAAGCAAGGAGATTTTATTAATGCAAAAGATGGTAATGTAGGTCTGAGACGAAGCATTATGGGAGATAAAATTCCTTGTCCATACTGTAAAGGGTTTTATTCAAAGAATAACCTCCGGAATCACGTAAAAAAACATTGCTCTCAAGTACATAAAGAACCAAATTTACAATTGCTTAGTCGGGGAATTATATCAAATTATTATGAAAGTGCATCTAAAATATTGCGCCAACAAATTTTCCCATCTGAGATGATGACATAACAGCAAATATCACACATGACAAATTAGTTGTTGCGTATGCGAACCCAAAATATAGCAGTAGCAGACATCACTATAGAATTATTCGCAACCAAATGAGACACATTTCTCGAGTTCTAACAGAAATAAAAAAATAAGCAATACTATAAGTGACATACAATATATTTTTGATCCACATTTTGATTTTCTTATTGAAGCTGTGTATAAAATAGCTGGGTTTACAAATGAACAAGTTCGCATTCCCAGTTTTGGACCTAGTTCTACAATATATTTTTGATCCACATTGTGATTTTCTTATTGAAGCTGTGCATAAAATAGCTGGGTTTACAAATGAACAAGTTCCCATTCCCAGTTTTGGACCTAGTTCTGTCTTTTTTCACAGTTAGCCGATGTGCTAGAAACAGAGGCGATTAAACGAAAAGATGTAGTTCTGGAACAAAATGTGCAAAGATTTTGAAAACTGTTACGAACTACTTCTAATTCCCTTATTAATAAAATTGCAATAGCCAATAGCACTCAGTTACAAGGAACTCAAAAGGTAATGTTGCCATTGACACATGATGTTAGTCTTCTGTTTACAATGTTGGCAGAGAAAATTGCATCTTTGGCGAATGAAATAAAATTGAAGTTTGCTAAGAATCCTTGGGTAGAACTAAGTTAATGTTAGTAAAGTTAATGGTTTACAACAGGAAACGTCCCGGAGATGTTAAAAAAGCAGATATTTGAATATCGAAATTAGCAAATCATTTACCAAACTTCGGATTGACACATGAGACTGAACAAATATAAGCACAAAATTATGGTAGATTTATCAAAAAGGGTAAAATAAACTGTTCCGCATCAGTGTTGGTTTCTAAATTAGATACGGAATCAATTAAACTAATTTTTAAGTATCAAACAAAAGCTGGGGTAAATAATAATAATAATAATGCTTATGTATTTGCATCTCCTCCGGGAATTGAGCAGTATTTTACAGGCGGAAAGGCTCTTGCTGATTTATATATTAGTGTAGATTGTAGTTAGATTTTATGGGTCATGTTTTATCAATCCACAATAAAATTTATCGCCAAAAACCTGTGCTCCAGGACATTAGAATGGTCAAAATGCTAGACGATGCGGTGGGTGTGAAAGGTACAGATACTATCACTGCATTACAAAAAAATAATAGACAATAGACCATCTCTCCAGAACGTGCAGTATTCTGGTAGGGGAGCCCAAGCAGGGATTTTTGAAGTTACTCGAGCTCGTCAGATTATCATATGAGGAGAAACCTGTTGCCCTGCAGATTTACCTCTACCATATATTAGCTCTTAACACAGGGGAGTTCGTTAAGGGGGGCCCGAAAAAATATATATCCTTAAAAATACTCGAAATTGTCAGATTAAGATAAGGTAAGTTGAGGACATGCAAAACAGTGTATATTTCAAAAATCTGACGATTTGAGCGGGGCGTAAGTAGATGGATGATTTAAAAATTTCACAAAAAAAAGCGAATAATTCGCGAAATGAACGTTAGATAGAAAAACTGAAAATACATGTTCAATATTTTGCAAAAATCTATCGAATGATATCAAACATGACCCACCACGGAGAGGGGTGGGGGGTAAATTCTACAACAACTCAAGTACTGCGCATAACTGTAATTTGGGTAATTTTCTGATGTGTAACTTAATTAATTTAAATAATTAACATCAAAAACCTATTGATAATTACAATTTTTTTATTACGTAAAATATTATTCTGATAATACTATTTTATTAGTTAATTGTATTGTCGATGATAATTAACAGTTTTTAATTTTTTTTTGTTTCTCTTTATACTTATTATGCACTTTTTATAATTTGCCACATTAAAATCATTAAAATTTGGCCTATTCGATTTTTCAGGCTAAGTTAAAAAAATAGGCAATTTTTAGCAAATGCGTTTTTCTATAAAATTTTTACCGAAATTCCTATATAAAATAAATATTTTTGTACTACTCGAATGTTAGGTATTATGGTGCACCAAAGCGAAACATCTAATACATATTACACAAAAAAAAACAATATTGTTTGTATTGCGGTAAACCACACACAAAACTTGCAAGACATTTCGAACGACAACATGCTGATGAAAATCAAGTTAAAGAGGCACTACAGTTTGTAGAAGGTATTTTTAATTACGGAACATAAATAAAGTGAATAAAATAATTATTATCCGCTGTAGGTAGTTCAGATTGAAGAAAAATATTCTATGGTATCAAGAAGCAAGGAGATTTTATTAATGCAAAAGATGGTAATGTAGGTCTGAGACGAAGCATTAAGGGAGATAAAATTCCTTGTCCATATTGTAAAGGGTTTTATTCAAAGAATAACCTCCGGAATCAACGTAAAAAACATTGCTCTCAAGTACATAAAGAACCAAATTTACAATTGCTTAGTCGGGGAATTATATCAATACTCTGGGCTAATTAGCAAAATTCATGGAAAAGTTATTTACCATCAATTTTATTGCTGGAATCGAATTATAATATCCTATATATTAATAATATAGGTATGCAAAGCCCGCAGATAGTGTGCTACTTTTTTATAAACAAAATGGCGCCGACAAATCGTATTTTTTTCAATTATAGCTCTATAACTCCGAAGATTATAACTTTACAACCAAAACACCTTAATAAAAATTCACCGCAATTAAATTTTGCATAGAGATATGTTTTTCACGATTTGCTCTGACGAAAATTTTCCTCGGAAAATGCGGGTTTTCCTAACAAAAACTCTAATTTTCAAATAAAGTTTTAGGTAAGTAATTATTAATCAATAATTAAATAACTTAGTAACATCAAAGCTTTCTTGGTATAGATTGTAATTCCAGAAGCCGGTGAAAATTAAACGAATATTTTAGCAACAATTCAATTGTTAATTAACAAATTACGATCGCAATAATAACCAAAATAATCATGATACATTGATCAAACTTATAAAGATTATAAAGATGAGATGCTTATTTAATATTTTATCGACAAAATATAAATTTTTCTTTTTTTTTTGTATAATCTTTAAATTTTGAAAAAAAAATAGTTATAATACGCTGGTCTAATTAGTAAAGTACAAAGAAAGGTTATTTACCATCAATTTTATTACTGGAATCGAATTATAAGATCCTATATATTATTAATATAGGTATGCAAAGTCCGCATATAGTGTGCTACTTTTTTTATAAACAAAATGGCGCCGACAAATCGTATTTTTTTCAATTGTTGCTCTATAACTCCGAAGATTTTAACTTTACACCAAAAACACTCAAATAAAAATTCACCCCAATTTAATTCTGCATAGAGTCATGTTTTTCCCGATTTGCTCCGACGAAAATTTTCCTCGGAAAATGTGGGTTTTCCCAACAAAATCTCGAATTTTCAAATAAATTTTTTGGGCCAGTAATTATTTATCAATAATTATATAGCTTGGTGAAATAAAAGCTTTCTTGTTATAGATTATAAATTCAGAAGCCGGTGAAAATGAAACGAATATTTTAGCAACAATTCAATTGTTAATTAACAATTTACAGTCGCAATAACAACCAAAATAATCATGAGACATTGATCAAACTTAGAAAGATTATAAAGGTGTGATGCCTATTTAATATTTTGTCGACAAAATATAAATTTTTCATTTTTTTGCATAATCTTTAAATGTTTAAAAAAAATTGTTATAAACAAATTAACATTTCTCATAAATTGTTTATTATATTCTAATTTAAAAAATACTTAAAATGCGTATTTCATAGGTCTTGAAAACGAATGCTTTAAATAAAATTTCCAACCATTTGCAAAAAAGTTATGAAACAGCAAAGTAAATATACCAAATCTCCGTTGTTTATAATTTGTTTTAATTGTTTCAAAGTTTAAAAGTTAGTCTATGGTACAACCTAATTACTCACAAAGAATGTCGAAAATTAGTGCAATGGTTATATTTTAATCAAAGATTAAAAATACTTTTTTTTGTAATTTTTAGCGCAAACGTAGGCCTGATACAGAGTCGGAGCTAAAATGTTCACTCGAAGCGACTGACACGCAGCATGCATTATTTATTAAAAGTGTACCGGGTGTCCCAATAAGAATGGCTCTCGGCCATATCTCAGGAACCGTTTATAGTAGAGCTTTGAAATAAAAATTTTTATAACAAAAGTTGCCTCAGGAAAAGCCTGGAAATTATTTTCATAATTGTGGGTCCACCGCTAGAGGGCGTAATTGAATATCAAAAATAAAAAAATCTAAATTTTACAAAATTTTCCTAATGAAGGGGCACTGGAAATCCGATTATTGTATTCTTCATCAAATTCTGCGCATATTTGATTTAACAAGTTTAACTCTACCTTTGCAAATAAGAGGTGGGGGTGAGTGGGAACCTTGTTATGAAAAAATGGCTGTAAGTCCGGTTCTGCTAAATCAAATTTTGAAAACTGGGTCTTGTTGAAGACAGATCTTTTTCTTCAATGTAAGCGTGATAATTTTGAGCCATCCTAATAAGTAATAAGCCAGCTGGGAGGCGGTATTAAATTTTTTTCAGAAATCTAGTTTTCTTTGGAAAATATTAAATACAAGTATGCATTTTTAATCATACTTTATAAAATTAGATTAAATTAGCAAGAGAATAGCGAAAACCGCATGTCGATACCTTTTTTCTATCTCAAGATATCTTGAGAAACGTGTAAATTTTATACATAACTGTTACTATCACCGGTAAACTAAGTTAATGAAAAGTAGTGTGCTGTGGAAAAAAACAAAATAACATTTTCCAGATGTCAACGTATAAAAATATAATTAATTAAAACAACAATATAAAGAGAAACAATACTATTAAAATTAAATATAACACAGAACAAAAAGAACTACTTAGTGACGACCTAAATATTCAAATTGTTGCCCATCATACACTACTCTAGAATACATTATCCAGAGAATACTAAACGCCATTCAAAGCATATCGAGAGCAGAAATTGAGACTGCTGTTCAATCTACTCTTGAAAGAGTAAATGTTTGCAACGAAAATGATGGGCAAAAATTTGAACTTTTATGTCATCACTAAATAGTTTTTATTTCTTTGTAATAGGGCTTTTCAACGCTTCTCATTTGTTTCGAGCCTCTGTCATATGCAGTATAATCCGTGTATAATATTAATATACGAGATATGAACGAGGATCGAAACAAATGAGAAGCGTTAAAAAGACCTAATATACGTTGACAGCTGGAAAATGTTTCTTTGTTGTTTCCATAGCACACTACTTTTAATGAATTTCGTTTACCGGTGACAGTAACAGTTATGTTTTTAAATTTACACGTTTTGTAAGATATCTCGAGATAGAGAAAAGGTATTAACATGCGGTTTTCGCTATTCTGTTGCTAATTTTGTCTAATTTTGTAATATGGTATTAAAAATGCATGTTTGTATTTAATATTTTCCAAGGAACACTAGATTTCTGAAAAAAATTAAATAACGCCTTCTAGCTGGCATATTACTCACTAAGTTGGTTCGAAATCATAACTTTTACATTGACGAAAAAGATCTGTCTTCAACAAGACCAAGTTTGCAAAATTTGATTAAGCAGAACCGGACTCATAGCCAGTTTTTCATAACAAGGTTCCCACTCACCCCCACCTCTTATTTCCAAAGGTAGACCTAAACTTGTCAAATCAAATATGCGTAGAATTTTATGAAGAATGCGACGATCGGATTTCCAGTGCCCCTTCATTAGGAGAATTTTGTAAAATTTAGATTTTTTAATTTTTGATATTCAATTACGCCCTCTAGCGGTGGTCCCACAATTATGAAAATAATTTCCAGGCTTTTCCTGAGGCAACTTTTGTTATAAAATTTTTTATTTCAAAGCTCTACTATAAACGGTTCCTGAGATATGGCCGAGAGCCATTCCTATTGGGACACCCGGTACATCACGCGGCCGGTCGTCGCTCCGAGTGAAAATTTTAGCTACTACAGTACTGTGTTACTCTACTTTCGCGCGTGTAAATTACAAAAAAATATATTTATAATCTTTAATTAAAATATAACTATTAAACTGATAATCGATATTTTTTTTGTAAATAATTAGCTTGTACTTTAAACTCACTTCTACGCTTTGAAAGGATTAAAAAAAATTATAAACACAGTAGTAATCGTATGTTTACTTTGCTGTTTCATAACTTTTTTACAAATGGTTGCAAAAAAGTTTTAAAGCATTTATTTTAAAGATATTTAAAATGCGCATTTTAGCTATTTTTTTAAATTATAATATAATAAAAACTTTCTGAGAAACGTTAATTTGTTTATAACTATTTTTTTTAACATTTAAAGATTATGCAAAAAAATAAAAAATTCATATTTTGTCGACAAAATATTAAATAGGCATCTCATCTTTATAAGATTTCAAAGCTTGATCAGTGTATCATAATTATTTTGGTTATTATTGCGACCGTAAATTATTAATTAACAATTGAATTGTTGCTAAAATATTCGTTTAATTTTCATCAGCTTCTGTAACTATAATCTAAACCAAAAAGGCTTGTAAGTCACCAAATTATTTAATTATTGGTAGATAATTACTTATCTAAAACTTTATTTGAAAATTAAAGATTTTGTTGGGAAAACCCGCATTTTCCGAGGAAAATTTTCGTCGGAGCAGATCGGGAGAAACGGGACTCTATGCAGAATTTAATCACGGTGAATTTTTATTTTGGTATTTTTGTTGTAAAGTTAAAATCTTCGGAGTTATAGAGCAATAATTGAAAAAAACACGATTTTCGTGCGCCATTTTGTTTATAAAAAAGTAGCACACTATCTGAGGACTTTGCATACCTATATTATTAATATATACAATCATAAGATTCGATTCCAGCAATAAAATTGCTGGTAAATAACTTTTCCCAAAAATGGCCCATTCTCCGACAATCAGCCCAGACTACAAATTATTATGAAAGTGCATGTAAAATATTGCGCGAACAAATTTTCCCATCTGAGATGAAGATGTCATCGAGGCCTATGCTCTCGATGTGCATCGCCCCGCCTTCTCTCTTCTGACGCGAGTCAGAAGCTCCACCCGCCGAGGCTTTGGAATTCCCAGCTGTCGCACACGTTACAGTCGACGTTTCTATAAAAGCTGGCTGTTCCAATCCTCGGCATCGGCATCTCAGTTTCAGTAGTAGATTGATAGTAGTAGTAGGAGTGATAGTTTCAGTTTCGATAGTTTGATAGTCTATACTGTAATCAGCGCGTCGGGGTCGCGACCACGTGTTGAAGAATAGTTGGAAAATTGTGAAATGAATGGTTTGCTGATCTTATTAGATCAACTGTGAGTAAGACACAGTAAAGCAGGCCACTATTTCTCGATTGGAAAACTAAATAGAGGAAAAATCTGTATTTCTGGATGTGACTAGCCCTGGAAACTTACATTCATTTAGTTTTCAAGGAGGTTACACTCCAAGATACAGATAGAGAAGAAGCGAGCGGGCCTAGTGCCCGTCGGGAGATAACTGTGCCTCCGCAGGAATGACACTGCAAGGAGTGGAATTTTAGAATTCACTTCGTGCAGAAACGGACACCTGGGTCAGTTATTTGAGAACAGCAAGTGGAACCCTACCTATAGCAAATTAGGTAGTGAAACAACCGCGCAGGTCCCTGGGACGGCACCCAGAACTTGGTTGGACAGCGGTCCAACCAAACGAAAAAAACAGATTCTTATAAATAGTCAATCCTAGAATGTCGTTGGACAATCATACGTACACTGAGCTTGAAGCTTACGATTTCGTAGATACCACCCATTCTCAACCTTCACCTATCCCAAGGACAGAGTCAGTGACTGACATAGCCACTACTCCAGTCCATAATCCCCCCCCCCCCAGAGCCCTACCCTGTCGATAATCAATGAAGATTCAGATATGGATGAATTAAATTCTAATGTTTCCAGTGAAGAAAATATCAAGAATTCAGAAGGCCCTCAGCTGGATGATTCTGATAGCTTCACTGACGAAAAAACCCTGCGACCCCTCAGGATAACCAAAGAATTATGGACATACCCCCTCAGGGAACAAATAATTCATTAGAACCACTTCTAGACGCTGAGTACGACAGCAGAAGATACGAAGGGAAAAAACCAAACAAAAGACCATGCAACAGTCCAGACTCAGACAGAAGTCAACAGGACCTGGCAACAACGGTCCAGCAATTAATGAGACAGCTGGGCAAGAGAGACAAAGAGGCCAAATTAGAACAGCAAGAGTTCAAAGAAATTCTCGAAAAAAGAGAAATGGACAATAAGCGAGAACAGCAAGCGCTTAATGAGTTAATTACAGAACTAAGAGCTATAATAAGCGCAAAAGATAATGAGGCCAGAAACATGATGAACCAAATCATGGAACTGACGAGAATACAGGAAATGACGAATAGACAGACAATAACAAACGTAGAAGAAAACCAAATGACCTGGGAACCAACAGAAAAGGGACCAATACAAGAAGAAAGAAAAGAAACAAAGGCAATGCCCTACAAAAACAAAACATATGAAAGTGCAATTCTCGTAAAAAGGAAAAAACAAGAGGTCACGGAAAAAATAAAGCCTTCCAAAAAGGCAAGACAAGAACCTGGAAAACAAAAAGATGACAAATCAGACAAAAACACAATGGAAGACAATAAGGCAGACGAAAATACAGATGATGAAGGTTTCACAGTAGTGAAACAAACAAAAGGAAAAACAAAAGTAAAGACGATAAAGAAAATCCAGCCAAGCAACCAAAAGCCACTACAGAACTAGAAACAAGAACCAATAACAACAACAAAAAAATGAAAAAATACCTGAAAAAAATATTTCAGAAGAACAGACGGCTACAGCCTCAACCAGCAACACCGGGAACAACACAACAAAAAAGTACCCAAAAACCGCCAGCGATAATATTGAAAACAGTAGAGGCTGGCCAAGACATATTACATGAAGATGCAAAACAAGGCATCATAACTGAAAACAAATTTGCAAAATCAGGCAGAAGTATTGTGATACAAACAAAAACACACTATTTAGACTATCAAAGTATGCTTAAGATACTAGAAAGCATGGGAAACCAAATAGAGTACATCGCATATCCCCTAGACCAGCTTTTCCCAACCGGTGGGTCGCGACCCACTAGTGGGTCGCGGATAGATTTCAGGTGGGTCGCGGCGTGGCTCTTAAGGTAGAATTCCGCACCAAGCGACCGAGACAGGAGACCGCGACAGGCGACAGATAGGCGAGGTCTCCCCACGACTGCTCTCAATGCAATTATATCAGGGTAGTTCTGCAGCCCGCGACCGAGACCAGCTACCAACTATCGCCCATCGCGACCTATCTGTCGCCTGTCGCGGTCTCCTGTCTCGGTCGCTTGGTGCGGAATTCTACCTTTACAATAGCTGAGTGGCGTACAGAATACAGAATAGCGTATCATCAAATGTGAGGGATGGGTCGCGAATATGAAAAAACATCAGGGAGTGGGTCGCAAGACATAAAAGGTTGGGAACCACTGCCCTAGACGAGGACATAGACAGAACCAAAAGAGTCGTAATAAGAGGACTGACAATATGGACAAATATAGATGACCTAGGGGATGAAATAACCAGTCTAAAAATAAAAATCGCAAGGTTATACAGAATGACGTCGAAAAAAGACGGCAGAGAAGTTCCACTATATATGCTAACAAACTACGAAAGTGACACCGAAAAAGTTAGAAAAATTACCAACTTATGCCACATGAAAGTAGTACTGGAAGAAGAAAACAAAAATAAGAGCGATGTCCTGCAGTGCTACAATTGCCAAAATTTTTTCCATGGCTCCAGAGCATGTAAATGCTACTCAAGATGTGTCAAATGTGGAGAAAACCATGCCACAAGGAACTGCAATAAAGAAAGTGACACACCAGCCAAATGTGCAAACTGTGGTGAGGCACACACAACCAGCTACAGAGGATGCAAAAAAGCACCTAAGAAAAAGAGCAGTACACAACAAGTACCTAGAAATATAGCCACACACAATGTGCAAACCAGAGCAAACATTAGTTATGCTGCGGCCACACAAGGCAAAAAGGAATCACTTACGGAAAACAACGTACTAGCAGCGGTACAAGAACAAATTAAAATGTTCACAACCATGTGTGAACAAATGACACAAATGTTTCATGCACTGGGGCTAGCTAAAAACGCATAATGTCAGAACGGAGGATTTACGAGTTGGGTCATGGAATTCTGGCGGCTTACGTCAAAGTTAACACTGTTAGACAAAAAGACCAACGTTGGAATGCCACGATACAACATTGGAGACCTTACCAAAGTAAACGACCGAGAGGAAGACCACAGATGAGATGGGTTGATGATATTAAAAGAGTAGCCGGAACGAATTGGAAATATGTTGCTCAGGATAGAGACCGATGGAAGGAGTTGGGAGAGGCCTATGTCCAAACGTGGACGATAGAAGGCTAAGAAGAAGAAGAAGAAGACGTCGGAAGTTAAACATATTAGATGAGTTTACCAACAGACTCAATATAGATGTCATGGCACTACAGGAAACAAAACTTACTGAAAAAGTGAAAACTAAGTTCCCGGGCTATGACATCTATAGAAAAGACCATAGAACTCTCTCGGGGGGCACGGCCATTATGGTAAAAAAAAGAATAAAACATCAACATACTCCGACACCAGATGGTCTGGTCACCCTAGAAGCGACAATAGTTCGGATTATTGCGACTGACGAGACGCTGAAAATAGCCTCGGTGTACGTCAGACCGCGGGACCCGATCTTTGCAGAAGATCTAAACCTAATACTGGATTCAGACGAGCCAACAGTTATCATAGGCGACCTAAACGCGAGATCTCCCAACTGGTTTGATAGGAAAACAAATCGAAATGGAAAACTACTTTGTGGCTATCTTGAGAGGAAAGAAAACACATGCAATTGGACCAGTTAAACCAACACATTTCCAAGGATTAACAGCATCATACTTGGACATTGCAATTCTACACAATATAAGACAACAATATGAAATAATAACAGTAGACGAGGGAGACAGCAGTCACAATCCAATCATCCTGACCCTAGGTGCAATAGAACTTAATCACACACAACCATACAGAAAAAAAAAGGACAAACTGGCCTAACTTCAAAAGAGTCACCAGTGAAAACATAGGAGATATTCCAAACATCAGTAACAAAAAGGAATTAGAAGACAGCGTGATTAAGTTAGAACAGACAATACAGAATGCTATTAGAGTTAGCACCAAGGAAGAAACAACAACAATCAAAAGAGTTCAAAGACATATCAGAAGAATTAAAAGAACTAATACGAGAAAAGAACAGAAAAATTAGAAGAGCCTACAGAACAAGGGATCAGGAAGACAAAAGAATTGCAAATCAACTGGATCGAGAAGTCAAAAAACAACTGGAAGAACATAGAAACGAAAGCTGGGACAAATATATCCAATAACTAGATCCAAATAAATCCGGGTTCTGGAAGGTATCTAAAATACTAAGAAATGAAAGAAAACCAATACCAGCCCTACACGGAAAACAGGGCATAGTATACACAGAAGAAGAAAAGGCAGAAGTAATGAAAGACACCCTGAACAGGGAAATAAGAAAAACTTCCATGATGACGAAGATATGGACTTCACAATAGAAGTAGAAAACAGCGCTAATAGATTGAGTAGAAGAATGGGAAGAATAGACCTAGAACACACGTCTCCTGAAGAAATTAAAGAAATAATAAAAATGACAAATGCAAAAAAAGCGCCAGGGCCTGACAATATAACAAATAGAGCACTAAAAAACCTGCCAACAAAAATAATAGTTTACATTACGAGCATAGTAAACAGTATACTAAGATTAAGATACTTACCGGATAGATGGAAAGAAGCAAATGATATTATGATAGGAAAACCGGGGAAAAATGGGAGCTTTCCACAAAACTACAGACCAATAAGCTTATTACCAGCGCTAAGCAAAATAGTGGAAAGAATAATTCTTAAAAGACTAAAACAAGAATCAGAGGCATTAGGAATTATCCCAGAATCGCAGTTTGGATTTAGATCAAGGCACTCATGCGAACTATAAGTACTAAGATTAACAGAATACATAACAAAAGGGTTTAATGAAAGAATGTACACAGCGGCAGCCTTCCTTGACGTAAGTAAGGCCTTTGACAAAGTATGGCATGAAGGACTACTGCATAAAATGCATGAAAATGGATACAGCGAGGGGATGACATGCCTCCTTGCGTCATACCTTGCAAACCGCAGGTTCAGAGTTCGAATAGGGTCCACCCTGTCCGAAGTCGGAATCATGGAGGCAGGAGTGCCCCAGGGAGCGGTACTGTCGCCTTACCTGTACACCATATACACGGCAGACACACCAACAGTTCCACGAACCCTACTAAGCCTATATGAGGACGATACAGCAATAGCAGCTAGTAGTAAAGACCCTAACTTAGCCAGAAACTACCTACAAAGAGCCCTAAACCAACTGAAGAAATGGTGCATAGAATGGAAGATAGCACTAAACCCCGCAAAAACACAGGCAGTAGTATTTCAACACAGAACAGGCAGACCAGAAAGACAACTAATAATGAATAACACCCCGATAGAATGGAATAGCCAAGCGAAATATCTAGGGGTCATACTAGACAAAAAACTTAGATACACGGAACATGTAAAACTGACGGTCTATAAAGCCAAAGCCTTAAGAAGTCAACTCTACTCCCTGATAGGGAGAAAGAGCAAATTAAAATTTAAAACAAAGATGAGGATGGCCAATAGTATAATAATACCAACGCTCACATATGCATCTGCGGCATGGGGACACACATGCAAATCAAACAGGAAGAAAATCCAGATAACCCAGAACCATATATAAGAGAAACCCTGAATGTACCCAGATACGTACCTGTAAAATATCTATATAATGGAGACACAAAGCAGAAAAAGATCCTTAGAATGATGGATGAAAAAGCATATGAAATATTTAATGACATAAGAGACCATCCAAACAGAATACTAAGAGAGTTGACAGACTATGATGAAAACATACGAACTACACATAGAAGGCCTAAACATCAAATAACAGGATATAGGGAAGTCCCAGAATAATGACCTCATGAAAACAAAGACAGTCACAAAGTCGTAGAAACATGCGAAACAGAAGTGGGAAAAAAAACGAGCGGCTTTGTTGTTCCTTTGGAGCAGCGAAGTTGCTCACCAAAAAAATAGTACACGAAACTTCTATCTAGCCATCAGCTCTATAAAAATTTAGTAATGGTGAACTCAAGGAAACAACAATGTGAAATGAAATAAAGGACCCATCAGGTCCTTTATTCAAGCCACTTAGGCTATAGGCCCCTCAGGCAGGTCAATGAGAGACCTTGTTATGGTCTATTTTCACGCAAAAGCCGACTGCAATTTACAGCCGTATGTCACGTCAATATTTATAAACTTGCTGTGATCAGCTACCGTACTACAATAAAATATGAAAATAAATAACTCTGAATAATTCAGAGTTATTGTTAGGGGTCCGCGAAATTTTGGCGCTAATGATGTTGTGAAGTAATTTGCCATATATCAAGGGTACTGTTGGTTGTCTAACTAGTAGTGACCAATTATTGGTCACTGCTAGTTAGACAACCAACAGTACCTTGATATATGGCACATACCTTGATATATGGCAAATTACTTCACAGCATCATTAGCGCCAAAATTTCGCGGACCCCTAACAATTTATGAAAAAGTCAGTCCTTGGGTATACAAGTTAAAAGACGATAAAGGTGCTAGTGTAGGAACTTGGCACAGTAAAGATTTGAAAGCAGATGTCACTGCTGTCTCGACTCCAACTTAATCATCTCATATGGTAGATTGTCATACTGATTTGTCTAGATGTGTTTTTTTTTGTAAGTATATATATATTTTTTTGAATAGAACTCCAGGAAACTTTAGAGCACATAGTTTTGTTCTAGGCAATTTTGCAACGACCTTTTCCTTTATAGGTGTTCGTTGTCGCGGATTTTTTTTGCATACATTGCCAAGAGAGTGATATCTCTACAAAACGAGTTGTGGGTAAGATTTTTTTTTTTGTTTTGAGTAAGTGATAGAGTATTAGAACCTTATAGTTAATGAGTATAATTCTTATCTCAGATAGGACTTTTTCTAATGTTACAGATACTGAGGTATTTTTGGCAATGCAAGTTACCGATGATGTATTAGTTGTGTACATGCAGGTTTTTTTTTATGGAAAAGTGAATTGATTTGGAAAATTGTCGATCCCTGTCGGATCAAAATTTTGGCTATGATTTTTTTTTGTGCTGTAACTGGTGATTACCAGAGGCCATGTAAAGGGTCCCGATTTCAACAGTATCAAAGTTGATTCTGATAGTCTAGTTTTTAGTCTTATTTTGTAAGGATACTAACAATAGAATTAAAAAAATGCTTTTACTCCCGTCAGTGGCTCAATATATTCAAGTCCACGTGCCTTTCTGGTTTCAGTAGACATTAGTGTTCACTCACAGTTAGGTGTTGCAATATTATGGATATCATACTCCTTAGGGGCGAAGGTTTAACCAACCACACAAATTTGAGGCCATCTTTTTTTTTTTTTTTTTTTTTTTAGGAATGGGGTGATGTTATGGTCTATTTTCACGCAAAAGCCGACTGCAATTTGCAGCCGTATGTCAGTCAATATTTATAAACTTGCTGTGATCAGCTACCGTACTACAATAAAATATGAAAATAAATAACTCTGAATTGGTCACTACTAGTTAGACAACCAACAGTACCCTTGATAACACAGCATAATTATCAAACAGTATTTTGGGTGGCATAGTCACTATCACAAGGGTCTGTCATTGACACCGACGCGAAAGGCTTTACTTTTTGGTTGGAGGTCAGAAAGTCAAGTTCACGTGCCAGTGTGAGGAAAACTTGGGGTTTTCCTTTGAACGTTTTGAAAGAATAACGTGAAAAATCAGATAGTTGTGGAATTAATATCTGGTGGGTTTTAATTTTATTTGTCAATCAACCGATGTAACGGACTTTTGCTGAGCGGAAACAAAAGTTAGAAACGTATTTTCTATGCCGGTGTGCTAGGGAAATTTTATATTTTCCCGGATAATCACAGCCCTCTTTGAGGTAGTTAAGATAGATCTCGTTATAATTTAACCCTTTTCATTTTCCTCAATTCAAAGTTGAATCTTACTTCTTTATTTCTTTACTTTCACTTGTTAATTGTTTTTGTGGTAGAATTCGAACGTAAAAAGAGCGTGTAGTTCACCTACACTATCTTTCACTTTTTTTTGTTGGCGTTAAGAAGTATTAAGGGTGCAAGTGTGAGGTCCTAGGTATACCTACCCAAATATATTAGTCTTCGCATGTCATAGGGTTCTGCCTAAGGTGAAGTCACAATGATTAAATACCAAGCTTAACAACTGAAGTTTGGCTATGTAAGTAAGGGAAAGCAGAAATCGAAAGGTAGGAGGATTTTTTGTACTTTGGAGTATTGGATTTTCAACGCAGAAAATTCTACACAGTCGTTATGTTAATATCGTGCGGTTAAGTGGACTGAAACATTATCACTTTTCGTTTAATTTAATGCTGTTCATACTTTAATAACATTTTCTATTTTGTTTTTCCTTTTTTATATATATATATATATATATATATATATATATATATATATATAAGTTATAATATCAATGTGAGCCTATATAGATCTATAAGGAGTTTAATACCATAACATATATCAAAACAACCTTGTTTACATTTAAATATTTAATAATATTAACTTAAATAATTATGTATTATACAGTGTTTTTACATGAGATTAGGATTTCTTTTAACTTCTAATATTTACCTATTTATCGGTTAGAAGTAAGTAATTTTACGTAGTGGTATCTGGGGAAAACCGATTGGCGCAACCGGGTCAACATCATAAAAGGTATTTAGGCATTAGGTACTTAGGTACGACTCACGATATCGCCTTCTTCTGAGCTAAGCCGGAATACCACTGTTAAGGTCACCGTTCTTAGAGTCCTATGATCAAAACTCAATTTTTTTTATTTAACCAGTGCAGCGGTAGCAACCTAGCGCGAACCTGAGCATCGAGACCGTGTCCGGCAAGCACGAGCTTGATGACCAGACTCTGCGGCTGCCCAGCTGGCGAGGAGAACAATACGCAAGTGTTGTCAAATGGCAGCTGAGTGGCCGACACACACCAAGGTTCCGAGCGGATTGACACCAATCCAGGTTGGTGTCTCTCCGTTCGGAACACACACTTAGGGACTTCAGTCCAAAATCATGTTAACACAAGTAAATTCAGTAAAGTAATTACGGAGAAAAGCTAATCAGCTACCCCTAGAGACAGGTGGTCTAACCAGAAACCAAGAAAAGACGGAGGGTGTTTTTTGACGGTGACGAAGCCTCCCCCTCGTATGACACGTGTGGGGGAGGGGTGGAGGAAAACCTGGGGGTCAGATAGGTACCGCTCCGGAATGAAATACTTCGGGGGCGAGACCGGTTTGATCTTCGGACATGTGGGTCCCGTTGACTAGCGGCGGTACACACATGTTCCTAGAGGTTGTGTTGAACGCGCGTGTGTGTGTGTGTGCGTGCCTCGGCATCTCAGTCCGCAGTCGTCCTCCGGCCTGCTCGGGCTTATCCTGTCAGCCTGGGGCGCTGCACCTTACCCTACCCTGACTCTGTGGTGGTTTCTGCGAGCGAAAGAAGTTGTTTTATTTACGTAGTTAAGTTCCCGTAGTATAGTGTTTCTCTTTTAGGTCTTATTTCATAATCATAATGTAAGAAATACGAGCTTTGGTTTGGTTCTTTATAGAACCAGCCAAAGTCTCACTTAGAAGATAGAAGCCGTAAGCAGTAGTTCTTAAGTGTAAGAATTGTAGTGAGTTCTGTGGCTGTCTTCAGCAGCGTAGCAGTAGTTCCTGTTTTTTACTGTTTAGGCATTTCTAATGTAAGAACCCCACTGTATCGAGTTCTTATTAGAACTCGGTACATCCTTTGCACCCGTCTGACGTCCGAGACGTGGTGCATGTTCCCGTGGCAAGTTGCCATAGCCTTAGCCCAGGAGGGTTAAGGCACAGCCGATGACTTGCAACGCCGTTCACTGAGGTATATGGACGAGGGCCCAATAGGCCGGGGGTGAACTGAGTAGCCCCTTGCATGTACAGGACGATTTAAAAATTTCACAAAAAAAGCGAATAATAGATCGAAAAACTAAAAATACATGTTTGATATCGAATGATATCAAACATGACCCACCACGGAGAGGTAAATTTAAATTTTAAATACAAATCCCGCGATATTTCGCAAAATAAGCATTAGATCGAAAAACTGCAAAATACACTTAAGCAATATTTTTGAAAAATCTATCGAATGGTTCCAAACACGACTACTACACGAATACTATTTTTTATCCAGTGGGTTGGTTTGTAGTGCATAGATAACGATTTGCACAGTCCTCGTGTTATCTTTTGCGGTTTTCTATTTAATACGTCTATTGTTGTGCATCTTGTTACATAATAACAACATTATTTTATCATCGGCCACTAACGGCTTATCTTATCACATTATACACAGGTCTTTTCGTAACAAATAAATACCTATTTACCACAGCAACCGACTTATTAGTGAGACACTTAATATAGCAACAACCTTATCACATTTTCATATCCGTTCTACCCATATATATTTACACATTTTTATTAATCGATATACTTCATTGATAATTACAGCGTGCTACCTATTCGTTGAGTAATCACTGCGGTGACGTCATCCGCCTGTGCTTGCATTGTGAATGCAAACGGTTCCAGTGTTTCAAAAATACATCCGACGCAGAGCGGCAATCTATTGTGACTGCGTTCAATTTATTGAAAACAAGGTATGAACAAGACAGTTATCTTTGTGGTCTCATAACCACACTTGACATACAACGTAGAAGACCGAGAAAACCGGAAGAAACTGCTACATTAAGAACCAAGGCTTACTGCTATAACATACGAATTGGAGGCGATCATGTACGTAAAATACCAGTATGCTATAAAGCATTTCTTTCCGTGCATGGAATTTCTAGCCAGAGGCTACAATATTTGCAAAATAGCTTAAAAACGGATGGTACTATTCCTAGAGACACACGGGGATGTCATTCTAAAAGTAATAAACTTTGTAGCAGATGGATTTCCGCTACAATGTTTTGTTAATAGTATTCATTAATTTTATATCCTATCCCAAGAAAAATATCTATTTTTCTAATTTATTGTGCGAGTTATAAATCATTAAAATTTATAACCCGCCTCTGAAGTGTTTCACAATATTAAATACCCTGTTATATTCTAAGAAGAAATGCGTGTTTTGGAAATAGAGGTAATTTTCCATGCGTTCTTCTTGTAGCGAAGATTGCGTTTTTGTCATTAGAATATTCTAGTGTGACAGAATCAGAAAGCAGTCATTGACCTATTCAAATGTCAAGTAAAAATCGTTAGTCATGATTGGCTATGACGAACGAAAACCCGAAGTTGGTACGACATGGATAGGAAGATTTAGAAAGAAAAATAGTTAGTTCTAAAGGCATGTTTGAGATATAAACATCGTTTTACGTGGTAGAACTCAGAAAATCGCACTTGCCGGCTTAAATTGGCTTTTTTCGTTATGGTAAACGAAGAAAAGGACTTGCAATTTGTCCTATAAATATTAAGGAATACTGCTACTGAATTTCACAGCATTACGTTGGATATATTTATGTGAAAATCGAGTAAAAAGTATTGTGACGTAGTTATGCCGGTAAAGTAGTGTGCGATTCTATGGTATTGAGAAGCTTTTCCAGTTTTTATGATGTTATGGTAATATTCATGTATTCAATTCCTGATTCCCGGATGAGATTTCTGATTTGGTATCAACTTATCCTGTTTGGTTAGAATTGAATGTCTTCCCCAATCTTGGATGGAAAATTTTGGTTAAGTGCTAAGTGTGACGTGTGACGATGGATTTTGTTTTAAAAAAGGTATGAAATAATATTTGTTTTAATTAAATTCACAAGTGGATATAAATTTGGTAAAGGTTTTTAATATTTTAATAGTTTGTTTTCAACATGGACTCTCGGAAAGTTTTATGTAAATTAGATAAAATGGCAGTGACATTTGACTTGACAGCATAAGTCAAACTTTGTTTAGATACACTGTTCTAAAAATTTATTATGTATGTAAAAATAAGGTGAAATAATAAACTTTATGTATTTTTGGAAATAGAAAAGATTGTAAAATCTAAATTATCCATGGTAAAGTCTTGTTAAAAATATATAGTTATTTTTATTATTCATTTCCTGTTTGAGAACATGTTTATTCTCAGAGTAAAAATAAAGTCTAAAGGTTTAAAGAAACATTATAAAATGTACCTATTTTTATTTCTGTAACCTTTTTTTTTTTAATTATTAACTAGATGTCTAATACAAACGAAATAAGTTTTAGAGTAAAAAAATAGAAATGGCATAGAAGCCATAGGATGGTAAATAATAGCCCAGTTTGACCCAAACGAGGAATCTAAGATGAATGTCCCCCAATTGGTTCCCAAAAGTATGGAATATGTCCAGTAAGTACTCGATATGTGAATTTGAGGATTTTTCAAACGGCGTCCAAATTTCTTTAAATAGTAGGAAAGTCCTCAAGTCTGTGTAAGTATCCTTTGCTTATTTGGTTATGGTAGTTAGTCTTCTTTAAACCCTCTTACCCCCCCCCTTGCTGTCTCGCAAGATTTATATGCCTGTTCCTTCTTCTTTAGCCCCATTTCGACCCAAAGTATCTATATAGTTGGTTCTATCCCTGTTCCCATTTGAGCAGACATGTAATACGCTTCAACTTTCATCAGAAACCGCTTCCCTAATGAAGCACCAAATTGAGACTATACAGAAGACATCTGCGCGTAAAGGACATTACAACTTACATGAGAGCCAGATATCTCTCTGATGAATTGAATGTTAGGAAACTCTGGGATCACTAAATTAAAAAAATTCCAGACAATAAAGTATCACATGAAGCATATAGGAAATACGTTAATGAGAATTTCAACATTTCTTTTGGCTCTCCGAGGATGGACACTTGCTTCTCGGACTCCTCCACTAAATTCTCAACTAAGAACATGTACAGATGAAACTGTGAAAGAAGAATCGAATCAAAAGATTAAAAAATTGGAAGTAGAAAATAAACTACATAAATTAAAGGCAGAGAAATTTTATGCAATAAAAAAGAGTGCTAGATTGTGTGCTCGGAAAGATGCTACTGTAACTAGTATAACTATGGATTTTCAAAAAAAATTGCATATTCCAAACATCACAACGAATGATGTTTATTATAAATGACAACTTAACTACTATTTATTCAATATTCATCGACTGTCTGATGCCGATTCATTTTTTTATGTCTATGATGAAACAGTGGGTAAAAAGGTGCCGATGCTGTGGTTTCACATTTATTTGACGGTTGACTATACAATGAATTGAATTCTCAAGTAAAAAAGTTGACCATATTCTGTGATTCATGTGGGGGTCAGAATAAAAATTATAGTTTTTAGATTTCTTCACTATATGGTCCATGCCTGCCATCGCTTTACAGAAATTATTATTATTTCCTATCCGCGGCCACTCTTATTTAGAGTGTGACCGCAATATAGTTTTCATTAATCAAAAAGCAAGGATTGAGTTACGTAGTAAGTGGGCACAGCACATTAGAGAGTCTAGAAAGGAACCTAAACCATTCAATGTCAAGGAATGTATTACAAATCATTTTAAATCATGGACTGAATTTCTGACTCCTTTTTACAAAAAAAAAGTGTCCTTTTGGAAGCAGACCTTTAAGACAGTTGAAAATTGATGTTAATCATGGAAGGTTAATCTTTTACAAAGAAAATTACAGTGGCCCATCATGGTTGTCAAGCACAATTAACAGTCCTCAACAACTGCGGTTGACAAAAAAAAAACAATAATGAATTTTCACTACCACAGCAGGCTTACACAGACAAACTGACTATTCCTGAGCTGAAGTTCAAAGATATTCAGGCTTTGAAAATATTTTGTTCTCAATCAGCCAAGGACTATTGTGATAGTTTACCTCATGCCAACAATGTCAAAGATGATGATAACTAATGGCACTAATAATGTTTACAGACCAATGAAAAGCCTGGACTTTCATTGATTTTACATATGACACACCACCTTTGTTAGTGTTTTTTTTTATTTTTTCCATAAAATACTTTTAACACAAAATGTTAAACCTTTCATTTTTATCATTTAATAATACCTGCAAGTGTAACTGATAAATAAATTAAGATTTATCTTAACCAATTTTATAGATGTAAGTCCCTAAATTTACAATTTAAGTTTTCTCATAATAATATCAGAAGGACTTTCATGGTTTAAGCCGTGTGCCCTTCAATTGTAAGTTATCTATTTAGGTGCCGTACGTGATAGTACTCATCCGCATCGGGTAAAATTTTTTGGAAAATATACATTATTTTAAGCTATTTTCCAAAAAAAAATTGAGGATTACCCATTCATTTTCAAAACAACTTTGAAAATTGAATTTTTCCATACATAACCTCACTCATTTCAGAAATATTTTCACCAAGTAGAAGTGTATATTGTATATTTGTAAGTACTAACCTTTTATTTATATCTTAGTAATCCATATTAGTGCTGTATAGTTCATTATTTTTATTAGAATAATGGATTATATTGAAATATTAAAATCCAACAAAATTGTAAATTTTCTATGTTAACATTTTTGCAATCATGTTTACAAAATGTTTATGTCATTTAGATCGACATTCGACAGCGGCTGTGTTAGGTTGCCAATTTTTATCGTAGGTTTTTTTGTTTCAAATATTGATGGAATTTAAACAAATCAAAATATCTCTGGAATTTGAAAATGTGTCAAAACAAGCTTAGTTTGTCATTCACGTTTATGTAGTATCGCAAAATGGATATAACTTCTTATTTTGATATTAATAATATCACGCAAAAAACCAATTTGGAATTAATTCGACATTTGCAAAGTGTTAGATTAATTAAAAAACAGTTAAAGTGCAAAGAAAGGCAGTGTCGCCGTTTGTGTACGGTGAGTACGGTATACCATGTTTTCTAGTGCAATAAATGCAAGAAAAAATACTCCATATGCATCGGTACATTTTTCGAGGGAATGAAAGTACCAGTGAGGAATGTTCTTTATATTATGTGGTCCTGGGCGTCTCAAAAATGTCAGTAACAAGTACTGCAGGTTTCTTCAATATTCCGAAAGAGGTGGTTGTACAGGTTTTCAGATATTTAAGAGATGTAGTTTCATGAAAACTCTTGCAAGAAGACGAACCATTTTGATTAGGTAAAATAACAATAAATAATTTTTTTTTATTATTACACACAAGTTGTGTTTAGACTACTGAAATCTGGTCATGAGTTGACCAATTATGAATTCTTCTTTAACTTATATTATTAAATGATCCATGATCTAAAATCTTAATCCTATGGTGTCCTCTTATTTTTTTTTAACAAGTATTCATTTTAAAACTAAAACTAACACATAATACAGCACTATGCTCTACTTTTACACCAGCACTTTACACTAACTCAAAGAGTTTTCTTCGTTTGAGTGTTCTTTCTAACCCAATATTATCGAGGAGCTGAACGACCTCAAAGTTTACATGACTATGAACCCGTTGTTCGTGACAAACTGATAACTTTGTCTACATCTTCCATCTCAGGATCCTTGTGGAGGACGAAATTTCGGATATACCAAGGAGCAATAAATAATATAAACATATTACTTTTCCATTCTTATTGTTTTAGGTGGACCAGGCCATGTTGTACACATAAATGAAAGTGTTTTTACTAAGAGGAAATATAATCGTGGGAGATTAGTTAAAGAACAATGGTTTTTAGGTATTTATGGCACAGTTTTGAAAAGGGGATATGATACATATGTAGAAAATAGAACAGGCGATGTATATTAGTGGGAATTATAAAAAAACACGTACGGGAGAAGGTAGTGAGATTTGGACAGACCAGTGGAAAGGATATTCCAATTTGAAAAACTGTGGCTACATTCACGAAACTGTGAATCACAGTGAGGGGTATTGGTCTCGTCTTAAACAATACCTCAGAAGGCTTGGAGTGATCAGTTCCCCATTTCTGCCTGAATATATTGACCAGTTTATGTGGGTTGCATTATATGGACGCAATATAGCTGATATGTTTAATAATATAGTAGAATGTATTAGGCAGAAATATAAGTGTTAATACCGATGCTCGTAGGGCGTCGGTGTGTATTGTTACCTACAGGCGTTCGTAGGATGTCTATGTGTATTTCTCCATAGGAAAAGTACACCCACTATTATGTTTCATCTTAATTAGTTTTGTTCATGTTAGGTTAGGTTAAGTTTTGGTTAGATTAAGCTTTGATTAGATAAAATTTTGGTTAGGTTAGGTTGCCTTCCCGGACTGCTGCATTTTCAGGTTGCAAAGAAAATGAAAAGGTTTATACATTTTTAATTCATTTACTCTTTTGTGGAGTACTTAGGAAGCCTTCTCATTGGAACTTTACCACGCTGAGCAGATGGGACGTGAATTATTTAAAATTCCCTCATCTTGATGTTTGTCTCGGCACCCGTATGACTTATAATTTTTGAAAGTCGAGGAGGTAGTAACCAGAGAGATTTCCATCTGTTGTCAGTCTGGTGGTATGAAGAACGATATTTATTGTCGTTTTCTGTACTACTGGATTGAGAACTTATTTTGTTAAATAAAATATTAGTTAAAATGATTTAAAAAGACTCATGAAATGTACCGATTTGTTTTGCCCTCGTGACACTTCGTCATATTTTCACTCCCATTCGGGTCGCGAAATTAAAACTGTCAGTGTCACTTCGGATACAAATCGATAATTTTAAAGCTCTCATGTAATTACTACTAATTATTTGTATACAAAATAATCATCGTTTTAAAGTTACTGTTTGTGTTCTAACTGCAGACCACCTTCCTCCATGCGGCTATGACACCGATTATTTACGCTTTTGATAGAACGTTTTTGCTCAATATCTCCACAACGTCATTTTTTTTTCTATTGTGTGTTTGCTGGGAATAGCTCGACCTGTTGGTAACTATTAAACTTTAAACCTTCAAATTTGCATATTAGCATTCAAATTCTATAATGATGTTACCTAAAGTTAAAATGAAGTATGCTTAAATATGATTAATTATGGAAATGTGACTCTGGTTTTTTCTTGGTTCATTCCTGACATTAAAAAACAAGCTGGTTTTTTTCACTTGTTTTTTATATGTAACTGTTACCACGTGGTCTTGTCTTTAGCTGTATTATAGTTTTTTAATTATTAACTATACAATTAAATGTTTTATATACTTTTACATTACATTAGTTCATGGATAAGATATTTTTTACTATGTACATCTTATCTCTTGCTACATGTCTTTTTAAAATGAACTGATGATGTCTACTGAGCAGTAGACGAAACGTGTTCAATAAATAGCCGACTACTTTCTCTTTTTCCGACCCACTTGACCGAAAGACCCTACACTTACGCATTATCTCGGTCAATTGTTTATGTTTCTTCTTCTTCTTAAAGTTCCCTCTCTTATCGGAGGTTGGATATCATAATGGCTATGGTCACTTTGTTGGCTGCTGCTCTGAACAGTTGTATGTTGTTTATGTATTTCAATTTAAAAACTAGGAAATCAAAGAACTTTTTAAAATCTACGTTATTTATTTGAAAGAATATTCTGTAAAATGCACAAGAAACGTTTTATAGAGAAAAAAATATTTTTCCCTCTTTATAATTGTTTAAAAAAATCAAAGCAAAATTAGCTCTACGTCAGAACAGAATGGCGAATGCTACGATTTCGGATTTGCAGCATTGGTTTCAACACAAAAGGTGGAATTTTAAACAATTTTCGGATTCGGAATGTAATGAGTAATGACGGCATCCATACAGCAAGGTTAGACAAGGAAGCCTTTTGTTATTATCTTCTTACTTTGAAATCAAAATTATTGTCAACAAAAAATGCAAATGAATTCTATTGCTGTATCTCAACAATAGAAATACAGATAACACAGAGAATGAAAATAGCAGGCAATGGACGAATAGATTAACTTTTCGTAGAAAGGTAGAGATTTGATTAGCATATTTTCTTTCGACATATAATTTGATATTTCCACCGCAAAATTTCACTTAAATTCTTAGAGATAGTAGAAAGATGGTAAGGGTTACTTTTGTACATTGTTGTTTGGTGTTTCCAGATCAAAATTCCCTGTTATTGGGAGGAGGTTGATAATTAGTTGAAACTATAACACTAGATAGATTAGAGTGTTTAGATTCAGTTAAAGTTAAGCAGTTTCCAAGATATTGTGCGACAGTGACAGTGCAGACTTGTTTCTGTTTGTTAGTTTTTAGCTTGTGCTGAGTGCCGAGGGACAATACGTAAGTTATTAAATTAATCAAAAATATTTAAATATAATTTTAATTAGGTATATAGCAGCTTTTAATGACGTTACATTTAGAAATAATAAAAAATGTTTTGGATTCAAAAGCATAAGGTTGATATGTTATGTATTATAAAAAAAATACTATAATAGTAATACTATAATATTATAAAAAAAAGACTAAATACATTCAATCTTCAAGCAGCTACTAAGAAACAAGTTCAAATTTTGGGACGATCAATTATTAGAGAAGAGATTAAAAGACAATACAGATCAATCTATACTATTGACGTGCAGCTCAAGTTCATATATAATAGGATCAATCATATGTTAAACAAGTACGAGTTTGATACGTGGATGCGTGATATTCATGGAACAGTAAGTTTTCTTAAAAGTAAACATAAAAAGATCAGTAAAAAAATAAACAATTTAAAACAGCAACATAATAATAATAATACTAACTTAGACCAGAGCAAGTCTAACTATCATATGTTTAATACTTCAATACCATCTACTTCTGACATTTCTGAGTCAAGCATTGCTTTCATTGATAATACCACTCAATCCGATAGCCTATTTGACTGAAACTCAGTTAACAATAGCCTATCCGACTGTAGTTTAGTAAATACAACCATATTAGAACCTAGTTATATACTTGACTCTACAACACATTTATCGAGTGCTCCTGGCTCGGACAACGCCCACCATAGCTCCAGTCTACCACTTTTTTATGAACCATTTATGAATTACACAAACATATACTTCACTGAAGAAGAAATAGATCTGTTGAAAAAGGGACCTAAATTTAACCCTATCACAAAAAACACAAGAGATGAAGCGACGATTTTAGAAACACTATGAGTAGAAAGTGAAAGCATCCTCCAATCTTTACATCTAGATAATGAAGACGAAATCAGAAATTTAATTAAAATCAATCTTAGGAAAGAATATAAAAAAGTTCGTCGGAAAAGAAATAGCCAGGGAGGTAGTGTCAAATTTGACCGGAGCATTTTAGCATGGCTGGTTTCTTATTATTTAGGTAGGTGCTCCAAAGCTTATTAACAAATGATGTGTCAGCTGGCCCAAAACCGGGGATTTTAGTCAAGAAAAGGTAAAACATGAAAGTTGATGGACCAACGCTACAGCTTAAATGTCAAATAATTATATACGTTACTCAGAACATTTAATGGACTTGCTTACTTGGCGCCTACCTTTCACTCAGGAGATCGGGGTTCAAATCCTGGCGCGGAAAATTCTTTTTGTTTTTTAAAATGACATTTTATTTTGAAAAATATTTATTTTTCTAATACCACGTTTTTATTATTTATACGAGACAATATAAAAAAATCTGTATGTCTTTTATAGAATCGCAAACTATGCATTTTTGGTCATATTATGATTGATCATAATAAGCAAATGTGTTGTACATGAACCCCTGAAGGTTCCTGAGTTGGTAAGACCAACAATCTAAGTGAAAAGGGAGATATTATTTGTTATTTTTTTGGACAAACTGTTTTTTCTTAATTTTATATGTTGTAGAACCGAAAGATATCTACAACCCTAAATTTTCACTTTCCTATCACCAACCCCATGTTTTAATAGCAATCTAAATATTTCCCTATTCTCTATAATATATATAAAATATTATAATATACAAAAAACAGTTTGTCTAAAAAGATAAAAAAATGTCAGGAGAGGGGTGGGGTGGGGAGGCCAACCCCCTTTTTCACTTAGATTGGTCGTACTAACTCAGGAAGCTTCAGGGGTTCATGTACAGTAATTTTGCTTATTAAGGTGAATCATAATATTTATGATCAAATGTATATATTATGCTATTTCATAAGTTCTATGCATAATTCTATAAAAGACATACAGATTTTTTTATATTGTCTCGTATAAATAATAAAAACGTGGTATTATAAAAATAAATATTTTTCAAAATAAAATGTCAATTTAAAAAACAAAAAGAATTTTCCGCGCCAGGATTTGAACCCCGATCTCCTGAGTGAAAGGTAGGCGCCAAGTAAGCAAGTCCATTAAATGTTCTGAGTAACCTATATAAATATTTGACATTTAAGCTGTAGCGTTGGTCCATCAACTTTCATGTTTTACCTTTTCTTGACTAAAATCCCCGGTTTTGGGCCAGCTGACACATCATGTGTTAATAAGGTTTGGAGCACCTACCTAAATAATAAGAAACCAGCCATGCTAAAATGCTCCGGTCATATTTGACACTACCTCCCTGGCTAAAACAGAAACCCAACAGATACTAGAAATAAAGAACTGATAACATCCATAAGAAAATACAGGACAACAATTTAACGATGACCAGAGCAGGCAAAGGAAGTACGGTGACAATTCTTAAAACAGATGACTATAGATCAAAGGTACTATCCTTTATATCGAACAACGGTTTTACAACCCAAAATATAAATATTAACACCTTCACAAACAAGGTGAAAAAAATAATCAGAGAGTCAAAACTCATACTTGACAGAAAAACCAAAAACAAAGTGCTACCGGCAAAAACAATCATCCCTAAACTATACGGATTACTTAAAATACATAAGACAGACAATTTCGAAGAAGTACCCATAAGACCAGTGGTATCTTACATTAATTCACCAACATACGAATTAGCCAAATATCTGAATGGCTCACTTAAAAAGATCTACACCAAAAAACTACAATATGTAGTAAAAGATAGCACAACTTTAGTAGAAAGACTCCAAAAAATAGAACTGTCACCAGAGGACATCATCATTTCGTTGGATGTTACCAATCTATTCACGAACGTCCCAGTAGACGAAGTAATGGATGTTATCAGTCTGGAACTATGGAATAATAACTATACTCCTGACCTCATAATGGAGTTTACTGAGCTGGTGAGGATTTGTCTGTGCCAGAATTTCTTTAACTTTAATAACGTCACATATATACAACCTGATGGACTAGCTATGGGTTCACCTTTAGCTCCCATACTAGCAGATATTTTTCTAGATGATTTGGAAACACATCGCATTTTGAAAAATAATGAATTCGCGAACTATATTAAATTTTACGCCAGATACGTCGATGACACATTAGTTGTCTGGACAGGTGGCATAAGACGACTAAATCAATTTTTAAATTATATTAATACATTGCATCAGTCTATAAAATTCACTTTAGAAACTCAAAACAATAACTTAAATTTCTTAGATTTATCACTTTACATAATAATACTATCAAATTTGATATTTACAGAAAACCAACACACACAGGTACTGTTATTCATAATAGCTCGTTTCATCCAATACAGCATAAATTAGCGGCTTTTTACAGTTACATTCATAGACTAATATCACTGCCATTATCTTACAGTTCATTTAATAACGAATTAAACAATATATATCAAATAGCAGTGAGAAACGGGTACACAATACAAATGATAAATAAAATCTTGCAACAAAAATTGAACAGACAAATGGAGAATACTGTATACCCACAAGTTTTAACAAACACCAGCATAGAAGATAAACCTTATAGATCTTTAACCTTCTATGGTAGTCTGTCATACAAATTAGCAAGAGTTTTTAAAGATTACGCAAACATATCATTTAAAACTAACAGTAACCTGGGTAGGTTGTTAATGAATAACAAAGATAAGACTGATGCAATGGATCTTAGTGGTGTGTATAGGTTGAGATGCAGTACCTGTAACAGTGAGTATGTAGGTAGAACATATCGGTCATTCCAAACTCGCCTCCAAGAACACATTAGATACATCAGGCTACCATTAGCAGCAGGCAATTCACAATTTTCTACCCACATAATAGAGTCCGACCATGAATTTGATCCTGACACAGAGTTTGAAGTCTTACACTTTGGTAATAAAAGCCTAAAATTGAATAATTTAGAGCATCTTGAAATCCTAAAATCAATGAATGACCAATCCAGAATAACACTCAATTCACAATTAGCTCTAGAATTTATACCAGCATACTCAATATTAGCTACAAATCCTAGATAACAACTTTCATAATAACATTGGCAATAATACAAAGTACTCATGTGGTTGCATTCAATCTCAAAAATAGTTTCTTAACATGTTATTTAAGTCTTGTAATAGTTCCCTTCTTATACCATTTCTACTGATAATACTATTTTCTTTATAATTGAACAAACATTTAATATTCACATTATCTGATGTAAAAATTCTGGATCAGTCAATAAGTTACTAATTAACACCCATTCAGTATAAAATAATCCCAAACAACAGTAAATAAAGTAAAATTTCTACTAATTAGTTAAATTTGATCACACTTTCCATATAGAGAACCCGTGGAACACGAGAAACATCCTTTAATATTTGAGCCATCCTCTACAATTCGTTTTACAGATTCCCATATAACAATCCAATATACATCAAGAAACCACATTACAGACATATTTTAAGTCATTGGAAATACCATACATAATTAATTCATAAACTGGATCGTCCATAAATTACTATCACATCTCTTGTATCCGATTATTTCATAATGTTCCTGCTGAATCTTATTTCAACCTCACTTTACATCAGAAATCTTCTTGTCAGGATAGAGCAACCTGAGTAGTATGTACTCCTAAATATTTACAAAACACTGAGCAAACAATTTGCCGAGTACTGCGTCCCAACGTATATGAGCCACTAAGATTTCGTCAACACGTGCAGCCGAACACGTGGACAAGATGTGATGTGTTCCCAATCCCAAATCCAAAAGAGAAAGAATACAAACGTAAGCGTGCTTCTATTCGTGGTTGACATAGTACTAGGATACATACGCATGCTCAGTACGAATAGCAGGATGTCCAACTACAACGTGAGAAAAAATAAACGTTTTTGAATTTGTTTGTTAATGATTAGTTATAACATTTAGTTGATTAATTAATTTAATTGATGAATAAACAATACACAGAAATGGGTTTGAGAGAAAAAATAAAAGTAAATAAATAAAAACATCACTCGGAAACAAACAGGTGTATATATGTGTAGATTAGACTTGTTCTGATTAACCCTTATGTACGAATAAGAAAATAAAAGCACTAAAATACATAGCAATTGTACAAACAACTGTAAAAATATAACACATAAAACCATATAACTACACATGCACACATACACACACAGATACATACGAACACACACATACGCATATGACGTAAGATATAAACATAAATAAAACAACATATAAATGTATATACATGGCGGTCAACTTATATCTACAAATACAACCACCCACACACACACCCACACACCCCCACACACACACACACACACACACACACACACACACACACACACACACACACACACACACACACACACACACACACACCCACCCACACACACACACACCCACCCACCCACCCACCCACCCACCCACACACACACACACACCCACCCACCCACCCACACATCCATCTATCAGATTTCATAAATCTAATACAACAGCTCAGTGTAAAACCAATGATCAAGAAACCGTATCTAATGGAAATGAAGAAACTGCTGATGTTCAAGTTCAAAAAATATCAACCGATACTGAAGTTCCAGGTACCAGTGGTGCTTTTTCACTAACAATGGTAATACCAAAGAAAAGTAAGTTGTTTCAGCCCCAGATTCAAGTGTCTCGACGCCAAACTTTTAACCTAATTGTTAAAAACATTCAACCCTTCTCCATAGTGGAAGATGAGGGTTTTCGAGAATTTTGTGAAGCTCTCGGTTATACTTTGCCCAGTAGGAAAAAACTAACTAAGACTTTATTTCCCGTCAAATATTTAGACTCTTAATAAAACTAAAGAAATTATGGCAACAGCCCAATCGGTAACAATAACTACTGATCTGTGGTCATCACGGAATAATGATAGTTTTTTAGGAGTTACAGCTCATTTTATAAACGATAAGTTCGAATTAAAGTCATTTCTTTTGGAAGTTTCTCTGTTCGAGGGACATCATGCAAGTGTTAACTACGCAAATGAACTACGACGTGTTATAACTGAATATAAAAAGAACTATTTTAGAAGAGTTAAAATTGAAACATTTGGGTTGTTTAGCACACACTATTAATTTGATAGCTCAAGATGGTTTAAAATCCTCCTTGAATTCCTTCGAGAACGACTTTAAGCCGGGATTTATTGAACAGGAAATATAAAGATATCATCGAAAAAGTAATGGTACAGTTGAGTGAAGCAGAATTCATCTCCTTAACAGCTGGTAATTGGTCATCTCGTTCTGTTGACAATTATATGACCCTAACTGCGCATTTTATTGATAAAGACTGGATATTAAGAACGGTGTTATTGGGATGCTTTCATTTTACAAATCACCATAATGCAGAAAATCTCAGAGACAAAATTATAAATGTTGTTCGGGAATGGGACATTGCCAGGGCCGTATTTACAGGGGGGCTTGAGGGGCTATAGCCCGAAGCGGCAGATTTTAAATCGCGATCTCAAAAAATTGCGAATTTTAAAGATTTACTAACATTTATTTCCCTCCTTTAATAGGTACATCGTCTGTCCCGTCCGCGGCAAAATTCGAGTTTAAAAGATGAATCATGAATGTCTATGCAATGCGTATCGCGTATGGGTGTTGCCACTAGCGCTTCTGTCACTGTCAGGCAAATCAAAACTAAACTGAACCTAAACCTGAACAGTCCCACTTCACACTCACAGGAGGTATTGTGTGTTTTTCTTTTTACTGTTGTTGTGTTCTGTACCAGTGCAGTGTACCCTTGTGAAAAGTAAAGGTTCAGAATATATTTTATTAGATTAGAACGTTCAAAAGTAAGAAGGTAAGTCCAAAATTTATTTACTTTTTCACTGTCTTACCTGACTTTGTTTAGGTATCTGTCTCGTATTTTGATCTGAATTAACAAACAAAATAACACGCTAGTATGATTATGAACTGTATAAAGTGTATAGTTACGATTTCAACTTTCGATCTTACGATTTCAACTTTCTTAACCCTCTGTGTTCGTGTTAACTTAATTTAATTTTTTAATTTTAGAACAATGAGCGATGGAAGAAAACGGCTGAGTGGAGCTGAGTACAAAAGGTTGGCGGATTTGAAAGCTAAAAGAGAACAAAAGGTCAGAGCAGACTCGCAAAATTTCATCGTTTTTTAAAAAGCCTAATCCAAATTGTACTTTAAGTACTACCACTTCTACTAGAACATCCAACGTAGAAGATGAATCCCCAACGAATCGCCTACGTGAAATAGAAATCGAATCCGAATCTGAAGACACCAAGCGGACTACAGAAGATAGGCCTTCTTGTGAAGAAGTCACCGTAACAAATCCTAATCTGAATGAATCTAATGAAACCGACATTGCCAATCCAACATTAAAAAGTTTTAACACTATTGAAGATCCTGCTTTGTGGAAGATTGATGATTCAACACGAGAGTATGTTTGTAAGCAAGGCTTTGAACAAGACTTGAATAAACTTAATATCAAGGCTTCAAAACGGCTTATTGGCCGAACAATTTCGTTTTCTTCCCCTGGCTTTTTCAAAACTCAATTGGTCAATGGAAAAGAAATAAAATCTTATTTGATGTACTCTGAAAGTACGGGAAAGCTTTTTTTTGTGTTCCCTGTCAACTTTTTGGGAGAACCACAAAAATAGCAACTCAAGGATTTGACGACTGGAAGCATGGAGATAGTATAAAAATACACGATCACTCAGCAGAGCATAAATCTTGTACGCTGGCAATGAAGAATAGAGCGCGCTCGTTCTCAAACGTATCTTCACTTCTGTTTTCGCAAATAGAAGATGAAAAACTATATTGGCGAAACGTGTTGAAGAGAGTTGTTGCAGTGATCGAATCACTGACGTCCGCTGGATTATCTTTCACGGGCGATGTTGAGCATTTCGGATCGAACAACAGTGGCAATTTTATAATGGGTCTGGAGCTATTAGCAAAGTTTGACCCTTTCCTGTCTGAACATATTGCCAAGTATGGGAATCCTGGACAAGGGCGCACGTCTTATCTATCTTCGACTACTTATCAACAGTTTGTACAATTGATGGCACATAAAGTGACAAATACCATTCTCCAAGAGATCAAGACTGCAAAATACTACTCAATCATAGTAGATTCAACACCAGATATATCTCATGTGGATGAGTTGGCTATCATCATGAGGTACGTCAAAGAAAATGGAATTCCAATTGAGAGATTTCTGTGCTTTATCCCTAATGTTGGACATGGGTCAGAGGCATGGGCGCCCGCAGAGAGATTTTACTATTTTGTATATTTTTCTGTACTCAAACCTAAAAAGTTAATACCTTTACGTTGACATAAAATGTATATTATACAAGTATATAAACCAAAAACAAAATTATGGAGATAATATTATATTAAACTTAGACCATGGTCTAAGATATTAAATATAATACGTCGAATACCTACGAACCTACGCGCCTTTTGAATGCAACCGGCAACGTCGTAGCACAAGCACAATCACATGGTGGTGGTGGTGATGGTGATAGATAATCCGGCCACGCACCACCATTCTACCTGTTTTCGTCAAGCCGCTCAGAGTTCACAGCCGTTGTTTATTTTCTTTGCGTTGAGATTCGCAGTGTATTTTATTTTATTATTATCGTGTTAGCCTTACGGGCGGTTTCCGGTTTCTATCATTTAATACAAACAATCCTTATCAGGTAATTTGATTTATTAACATTTTCCTTAAACTGCATGACTATAGTTTTGCTGGTTTATTCTTTAGAAAAAAATGGACATTCTAACATTCTTTAAAAGAAAAACAACCGCCCTCGAGGAAGTTACCGATTCCAAAAAGAATAAGGCTTCAACTCGTAGCCCTATCCCTAGCACAAGTAGCGACATAGCACGCGAAGAAGAAGGGGAACATGAACATGCAGTAAAGGAAGCAGAGCCTAGCACTTCTTCGAATAGAAATACTTTAGCGGAGACAGCAGATCAGCCTGATGTACAAGAAACCATTGCCCGAATATTTCCAGACGGTCAATCAGAAGACATTGGAAATTTTGTAAATTCCTCGTCGATTCAAGATAAACAAAAATACCAATACGATATATTAAGAAGTCCGTATACGCCGTCCCCTACCTATGATTTTAAGCAAGATGTTGATCCAAATAAACGGCCGTTTGTACACAAATGGCTTCAACAATATGACTGGTTGGTTTATTCCAAAGTTCTTAAAGGTGCCCTTTGTAAGTATTGTGTGGTTTTCCCACCTGTTGTGACACACGGTAGTACCTTAGGCGCATTTATAACAAGGCCATTTATAAAATACAGGGATTTCCACACGCAGGCCAAGAACCATTCTAATTCTGCCTGGCATAAAGATTCAATTATCCGTTCCAAAATTTTTATTGATGTGATGTCCAATAAAAAACTAGATATATTGTCTCTGATTGATGAGGGAAAGCAAATAAATGTAGCGGAAAATAGAAAAAAAATTCTTCCAATTATAAAAACAATAGTTTTTTGTGGAACTCATGATATGCCTTTAAGAGAAAGCAGCAAAAATTCTGGAAATTTTTTGGATCTCTTAAAATTCAGGATAGACGCTGGTGATACAACTTTAGAGAATCACTTGTTGAACGCAGGTGGTAACTCTAAATACACTTCTCACAGGATCCAAAATGAAATAATTTCATTGGCAGGACATGTAATATTAAAAAATATTGTCGAAGAAGCAAATTCTTTCAAATATTTTAGTGTTATGGCTGATGAGACTGCGGACATTTCGGGACATGAACAGTTATCTGTTGGTATACGGTATGTATACAAAGAAAATGAAAATTTTACGGTGAAAGAAGAGTTTCTTGGTTTTGTGAAATTAGATAAACTAAACGCTGATAGCATAGCTTATTCTATTTTGGAGTTTTTGGAAACATCAGGTTTAAACATGGACAAACTTGTAGGGCAGGGCTATGATGGATGCTCAACAATGGCTGGTGAAATTCACGGGGTTCAGAAGATAGTACAAGATAAGTATAAAAAAGCATTATATTTTCATTGTGCCTCCCATAGGTTAAATTTAGTCATAAACGACATTAGTAAAATAGTTGAAATTCGAAATACCATAGGTACTGTTAAAGACGTAATAGTATTTTTTAGAGAGAGTACTCTAAGAAGAAACCTAATTCCCAATATACCTTTGTTTTGTGAAACTCGTTGGTCAGCTAAATATAAATCTTTGCGGATTTTTGCTGAAAATTTTAAAATAATATTTAAAACACTTTTTGATATAAAAACTGGGCAAATTTTAATGAACTCTTCTACTACAAAAAAAGCAGCTGAGTTATGGGCTGCCTTAAATTCCTTTACGTTCGTTATTTGTCTAGTTGTGGCAAGTAAATATTCAAATATTTTAGAGCCCACTGCAAATACGCTACAAGGTATTTCAATTAATTTTGTAGATGTTCATCACCACATAAATTTAATTACCAAGACTTGTTAAAAACAGCGCTCAGAGGTTGATTCAGACATTTTTTCCTATGCATTATCTATCTGTGAGACCCTCAACATAGAAGTGGGAAAACCACGAATTTGCGGTCGACAAATTCATAGATCTAACTATGAATCTGATTCAGCAGAAGATTATTTTAGAAAATCTATATTTATACCATATTTAGATCATCTGATTCTTGCCTTAAAAACAAGATTTTCTAAAGAACATGAAGTCGCCTTCTCTTTGTTTAATATTTTACCAAAAAATATAAAATCTTTAGATGTTAAATCTTTCGCAATTAAGGTAGGAAATCTATACAACATTGAGAATTTGGAAAGCGAATTAAATATTTGGAGAGAGTATTTATCTCAATCTCAAATAGCTGAGAACATAACCATTGAAGATCTTATTCAGCACTGTAAATTTTTTCCTGCTATCAAAGATAGCTGCATTCTTCTACTTACTTTGCCGTGTACTACCTGCACAATTGAACGGAGTTTTAGCACCTTACGCAGGATTAAAACGTGGATAAGAGCTACAATGGGACAAGATAGACTTGTTGGGCTAGCATTGTTGAGTATCCATCGAAATCGTCTATTAAATATTTCCAATTTTTCCACTAAAATACTAGACGAATTTTGTCAAAATAACAGAAGACTGGTTTTTAGTTAAGAATAAAATTGCATGCTATTTTGTATTACTTTTAGGTATTACTTTTATTACCTTTTAGCATTAATAACATTTATTATAATATTTTGTTTTGTATTTTTTAAGAGTTGCTTTCGTGGTTTTGTTATTTGTTCCTAAAAGAAGTTGCAATATTTTGTTTTCTTAACGTTTTAAAAATATAAGTATTACATACAACAGTTTTTTATTTTGCCCCCCCCTGAAAAAAAAATCCTGCGGGCGCCCATGGTCAGAGGCACTTTTCAAAGCAGTCATGGACGTACTATCAAAGTACGAGATAGACATCCAGAACTGTAGAGGTCAATCCTACGACAACGCTTCGAATATGTCTGGGGCATATTGTGGTTTTCAGGCTCGTATCAGAGAAGTTTGCCCTGAGGCCATATACACACCATGTTCTGCTCATTCCCTAAATTTGGTTGGTAAGCACGCAGCTGAATGTTGTCAAGAAAGCAACCATTTTTTTGAGCTGCTTCAAGGGTTGTTTGTATTTTTTTCAAGCTCAACCAAGAGATGGGAAGTCCTCCAAAGGGAACTTAAAGACAAAGAAACCCTAAGTTTGAAAAGTTTGTCAAAGACGCGTTGGTCTGCACGTGATGACGCCTGCAAAAGCCTCAATAGAGACTGGAAGGGAGTTTTTGCGGCCCTTAGTGTTATCGCCAATGACAATAGCGAGAAAAGTAACACTAGAAATGAAGCCTCCGGATACTTGAAAAAGTTGAGTCGACTAGAGACTGCTTTTCTTTCTTTGTTATGGGGAGATCTTTTGGAAAGGTTTAATGCAGCTAGCAAAGCACTCCAGGGGACCAGTGTAAACATACATGGAAATAATTCTGCGAACATTTTAAACTTGGCAACGATGCTTTCATCCCTTAACTAAGGCGGTAGAAGGGGGTTGGCTTAGCGTTACCGACGCTAAGCAGCGCATCCTTTTCGTTCTTTCTTGTTCATACCGTGTTTGTGTTTGGACTAAGCATCAAAAATGGCGTGTGTTGAACCATGTAGCATCGGCGTGTTTGAAGCTGGATACATGGCGAACACCAAGGACGAAGTGCTCAAGTTTTTTGTTAATCACGGGGTGTTGAAGGATGTGATAGTGTGTCGGTGCGGAAATACCCTTAAAATGGACGGAAATATGACTTTCAGGTGCAACAAAATGGTCTTAAGGAAGAAACGTGCTCCTATAAAGTGCGGATTTTGTATATCGGCGAGGAAGGGTACTTTTCTCGAGAACTCCAAATTGGCGATAGACAAAATCTTTCTTCTCGTGAACCTTTTGTTGAACTGGAGGCCCCCGCATCAGGAAACCGCTTTAAAAGAGCTTGAGATATCTTCTACTACGATGGTTGACTGGTACAGTTATTGTAGAGAAGTGTTTATTAGCTTCGCTATTAACAACTCTACAAAACTAGGGGGTTCTGGTTCGATCATTGAAATTGTGGGGCCAATTCGGAAAGCGAACATTTAACAAAGGCAGACTTTTCCGGGGCCAATGAATTTTTGGGAGATATGAGCGAAGCACTGGGAACTTTTTCGTTATTCCTGTCGAAAGAAGGGATGCCGATACTTTGCTTGGAATAATTAGCGATTGGATCCTTCCTGGTACAACTATATACAGCGATTGCTGGAAAGCCTAGAATTGTTTGGCCCATGAAGGATTCCATCATCAAACTGTGAATCATTCCAAACATTTTGTCGATCCCGAAACTGGAACACACACCAATCACATCGAGAGGTTATGGCGCGAAGTTCGCAGTAATATCCCCAAATATGGCGTCAAGGAAGCTCACTTTGTTGGATATCTTGCCGAATTTTACTTCAAGAGGATATGACAGCCCTGGGCACTAAGGCTATCTTCTCCCGGTGAGGGTGGTTATCCCTTATCCGAGGGGTGGAATAATTGATACGCTTTTACTTGTTGAGTTGTTCTATTTACACTCGCATTAGCATAAGCTGGTAGCACCGCACCCAAAGAACGTCTCGTGTAGAAAGAGACACTATCTTTAATGTGGAAATATTACGTCTGATCACCAAAATAGAATGACGAATATCTAATATAATAATATAAATTCCCTTGTTATAGTTTTACTGTTTATATATTTAGAAATGCCTATTCAGCATCGACCATGAAAAGTGTTTATAATTGACTCTGCAATTATTAGTTGAATCGTGATCTAGGATAACAATATTTATATAATCGAATGAAGGTTGTAATATTGTTATGATGACATAAATAACTGAAAGTAATTATCGTAGATAATTACAGGGTGTTTTTAAGATATATCTACTGAGTACAGATGAATTCTTGTACACCTTCCCTTTTTAGGAATTTTCCGACTACGGGGAGGGAAATTTGCAAGTCGTGCTACCAACCCATACTGTGTTGTAATCCATACAAAAATTTATTTTATATACAAACTTCCTAAGCCTACGCAAATACATAAATAATATAAAATGTTCGTTTAACAACATTGTTTCGTAACACTTGTCACTCACTGT